>NC_140955.1:137623210-138045710 GCF_014529385.1 Adiantum capillus-veneris | reverse complement strand
TGTCCAAGTCTGTTACAGTGGTATCAGAGCACGGCCGATTTCTCTTCTACGGGAAACCCGATCCCCGATTTTTTTTTTTCCGCGGCACCTATGGCTTCAGGCAATGATGAGTCGACTCCCTCTGCATCTGGAGATGCGGGCTGGGATCACAACGAAGATTCTGGCAGAGAGTATGGCCCGCCTCGGCCTACTCAGGCGGAGCAAAGAGAGATGACGCGTCGTCAATTGATTGGCGATGCAACAAAAATGATGCTCAATTTTGCCAAGGACCCAAAGATGGCAAAATATATGAACCAGACCTCTTTGGAAGAGGTACAGATGGAGTGGCAGAGAACCACAACACCACTTCCGAAACCCGCTCTCAAGAAACCTTCTGCCTCCAAGAAAATATACGGAGAAGGAACTGGAGAACGTGGTTGATGCACAGATTGCTCAGCTTTTTGACGCGCAAAAGAAAGCCAAAAAGCACGGCAAAAAGCAGAAGAAAAGCATTGACTTTCCAAGTTATTTGGGTCGTCAGTCGACTTTTGACAAGGCAAAGAAACAGAAGAAGCTTGTTCGATTTGAAGGAGTACCTAGTTCTTCTTCTTCTTCTTCTTCTTCTGATAGTTCTTCTAGCTCCTCGGATTCGAGCGAAGAAGATAGAAAAGGTAAAAAGCGAAGCAAGAAACAAAGCTTTGGAAAGGGCAAGAAAAAGGCAAAGAAGGCTACATCTCGCCCAGAGACTGACAGTTCTACTGAGGACTCGTCTACAGACAGCTCAGATTCCGATGACGGAAAGTTTTATGCGAACAAGAAGAGTTTTTACAAAGCCAGCCAGTATGACTTTCTGGAAGATAAAAGCAAGAAAGTCCGAGAGTTTAAGGAAGGTGGCCACTCGATCAAGTTTGATACTTTTTCAGGATACTTAGATGCTTCGAAGGCTTTGTCTTTTATACAGTAGTTTGACATCGCTTTCGCGGGAGGATGCTATTCACAGCACTCCAAGATTCGGAGAGCTGCCTCTCATTTTAAAGGGAATGCTCGCACTTGGTGGTCCACGCTTCTATTAAGCAAGACTGTGCCAGTTACATGGCTGAAATTCAAGAGGCTTTTTATTTCGTCTTGGTTGACTCAAGAGTTTGAGCGAGATATACGAGCTGCTTGGAACCATCTCCGGATGACCAAGAGCGATACAGTGAATTCTTACTATGAAAGATTCTGGAACTCTTTTCTACCCGCCTCTTCATTCAAGAAGATCTCGTTCAGAGAACAGATTGAGCGGTTTACCTTGGGTCTACCTACAGAGATCCGAGATCACTGCTTGGAACAGAAGTCAGCTTCTATTCAGGAGTTGATGAGTCGTGCGAAGTGGGGCTTTGCAATTCACTCTGGTAGTCTGACCTACCCCACAGATGAGGCCATGACACAACGAGCCGAACAGACTTCTGGGAATGAAAGTAGAAAGAAAAAGAGCAACCCAGAGAAAAATGATGCACGACCCAGGCTTACTCCTGAGGAGAGAGCTCGCTTCATCAGAGAGGGGAAGTTCTTTGGATGCGGGGAACAGGGACATATCTCCGCGAAGTGCCCTAATAAGGCACAGAAAGAACAGAATGATAAAGACGACGACAAGTTTGAGAGTTCGAGAGCAGCTGAGGAATGTGGCAGAAAAGGCAGGTAGAAAAGTAGAACTGGTACCACATGGCATGGGACCTGCACCGAATCTAATCAATAAAAGTACAAACTTTGCCGCTTTTGGGGCAAAGTGAAGGATCAGGAAGCTCTTTTGAAGGAGCCAAGGCCAACTTCTTTTCACTTGGAATTGGCTGCTCGATTTGGAATTACGCCCGACAGATTGATGCCAAAGGCAGAGGTAGTTCAAGTGGCACCCGGATGGGATGTTGCCATTACACCGAGCATTGGCAAACTTTGTTTGCAATGACAGGGGTGTTTAGGGCACGCGAGTGACGTTCTACTCAGGATACCTTGGTACCACAAGAACTACGCCGTGGTTGACGATCGGGCTGAGAAAGTGACTTTGATAAATGAAGGGCTTAGAGATTGTATGTGATGAACTTCAGTTTCTTACTCATTCTTTTGGGAGAGAACTGAACACTGGATAAAGGTTGAATATGTTTTGACTTGATCAAAAGAACGCCAAGATTTTTCTCCACACTCATGTCGATTGCTTTTCAGAGGGCTTGAAGATCAAACCATTGATCTGATACCTAGAAGCACGCCACCGAATCGGCCACCTTATCGTGTGAGCCGAGTACAGAATGAAAAGATTAACCCAGTGAAAGACCTCTTGGAAAAGGGTCTTGTCCAGCCTAGTACTTCACCGTATTGCTCTCCAGTGTTGTTGGTTTTGAAGAAAGACGGATCTTAGAGAATGTGCATCGATTATAGCGCTCTCAACAAAATCACCATCAGGAACAGATTTTCGATTCCTAGGATCGATGATATACTTGACAGGTTACAGGGATCCTCGTGCTTTAGCAGGATTGACTTGAAGAGTGGATATCATCAGATCAGGATAGCGCCAGGAGATGTCTACAAGACAGCTTTTCGGACGACTTTTGGGTTATTTGAGTTTTTGGTGATGCCTTTTGGCTTAACCAATGCTCCTGCGACATTTAACCGGATGATGGACAGGATTTTTCGAGAGTACAGACTATTTGTTGGCACTTTCTTTGACGACATCATTGTTTTCTCCAAGAATGAGGCAGAACACAGAGATCATCTGCTTCAATTCTTTCAAGCATTGCGAGATCACACGCTAGTGATTAATGCAAAGAAAAGTGAATTTTTCCTACCAGAGATACACTTTTTGGGACACATTGTGTCAGTAGCAGAAGTGCAAATGGACCTGGCCAAGATAGAGACTATCCGTGATTGGCCCGATTTGAGGAATGTCTATGAAGTTAGAAGCTTCTTGGGACTGTGTTCGTACTACAGGCAGTTCATACGAAAGTTTGCAAAGTTGCTTCCCCTTTGCATACCTTGACACAGAAAGGAGTACCTTTTTCGTGGGGACCCACAGAGGTGACTGCCTTTCGGACATTGAAAGAGAAATTGACTACAGGATCAGATTTGACTTTGCCGGACTTGCAGAAGTCATTTGAAGTATTTTGTGATGCTTGTGGTCGTAGTATGGGTGCGGTCTTGATGCAAGAAGGCCATGTCATTGCTTACGAGAGCCGATTGTTCTCTAAGCCGGAGATGGCAGCACAGATATATGAGAAAGAGCTTTCGGCAGTGATCCATGCTCTTACTCAGTGGCGGCACTACCTACTTGGAGCGGATTTTACTGTCTTTACAGACCATTAGAGTTTGCGCTACTTCTTGTCACAGAAGCAGGTTTCGGAAAAGCAGATGCGGTGGGCGAACATCCATTCACAGTTCCACTTCCAGATTGTCCATGTGCAGGGACAGAAGAATGTGGTGGCAGATGCTTTGTCTCGGAAACCGTTGGGTTTGGTTGTTTCCGCGATACATCATAAGAGCTTCGAGGATATGGTCGATCAGTATGCCACAGATACAGATTTTTCAGATATTTTCACATGGATACGGGATGGGGAGACAGTAGCTGGATACTTCCTTCGGGAAGGCTACTTGGTGAAAAAGACTATGTTGTACGTTACACAGCCGTTGAGGGATAAGGTTATGCTTGAATGCCACTGTCCACCTTTTTACGGGTCATCGCGGCATTGCTACCACCATGAAAGGGGTAGAGAGATACTTCTTTTGGCCGTGACTCAGAAAGGACGTGGAAGAGTTGTGCGCAGTATGCCAGAAGGTCAAGTTTGACAGGCATAAGACATAGGGATTGTTACACCCTTTTACCCATACCCACCCGCCCCTGGGAAAGTATTGAAATGGATTTCATTTTTGATCTTTCGAGAACACAGAATGATCACGATGATTTTCCGATTACATGGCACGTCTGAGACGATTGTCTCCAACAGAGACCCCAGATTTATGAGTTTGTTTTGGAAGGCAATTTGGGAGAACATTGGCACGTAGTTGCAGTTCTCGTCATCGTTCCACTTGCAGACTGACGGGCAATTTGAGATTGCCAATTCAGTGATTTTAGATTTATTGAAGTCTTGTATCTCGGATCAGAAGACTCAATAGGAAAAGAACTTACCTTTGGTGGAATTTGCCTACAATAACACAATACACTCTTCGACGGGGAAGACGCCATGTGAGATTGTTGAAAGTGCTGCGAAGGTTCCATCCTTCCTGAGCACGAAAGATTAGATATTTGAAGTGGATGAATATTTGCGAGATTTGGATACGGCTTTTGCCAAGGCTCCCAAGACTTTGCAGGAGTCTCAAGAACGACAGAAAAAGGCAACAGATCGCCATCGTCGCGACTTGAAATTGAAGGAGGATGATTGGGTGCTCTTACTTTTGAGAAGGCACGCCTAAGAAAGAAAAAGAGAAAGGAGAGGCTTTTTCCAAAGCTTAGTATGCGACACTACGGACCTTTCTAGATAACTGAAAAGATAAATGATGTCTCCTTCCAATTGAAACTGCCAGATACTTGGAGGATTCACAATGCATTGCATGTGAGTCTCTTGAAACTTGTTAAGGGTGATGTGCCTGATGATGGGGAGCCTGATGAGCAACCCAAAGTGGAAGAAAAGGAGGAGATCCTTGTTCCTGAACAGATTTTGGCACATAACGATACGAAGAAAGGTAAAGTCCGAAGGCGGTTCTTGGTTAAGTTCAAGAACTCTCCTGCATTTGATGCGAAGTGGATGGAGGAGGAGCACCTAGCTCGGATTGTGAAACTTTACCTCGATGTTTTGGTTTAGCATAGTCTACTCCAAACGGAACCCAGAATTCAGCTTGGCCAGAGATCTGGTGCAGTGGGATGCACAAGAGGGGAGTCACTCCGCTCCCTTGTCAACAGATGCCTTGATTTTGATACTAAAGTCACTGATGTCTCTTTGAGCTTCAGGGATACTGAGAGCTGACAGTATTCTACTGGATGACTTTATGAAATGGAATTCCTGATAATGATACTGATTTGTTCTTGACTTCTTGTGAGTGCAGGAACTGATAGCCGAAATGAGTGCAGCATTTTGGTCTGATTGATCTCGAATAGACATGGTTGCAATAGGGGTTAGTCAATCGGACATCGATGAGGTCCCGATTGGACCTAGATGTGATTGCTAGCTACATTGCCGATAAATCATGGTCTAAGATCCGAATGAATGTTGAATGTCATGTGATGTCTTGTGATGTCCTGTGATGTCGTGTGATGTGACTGTCGATTTTGTACATGTGCTAGATGTGTGTTCCTAGTACATAGGTACTAACAGTCAGTGTTTGTTAAGACGGTTTATGGCTTTTGTCGGTT
Organism: Adiantum capillus-veneris; assembly: GCF_014529385.1. Taxonomy (NCBI): domain Eukaryota; kingdom Viridiplantae; phylum Streptophyta; class Polypodiopsida; order Polypodiales; family Pteridaceae; genus Adiantum; species Adiantum capillus-veneris. The sequence continues at coordinate 138,040,357 of NC_140955.1, read as the reverse complement.
TTGCAGGCGTAATCGTGGTCGATTACAATGCTTTCAAGAGGGGGGTATGACACAAAGTGATGACGTGGCGGACAGCAGAAACCCTAATTTTTGCCAAAAACCCTAAAATTCATGCAAACCCTAATTTCTGCAAAAAACCCTAATTTTCGGAAATCGCGGAGGCTGATTTTTTTTTTTTTTGGGAATGATGAGCGACGCGAATCTTGCTTTTTCTCCATGCCATGAGAAGGAGAGAGAACTTGCTTTAAAAAAAAAAAAAAAAGAGACTCTCTAAGAGAGAGAACTGATGCTTTTTATTTTTAAAAGCTTTTGGGGCTCTGCTTTTGGGCATCCCTTGTAACCTTTAAATTAGTGGTGAGGGCCTCACTTCTCAGAGCATCTGGACGCAGAGTCTGAGAGTGAACCGCGAGCCACTCTTTTGTACTTGATGATTGATTAATACAAAAAGAAATACGCGCTAGTCTTTGGGGCCAATATCTCTAGGCACGGTACTCCGCCGGGCCAGTGTAAATCTATTGTGATCTGTGACTTGTTTTGAAGTGGTTATTTGGTGCTGTCGCGGTTGATTCTTGACTTGGAGTGTCCAAGTCTGTTACAGCTGGTCCCCCCCCCGCCCCCCCAACACACACACACACACACACACACACACACACCGTAAGAGTGTATTAGTAGGGAGAAGTCCTTATACAAGCACTTGAACGGAACGTATTACCAAGTTCGTTCTAGATCAGACTTGATGGTACTCGGAAGCCTCGGCTTCCTATGCTCACGGCGAAACCCTATTCCTAGAAATCTCTGTTCCTTACTCAAAATCCTCGAGAACCTTAGTTCTCACCTGCCAGACTAAGAGCATGGCATCCCTACAACTCTTTTCTGACCGTATTCCCAAATTCCTCTTCTGCAGAGACCAACTCTGCTATCCTGGACACGAAGTCCCTTCTCGGGAATCTCTACTTCGTGATCCCACCTCGAGAGTCTTACCACTCTCAGATCCATGGATCTAATTCCAAACCCAAGGTGCAAAACCCTTGGGTGGGTCTGGCTCTGTTCCCACAAAGCGCTTTTCTCTTGTAGAGGCTCATGCCTTCCTCCGCTCTTACTTCCTCGTGCAAAGGAAGTGCACCTGCAAAACAAACTCTCATAGATCAAAACATGATAAACATCACATGTGAAGGCTCGAAACTTGGAACGCAACTTGGTTTTCAAGAAGCAACAACTCCCCGTAAGAGATCTTTATGTAGATAATCCTCTCTTCCAATTCCACACATAGAAGAGGTGTGCTCTTGGGTTCCTTTTGGTAAATCAGCCTTGTCTACGACTACGACGTCTATGGGCTGAAAACAGAGGAAAACAATAGCTTTTTGCGACGGAAACAATCTCCGAAGCCACTTCTTCGTGATGGAATTGGCCTACTTGGTCTTTGTGGCATCCGGTGCACTTGGGGCATCCATAGGAGTCATTGACAACATTATCTTGTCGGCTGAAATCTGCACCAGCATGGGGTAAACAATGGCACCTTGCTTTCCTTCCCTTGCGACATCCATAGTTACCCGGAACGGGAAATCCGAACGCGGAACGGCAACGGGCATGGAATGCCATTCCTTGTTACCAATACTCACATCTGAAACACAAAACGGGGATTCGGAACGGGAAGTTGGATTGGAAATGGGGAACAGAGGCCTAAAATGTAATGTGCAGCGGAAGTGAATGATGGTGTATGGCTCAGGATGAGTGAACAGTATGTGCTCAGGGTTCCTTTTACTGACGAGAAGGGAGAGCCTTCCTTGACTTAATGAGAGAATGTGCAATGACCAAAACACGAGAGTGGAATGGAGATTGTGATTGAGTGAGAGAGAGAGAGAGAGAGAGAGAGAGAGAGAGAGAGAGAGATGACACCAATGGGGTCCCAAACCCCCCTTCAAGGGCCCCCCTCTCTATTGCTAGAGAGGTATTTGCTTCAGATTGCACAGAGTCTGGTACAATGCTCTACATGCTGTGGTACTTGATGATGACTATGTCGGCGACGATGTCGACGATGACGATGGTGACAACGATGACGACGACGAAGGTATCGTCATCAAGTTCGGGATCTGCGATAATGGCGACGAAGGTTTCGTCGTCAAGATAGGGATCTACGATGACGATGTCGACGACGACGACGGTGTCAACGACAATAGTGTCAAGGCTGAAAACTAAAAACTCTAGATGCTGTGCTATGGATTTGCTACTATGGCGAAACTGCGGGGCTGATCTGCAACCGCCGTGTCGTGCAAGGTCTGAAAAGCAAAAACGCTGGCTGATCTGGGCTGAACTGCAAAACGCTGGCTGAATTCTATTGAAGCTGAAAACGCTAGGCTGATGTGTGTCTTGACGGGGAAACTGGCGAGGATCTGCAATCGATGGATGCGGGTTCTTGCAAGGCTCGGGCTGGAAACCGAAAATGCTGAGGTGTGCAACTCCAAAAACGCTGGCTGATTGTTGAGAAAACACTGGAAGGGTTGGCTCTGCTGCACTTTTTCACTTGTGCACTGATGCCTTCATCTGTCTTTTGCCTCTACTGGGTGCCCAATGGGTTCATTTATAGGAATTATATGTTGGGTAGGAAAAGCTTCCCAACAAACTTTCAAAAAAGAATTCAAAAAGTCACTTTTAATAAAATGACTCATAAGAGGTGTTTCACTTGCGAGGTCGGAACTCAAACCATGCGGTGGAAAATCCTCATGCTAGGTACTGGATACTGATGCTAATGATCTTGGGTTGTGCAATTTGAGGGTATGCAGCTACTCTAAGTGCTTGGACATGCAGGGCGTGCGCACAGGCTCACAAAGGTGCCAGAACACTTTCTTGGCCTAAACCATAGAAGTAGGAACAGCTTGTCCACGTACACATAGGGTTAGATGTGCACGTGACATCCCCCCCCTTTTCAAAGTGAGATATTGGTATCGAGCTGTATGGCATCGAGAGAGTGCACCAACAACTCTTGGAATCTTGCGAAGAATTCTTCGCCGGTCCACTCTTATGCGTGGGTCATGCGATACTTGAACTTCATGAAAGTCTGCAATGCTTGCTTCTTTGGGCCGCACCGCAAGCGACATAAAATGATCTGTTGCGGCTCCAATGCTCCAACTTCGTTTATGGTTGTGGGTTCACCTTCAAGAATCTCCAATGAGGAATATTCCTGAAATCACTTCAAACACAAAGCCATAAACATATCCATTCCATGTAGAGTGACTTGAAAAATACAATTTTCCCTAAATGACTGTGCATGCAATGTAGATGAACAAAGTGACGGAATGCAAAACCATTTTACCAAACACATGCAAAAAGTGAGATCGAATCTTGACCTTTCGACCTAACCGTATCAATTGTGGCGAATCACAACGGAATTGCCAATGCTTGATGGACAATCGTGCTCGTGCTTTTCTTAAGACTGTGTCGTGCCAAGGAATAGATGTGACAAATCGATTGACCAAAAGGACAATAAGGAAACAATGTGAATTTCTTGAAAACAAATATTCTTTCTTTTTGAGAGTGATCCGCATACATCTGTGCTCATCCGTGAGTGAATCATGTGTATCGTGCAATATGGCATGCCTGTGAAAAGGGAACACATAAGGATGGTGATGAAAATACAAGAAACCATCACGAATGAGAAACACGAACAATGCGTGCTGACTAATCATGCGAAGACAAAATACTTTCTAAATGGGTTCCTTGGACCTCGACTCGAGATCCAAGATTGGTCCTGCGTGATTGATCGTACCTGCAATGAGGTTAGCTTCACTAGAAACATCATCATCTATAGCATCATCCTTGCAAACAATCACATCTCTATCATGCAAAAATTGCGTGTCGTGCTTCCGAGAAGACATGACGGCAAGAGAGTTCTTTTCTTGCAATGACTAGACTGTGGGACTGTGTACTGAGAGAAACAATCATACTACATGTCTTAACCCCTTGTGAATCATGAGAGTGAGAGACTAATGGCACATATTGAATGTTCTTGTCACAGCGAAGGACCACAGGAGGTGCTCTTTCAATTGTGTGTGAGAGTGTTTTCTTTCCAATAAATGCGTGGATTATAACCTTCAAACCACTTGATGCCAAAAATCAAATCACATCCTTTGAGAGGTGAAACCACAAACCGACATTTTGAACTAACACTGTCACATCAAGACATTCGTGAGTGAGCGAAGAGTGCATGCCAAGAGCAAATCAAAGATCACAATGGGATCTATGGGGAGAGCTTCTAAACGTGCGCTCTTCACGAGAGAGTCACTAATCACATCATGAATACTACCCGAATCAAACAAGATCACAATGCGTGTACTATTCACATGACCATAACACAACATGAGAGACTCATCTACATGATCACGAGAAACTTCAGACACATTAGTGTGCTCATTGAGTACATTCATAGATGATGTGGATTCTGTGGGTTCTTTAGGGTCTTCTTTCTTAGGACAATCTCGTTTCATGTGACCTTTAGTGTGACACTCAAAACATTTTTTGTCTTGTACATACTCAACTCGTTCTTCAAGAGTTAACCAATCTCCTAAAATTCCTTGAGCAGATTTTTTATCAGGTGTCAACTTAGGGGTGTCTTGAGTTTTAGCCTTTCCTTTATCATCATTGTGAGACTTCTGTGCTCTAGGTGTAGAAGAAGATTGAGGAGAAGAATTACCGTCATTCTTACCAATGGTCTTACCATGCTTACCATTCGGTTGATTTTGAGAAGTACTCGATTTGTTCTCCTTCGACTTGCCTTTGTTGTGCTTCATTTCTTGTGCTAAGGCGATTCTGACGGGGATTCTTACCATGCTTACCATTCGGTTGCTTTTGAGAAGTACTCGACTTGTTGTCCTTCGACTTGCCTTTGTTGTGCTTCATTTGTTGTTCTAAGGCGATGCTTACCATGCTTACCATTCGGTTGGTTTTGAGAAGTACTCAACTTGTCTTTGTTATGCTTCATTTCTTGTGCTAAGGCGATTCTGATGGCGTCATTATAGTCCTTAGGACTGAAAACTTGCACATTGAACTTGATGTACTCGTCTAATCCACAGAGGAAAGCCTCCTTGCAATCCTCATCCGACTTACGCAATTGCACGCCAATCTGCAAAATACGGTTAGAAAAAGGCATAACATGGGATCCATTTTGCTTAAGACCACGCCAATCTTCTTTCAACCGATCAAGGTACTGTGGTGGCATAGAGAGAGCTTCGAGCTTGTCTTGGAAGTCAATCCAATTGAAAGAGAGGGGTACGCCTTCCTCGGCATGCTCATGATGCTCAACCATTTCTGACTCTTGCCAAGCTTGATACCAATTAATGGCATCACTTGCTGGGTACATGGCAACAGTCAAAACTTTACTGTTACTTGTTTTCTTGACAGTTGCAAAGTAAGCATTAAATTGGTGCAACCAAGAATGAATCAAAGAAGCATCCATCTTACCATCATATGTACTAAATGTCAACTTCTCAGTGATTGGGTTGTTGCAATCTGCGTCTCTACCTGTGCTACCTGATGACTCGTTCACCTCCTTGAGTGGCTTAGACTTTGAGGAGATGTCACATGACACATCCAACCCTATGTGTTCGTGGACAAGCTACAACATAGCAAGGGTTTAATCAGTCCAGTCAGTCTAGATTTAGAGGTGATCTGGCACTTTTGTGAGTGTATTCGTAGACCGTGCATGCCCAGTCACTTAGTGTAGATGCATATCCTCTGGTTGCACACAGGATGATCATCAGTATTCATTCAGAATCCATCAGATTCAGTCAGGGGAATTTTCCAGTGCATTGAGCCTATTTTCCCTATTTTTGGTATTTTCACTTATTATGTTTAAGTGACTTTCCAACAAAAATAGGTCGGGCAATTTTGCTGAGTTAATATATAAGCAAACCCAAGTTAGCACTTTTTGGCAAAAGAGGCAGCAGGAGCACATGCTCAATAGGCACCTTCTCAGCAGAACCCCAGCAGGAACCCTTGGCGTTTTGATTCCCCCATCCTCGCCACACCCTCAAGCACCCTAGCGTTTTCTGTTCCCAGCAGTAACCCCCATCTCCTGGGGTTTTCCCAGCTTTGCTACATCGCCATAGACCCAGAACCACCAGCGTTTGCAGATCGCTACCAGCAAGTACCGGATTGGCGTAGCGTTTTACTAACGCTACAGAGCAACATCAGCGTTTTTTGTTTTCAGCCCAATTTGCAGCAGATGCACAGCGTTTTCAGCAGGCACTAGAAGCAGACAATTCGGCCTTAGTTGGATGCAGAAGAACCCTCATTTTCACCCATAAAATTGCAGCCAAAGCAGTCATTTGCAGCCACCCAAAACAGCCCAAAGATTTGCAGATTTTTAGCAGTTAGAAGACCACAGATTTCAGCCCTAAAGTCGTCGTCCTCATCACCGTCGTCGTCACCAGCATAGTCCCAAGTTGCATCAGTCCATTGCATACGCATTGTACCACTTTGTGCAATCAAAAGTAGACCACTCTCGCCAACGAGAGTGGGGCCTTCGGAGGAGGGTTTTACAACGTCTCTAGTGTCGTATCTCTCTTCTCTTTCTATCTCTCAGTCTCATACACTTGCACGTATAGTGTCCATTCACTTTGTTTGTGATCATAGCATTCTCTCATTAAGAACGGAAGGCTCTACCTTCCATAAGAACTAAAAGGAACCCTTGAGCACAGTTCGGAGTACTCATCTTGAGCAAAGCGCAAACAACCATTCCGCTGCACCTAACATTGGTATCACAGCTTTGGCAGTGTTCTGTATCACTCAAGGAAAGAACCACAAGAATTACAAGAATTTTTTTTGCTTGTTGCGATCGCACAAAGCGAAGTTCGCTTGGGTGTGTCGATTCCTAATCGTGTTTTTGAAGAGTGACAGGAATCCCAACAAAGAGGGGCTTGTCCAGCCTCCCCTTGTGTCTCTTTTCACTGATTGAGAGCAGACCGTGCACTTAGCGGCCGGCCAATCGACGCGAGGTGAGAAAAAGCAACCTTGGTGTGAGCGCAAGGCTGCGAAGGGGTGCGCCCGCGATAAAGAGTAGAACTCGCGTGAAGAGAAGATCCTTCTCAAAAACGGTTTGCAAGCGAAAGAAAACCTCAAGACCTCAAGAACCCAAGAACCCTAGACCCACAAGAACCCAAGTTCCTCGTGAACTTAAGAACCTAAGACCACAAGAACCCACAAGAACCCACGACTTCAAAATGGTCATCACTCGAAGCGGAATGGATACTTTGCTTGGAGGTGATGAGCATGAGAGAGACGAAGAAGAATTTTCCCCACCAGGAGGTTTTTCTAACCCTTCCCCATCTACGTCAAGGATTGCACTAACTCCAATGGAGGAGTTGGAGTCGTTGTTTATGGAACAGAATTTACAACGCGAAGCAAGAAATGCAGCAAGAATGGAAGCCATAGCGCGTGAGCGCGAGCAAGCACGCTTGGAAGCCAAAGAACGACAAGCCAAATTGGATCGTGAGCGCGCAGAAAGACAAGGAGAGAACAAAGAAAGACAAGCAGAATTTGATCGCGAGATCAATGCAAGAAGGGAAGAGTTCTTTTCTCAAGCTCAGGCACAGATGCAAGAGATTCGGGTAAAGGAGACTCTCTCAGTCTCTTCTTCTCCAAAGCATGACACACAGGATTTGCATGATTGTGTGAAGCATGATGATGAATTGAATGACAATGCATGATGATTTGAATGACAAGCATGATGATTTGGATGACAAAGATAAGCATGATGATTTCAATGATATTGCTAAGCATGATTATTTGGATGCCAATGACAAGCATGATGATTTGCATGATCAAGATGTGATTTCTCACAAGCATGATGAGTTGCATGAAGATGACGTGATTGTTCGCAAGGATGATGTGTTAGTGGATGCTTTTTCTAGCGAAGCTAACCTTGTTGTAGATTCGATCAATCACGAAGAACCGATCTTGGCTTTCGAGTCGAGGTCCAAAGAACCCCCACAGTACGATTCGATCGTTCAGGATGAAGCGATCTTGGCTCTCGAGCCTAGGTCCAAATAATCCTCACAGGAAGTATTATGTGTTCGCATGATTGATACGCACGCATTGTTCAAGTGTTTTCATTCGTGATCGTTTCCTGTATTTTAGTCAGCGTCTTTATGTGATCCCTTTTCCTAGGCATGATATATTGTACGTTGAGCACGTTTCACTCATGAATGAGCACGAATGTATGCGGAATTTTCATGAAAAGTTGAAAAGTATGCATTTCAGGAAGTCACATTCCATGCCTCTTCTTGGCATGACACAGTTGTAGACAGAGCACATGAAAGTATGAGCAACAAGCGCGGGCATTTCCATTGTGTTTTGCCACAGTTGATTGTTATAGATCATAAGAGAAAGATTCGATCTCATTGTTTGCATGTGTTTGATGAACGGATTGTCATTCCGTCTATTGGTTCATCTACATTGCATGCACAGTCTTTGAGGAAGACACGATTTTTTTCATTCACTTTACATGGAATAGGTATGTTCATGGTTTTGTGTTGGAAATGGTTTCGGGAATTTTCAGCCATAGAGATTCTTGAAGAAGAAAGAAGTACGACTCTAGACGAAGTTAAAGCATCGAAGGAGCCACAGAAGACTTTGAGTCGCTTTCGGCACGGCCCAAAGAAGCAAGCTTTGCAGACCTTTATGAAGTTCAAGTACCGCACGACCCACACATCAGAGTGGGCTGGCGAAGAGTCCCTTCCAGGATTCCGGATGCTATTGGCGATCTCCCTCGATGCCATACAATTCGGTACCAATACCTCACTTTGAAAAGGAGGGGATGTCACATGACACATCCAACCCTATGTGTCCGTGGACAAGCTACAACATAGCAAGGGTTTAGTCAATCCAGTCAGTCTAGATTTAGAAGTGATCTGGCACTTTTGTGAGTCTATTCGTCGACCGTGCATGCCCAGTCACTTAGTGTAGATGCATATCCTCTGGTTGCACACAACATGATCATCAGTATTCCCTTCAGAATCCATCAGATTCAGTCAGGGGATTTTCCAGTGCATTTAGTCTATTTTCCCTATTTCTTGTATTTTCACTTATTATTTTTAGGTGAGTTTCCAACAAAAGTAGGTAGGGCAATTTTGCTAAATTAATATATAAGCAAACCCAAGTTAGCACTTTCTGACAGAAGAGACAGCAGGAGCACATGCTCAACAGACACCTTTTCAGCAGAACCCCAGCAGGAACCCTTGGCGTTTTGATTCCCCCATCCTCGCCACACCCTCAAGCACCCTAGCATTTTCTGTTCCCAGCAGTAATCCCCATCTTTCGGCGTTTTCCCAGCTTTGCTACATCGCCATAGACCCAGAACCACCAGCGTTTGCAGATTGCTACCAGCAAGTACCAGATTGGCCTAGCATTTTACTAACGCTACAGAGCAGCATCAGCGTGTTTGGTTTTCAGCCCAATTTGCAGCAGATGCACAGCGTTTTCAGCAGGCATTAGAAGCAGACAATTCAGCCCTAGTTGGATGCTGAAGAACCCCCATTTTCAACCATAAAAATGCAGCCAAAACAGTCATTTTCAGCCACCCAAAACAGCCCAAAGATTTGCAGATTTTCAGCAGTTAGAAGACCACAAATTTCAGCCCTAAAGTCGTCGTCGTCATCACCGTCTTCGTCACCGGCATAGTCCCAAGTTGCATCAGTCCATTGCATACGCATTGTACCACTTTGTGCAATCAAAAGTAGACCACTCTCGCCGACGAGAGTGGGGCCTTCGGAGGAGGGTTTTACAACGTCTCTGGTGTCGTATCTCTCTTCTCTCTCTATCTCTCAGTCTCATACACTTGCACGCATAGTGTCCATTCACTTTGTTTGTGATCATAGCATTCTCTCATTAAGAACGGAAGGCTCTACCTACCATAAGAACTAAAAGGAACCCTTGAGCACAGTTCGGAGCACTCATCTTGAGCGAAGTGCAAACAATCATTCCGCTGCACCTTACAGGAGAGTACCTGTAGGACCAACTCCTTCATGCGTTGGTCTCTCTACGCTTCTCACTCTAACTCCATAGCCGTGCTTTCTCTTCAGCCGTTATGCATGCTTGCTCACACTTAAGCTCCATAGTTGCCCTTCGTTCTTCGAAGGCGGCGTGTTGCATCTCTTGTTGTAGAATCATCTCCATCATCGACTGGACTAAAGCCTCCATAGGATTTGGTGCAATCCGTGGCGTAGATGGGGATGGGGGAGGATCAGGGAACAATCCTCTTGGTGTAGAAACTTCTTCTTCTCCAACTCCACTCTCATCACCTTCACGCAAAGTAGCCATTCTGCTTCGTGTGATGACCATGCACTGAGCTCTTGGGTTCTTGAGGTTCTTGAGGGTCGTGAGGTTCTTGAGGTTCTGGGGTTCTTGAGGTCTTGGCTGGCAATCTACGTTTAAGAAGGCTTTTCTCTTACCCATGCTCAACTCTTCCCTGCGGGTACACCCCTTAGCGGCCTTGCGCTCACACCAAGGTTGCTTTTTCCCACCTCATGTTGATTGGCTTGCCGCTAAGTGCAAGGTCCGCTCTCAATGAGTGGAAAGAGGAACGAGGGGAGTCTAGACAAGCCCTTCTTTCGTGGGTTACCTGCCACTCTTCAAAAACAAAGATTAGGGACCGACACGCCCAAGTGGTCTGGGTTACGTGCGATCACAACAAGTAAAAAAAATTTCTTGTGGTTCTTTGCGCTTCTTTCCTTGAGTGATGATACCGAACCCTTCCAGAGAGCTGGGCTCTGATACCAATGTAATGTGCAGCGGAAGTGAATGATGGTGTGTGGCTCAGGATGAGTGAACAGTACATGCTCAAGGTCCTTTTTACTGACGAGATGGGAGAGCCTTCCTTGACTTAATGAGAGAATGTGCAATGACCAAAACACGAGTGAAATGCAAACTGTGAGTGAGTGTGCTAGAGAGAGAGAGAGAGAGAGAGAGAGAGAGAGAGAGAGAGACGACGAGAGAGAGAGAGAGAGAGAGAGAGAGAGAGAGAGAGAGAGAGAGAGAGAGAGAGAGACGACGAGAGATGGGGTCCCAAACCCCCCTCCAAGGGCCCCCCTCTCTATTGCTAGAGAGGTATTTGCTTTAGATTGCACAGTCTGGTACAATGCTTCTAGATGCTGTGGTACTTGATGATGACTATGTCGATGATGACGATGGTGACTGCGACGATGACGACGAAGGTGTTGTCGTCAAGTTTGGGATCTGCAACAATGGTGACGAAGGTTTCGTCGTCGAGATAGGGATCTGCGATGATGATGATGATGATGACGATGACGATGACGATGTTGACAACGACGACGATGGTGTCAACGACAGCAGTGTCAAGGCTGAAAACTGAAAACTCTAGATGCTGTGCTATGGATCTGATATTATGGCGAAACTGCGGGGCTGATCTGCAATCGCCGTGTCGTGCAAGGTTTGAAAAGCAAAAACGCTGGCTGATCTGGGCTGAACTGCAAAACTATGGCTGATTCTGCTAAAGCTGAAAACGCTAGGCTGATGTGTGTCTTGACGGGGAAACTGGTAGAGGATCTGCAACCGATGGATGCGGGTTCTCGCGAGGCTCGTGCTGGAAACTGAAAACGCTGAGGTGTGCAACTCCAAAAACGCTGGCTGATTGTTGAGAAAGAGAGAGAGAGAGAGAGCACTTTTTGTTCTTCTAATATAAGAGAAGAGTGTGGGTTTTGCTCCTTTTTCTTTTGTGTCTGCCCACTTATTAAGTCGACGGCCGGACACTAAAAAAATGGTATGAACGTGCTAAAAACTCAGTAAAACCTTATAAGCTGAAAACAATGCTTACACACTCATAACTCAGGTGTCCCTGGATGCAGTCTCGTGCACAGATGCAATGCAAACATAGACTCCTTAACGGGAAAGCATATGCTTTCCCGAAAAGCAACTTGCTTTCTCAGAAAGCAAGTGCATTTCCTCATAGCTTACTCTGAACCCATTTTTATTCAAGTGCTTGCCTCATTTCTTGTGCACAATTCTAACTCAGTTCGGAATACCTCCTGACTATGGATTCCCTTTTCGATGCTCTCGTCACCCACCATGTGGGCATCAGGAATACCCATCACCTAGTCCTTTCTCACCAAACTTATGGAACAACTCCATCGCGATGCTCTATGTCACCCATCCCATGATGCATCAAAGATGTGCATGGCTGAAATCTGAAAACGCTAGGTGAACTGCTGAGGATTTGATGCAATTGAGACGTGGCGGTCCGGAACTGCTGTGGATCTAATGCATTAATGGCTGAAAACCGAAAACGCCGGCTGAAATGAGGGCTGAATTCTGATAGCTGGCTGAGCTGCTGCGATAGGGAGAAAAACCGGCGAGGATCGGCTGCAGGGGAATAGCGGTACGGCGATGCTAAGGGCTGATCTGGAAACGCTGATGCTTGCTGATGAGAAAACACTAGAGAGCCTGTTGTCTGCTACTGTGTCTTCCGCCTTCTCATGGCGCCCTCTGCCCTCCCTATATAGGTGCAACATCCTGGGTCGAGTAGTGCTATTCCAGCCCCCACGATTTGGATTATTTTGAAAAGTCACTTAATAAATAAAGCGACATATGAGGTTGTTCACATGCCGTTGCAAAATTTAGTTCATGCACTAGAAAATGCTCATGTTGGGTACTGAATGAAATGCTAGTGATCATGGGTTGTGCAATCAGAGGGTATGAAGCTACTCTAAGTGCCTGGACATGCACGGCCCGCGTATAGGCTTACGAGGTTGCCAGAATACTTCCTAGGCTACCTTAACCCTAGAAGTAGGAACAGCTTGTCTGCATGCACATAGGGTTAGATGTGCACGTGACCACATATTGTCACTTGGGGCATTTGGTTTGATCCAAACAGCTCCTTGGGCTTGGGAGCACTTTGGAGATTTAGCTTGATCATGTCTCCTGATGACATTTCTAAAGGGCATCAGTAATCTGGACGCTTTAAAGATGAGGAAATATACTGAATTTACTCGAATACCGATTTAAGAAGCCTATCGACATAAATAGGTGTTACTCTTGTAGATGCATTTCTCTCTGCCTCAGATCCTCCCTATTTAAGGTGTGAGCAACTGAGTATTTCTCACTTAGGCTTTGAGAGGTGAGTGGTGTACGATACTTGTCTTCGTAAGTATTTTCCTCAATCATGAGCAAGGAGACGTTTCTTGAAGATTAGATACTCTGCACTATTTACACTAGTGCTAAAATGTAAACAGACACACCTCTGAATCTTTTTACACAAAAGAATAGATTGAATGCTGTTATAATTAAATACTGTATTGAAGGGCTCAGAGCAGGCTGTAAGTTTGAGTGGTAATTTTTGAGAAAAAGCTCTCATTAATCCTTGATAGAATTCTGTTATTATCTTTACTGATTGGTCCTGAGACACAATGGTTTCTGGCTTTCTCAAAATCAGTACACACACACGCTCACATGCATGTTCCTCCACATATTCAAACCATTTATTTGTGGCTACTGCAGGGAGGTGATACTTTGGATCTGGGAAAAGGACATGTGCTAGAGTTTGTCATTGCACCAAATTTACATTGGCCAGACACAATTTTTACCTATGATCGGGGAGCAGGAGTCCTCTTCACATGTGATGCATTTGGAATGCATTATTGCTCTGAAACGGTTCGGTCAAGTTAACCTGTGCTGTTTTAAACACGTCAATTCATTGCATAATCTTGGTACTGGTGCAATGTTTCATTGCTGTTACATATTTGAAAGGCATTAACTTGATTACCTTATATGTTGTTATTGCATGAACAGTGTTTCCAGTTTAAACCTCATTTCTTTTATTCATATAAAGGGGCCTTACAGCAGGTGAGAAGAGTGGAGGTGGGCTCGAAAGGGCAGTGTTTTCACCATTTACACTTGCCTTATGAGATGAAGGACTGACCATTCATGCCTTTAATAAGTGTACAGCCACAGAACATCTGAAATGTGGTCATATATAGCATGCTAGGGCTAGGTGTATGGCTTCGCTATAGATCTTTTGTTTCATCCATCATACAGACAGACATGGACATCGTTTTGTCTCAGACATTTATAATTTGTTATTTCTATCCCGTGCTATCGCATAGAAGCATTACCATGGATTATTTTGAAGGTACTGATGTTTCTGACGTCACTCAACATTAAAATCCTGGCGTGAGTGAGGATTGACTTATCAGCCACATGCTGTAAATGATTAAACGATTGTGGCAAATCTTCAAGCATATATGTATGCTTAAAGATTGACTTATCAGCCACATGCTGTAAATGATTAAACGATTGTGGCAAATCTTTAAGCATATATGTATCTATATATTTAGTATATAGATCTTCATGTTTATCTGTCTGTGTCCATGCTTTGTGCATATAATAGTCAAGCATTTCTCTTTCGGTTCATCATGTTTTTAAGGATTATTTGAAGGGCACACCTCATGTTACTATATTTTTTTCTTTCAATAATAGGTTTATGATGAAGACCTGGCCACTATTGAGCCGCATTATCGGTTCTATTATGACTGTTTGATGCGCCCTAATTCTCGATCGGTTTTGAATGCGCTGAAAAGAGTGAGTGGAATGGAGTTTGGGGTCATTGCCACCGGCCATGGCCCAGTATTGACTTATAACATTGCAGAATTGATGAATAAATATGACATCTGGAGCAGACAAGCACTAGAAAAACAACTGGCCACAGTTGCTGTTTTATATGTTTCTGATTATGGCTTTAGCGATAGACTGTCACAGGTATGCAACAGCATTGCTCATGATTCAGATACTAAGATATATTCTCCTTGAAGGGCCATCCTCATTGTGTTTTGTAGGCATTTGCAAGGGGATTGACAAAAACAAATATTTTAGTTGATATGTTGGACCTAAACTCCGCAGATTCTCAAGAACTTATAGAGTGCGTTGGTAGGTGTAGTGGTGTTGTTCTCATGGCACCTCCTAGCTCAGGGCCTTCCAATGCAATCGTCAGCACTCTTTATGCAGCTGTGAAGGCAAAACAAGTATGTCTAATCCTTGATGGTTTCTGTTGGAACAGTGTTTCTCTTAGTCAATGATTAGCCTTATATGATGAGCCTCTACTAATGTAAAATCTGTTTTGGACACAGCCGGTTGTTGTGGCAGAAAGCTATGGTGGAGATGACGAACCTGTGGATACAATCATTCAGCGATTCCTGGATCTTGGCATAACATCACCTGTACCACCCTTGAGGGTTAAATCTACACCAACTGAGGCCACGTATGCTTTTCTTCAATTTTGATCATTATGACCCTTGTAAAAGTGAAGTAGGTCGCAAATACATACAATCTCTGCCACAGTATAGGTCGCTAGTCATGTTATATTTACTGGATGTATGACTTTGTTCCATTCAAAGGTTCCTTGCTACAAGCTTGGTCCTTCTTCTGTGGTTCGTGTGAACTGCACAACTAGAATATGTTCCTGCTCAATGAGGTAGATGAATGCTAGGCATAGTAGCAATAAACGGAGCACCCATAGAGAACACTTTTGCAGGAAAAGTTGATGATGAACAAGTACAGAAAGATTCTTGTGTCAATGATCTAACTCAGAGTCTGATCCTCAAAATAAAGGCATTTAATACTACACAAAAGAAGGCAACGATAAGAATGTATTTCTTGAAAAAAAGAAGGGTTGTTTTGAAGGGCATGCTGGGTGATCATGCTATGGACCTTGTGCGGACGTTGATGTTAGAGTGAACAAAATTCCAGCATTTCTCTAGAAGCTTGACTGATTAGAAGTTGATCTACACACTATTGAGTCAGAATATTGCTCAATAGTTTGCGAACCGTGAAGCTAGGAATTGGTAAGCACCGGCGAGCAGGGGCAATAGGGTGGCGGTTGGGAAATATAAAGATCTGGCTTAGAAGCACCTAGTGGAAATAGGGAGGTCTGGCTGAGCAGCACCAAGTGGAACATTATGAACCTTAGCTTTGCTCATTCCAGAAGTTTTCTACCTATTTTAGCCAATATGACAACAGAGCTTTGTAAACTAGGTGAATTATATGCAGTGTGGCCTTTCTCTGTAAATTTTACAGAGATGGTACACAATGATCGGGGCTGGTAATCCTTGGCTGGCATCTGCAGAGTTTGAGAAGAGAGAAAGGTAGGAATGTTATAATTGTGATGCCTGGTTGCTCGATTTGGTGAACTTGGGTTGTGTAATGCTTTGTCACCTGCTGTGTTCAAGTGAATGCTATTGTATTAAGTACTTAGAACGTTTTCTGGTTTGAAACTACAGGTACCAGCAATATGAAGAGGCTGGTACTGATTTAGGGCAGTTGCTCTCACAGAAGAAGGTGATAGAATCGATAAAGACTAATATACCAGTGAATGTTGCTAAGGCCATTGCACGAGTTTCTGGTGGAATATACGTGGTAACTGCCAAGAAAGGGTCTTCAAGGGGTGCCATGATTGCATCATGGGTTTCTCAGGTATGAAAGTCAGTTCCCAATGATGATTTCGTCTGCATTTGATACTAGATAACATACCGAATTTGGCTTGAATAGTTGTAAGATCATTGAAGGCTTGCTAAGAATGCTAGTGTGCTTATTAGGTAGAGACATGCAATAACCATTTTGTGGGCTTTACGTCGCTTGTTGAATCATCTTTACACAAAATGATATTTACACTTGAAAGTCTACTGATAGAGAGTCAAGCAGGGCCAAGAAGTATTGCTCAAAAGCACATAAAAGTGATCTCCTATCCATGGCTGGCTGGAAAGCAATCCAGGAACAAAAATAGGCCACTCAGCAATGTCTGTACGCGCCATGTCATCTGCCATGGCCGTTCGTCCGTATGTGCCACATCATTACTTTCCGTATAGTCCCACACGTCATGTCGCGACTTGCACCGTGATTCATGGGCCGCTCTGGCCTGAACTTGGCATCAGGTTTCTGCATCCAGTCGGCTTTCCCTTCCATCGCTCGGGTTTGGCATTTACATGGCATCATTTTGTGACATACCCCACCCTTGTAAAAGAGGAGTAATTGTCCTCGATTATGCCTGCAAAACTGACATAAAACCAAGATTCAGTGGATAGTGGCTCCATGTAGACATACCGTTGACCATCCACACAAGACCATGCATTTACCAAGCATGCACTACCACATATCCTAATCATGGTCACCTGGAACGAGACAGGCAAGGCATCCAGGACAGAAACGGGCTTGCTCATTTCACTGGAACGGTTCAGAAACCGGTTTTTATAGGCATATTGTATATAAAACGTTTGGAACTCCGTGAGGAAACAGCAAAACAGAAACGAGATGCAGGGGAGTTTGGAAACAGAGTTTCTGATCTGATAGGCTCCAAAATGGAGTTTCCTTGTAACTATGGTCCTAATTCACATTGGATCTCGAACAACATTCATGAATCACATTTACGTCTTTGTCCTCACTGGACTTTAGCTGCAATGAGTGTATCTAGCTATCATATGTAGGCCTCAGTGCTCACCAATTTTTATGCAAATGTCTCGATGTGCTAGAATCATCATCATGCCACCGATGAACAAAGATAAAATGTTGTTCGCATTTTACCTTACATACTCAAACAAAAATAGAATTTGAAAGAGTAAAATCTTTGTTTGTTATTAACTTCATGACTATATTCTCAATCTTGCCTGTTTCTAACAAGGGAGTGGAGTGGCTCCCCTCGTGTGTAACAGGAACTGCACCAGACTGAACTGCTGAATCGGACTCCGCACTTGGAGAGGTCGCCACCAATCTGAAAGCCTCATGCATTTGAGAAGTATCTGATAACTCGTCCTCTTGCGTCCGCTTGGTATCAGAGCAGGGTAGAGTACTTCTGGACCATCTTTCCCTTCTCTTTGCCTTCCTTGTGTGCTAGGATATGCTTAGGTTGAAGTTTCCCTTTTGCCTCCACCTCTGGCACCAAATCCTTTGGCACTTATCCCTTGAAAGTTGAAGAAGACTCACGTGACAACTACTTATGATCTGGCAGCTTCAGTTTGAAGGATGCATCGTTGATTCTGTGGGATTTGGAAAGGTCCATAGTATCTTATACTTAGCTTGGGGTAAAGGCCCTTCTTTCCCTTCATCTTTCTCAAGCACCCGGCCTCCTTTCTTCAACTGCAAGTTGAGTCTATGCTCCCTGCTGTCCGTTTTAAGATCCTTAACCTTGGGAAGAGATGTCGATAGATTCTCAACAAAGTGCTTGAAAGATCTTGTCCTTGGTGCACAGGATAGGTGGAACGTTTTTGCCGCCCTCTATTTTCTCAAAAGGTGCCTTCCAAGTAGATGTATGAATAGTGTTGTTGTAGGCGAAGCCAACCAATTGGAGGTCCCGCGTGGACTTGTGAGCAAGAGATATAGCACTCCAACAAGTTTGACACCATTGAATTGGTGATCTCTGATTGCCCATCGATATGTGGGTGAAATGATGAAAAGAAAATGAGTGTCATACCTAAATTTTTACTCACTAGAGTAATTGGGCCATTAAGATGACGGCCCTCACTTTAGGTAAGATGATACCCCAATACTGTAACATTTCACCATTGCTTACGTGATTGACAACTCAGCCGAGTGGTAGACATGTTCGCTTTTCCTTGAAGGTGCAAATCTGTTCTAGTACTCTCACCAGTCTGCAGGTTTTCTTTCGCTTGAATCTCTTTGCGCTCTTCGCCATGCGAACACAAAGTCGGGCAAGTTTTTCCTTCCGAGGAGAATTAGTCCTCGCGAAGAAGAAACTCTAGGCGAATCTTCTTCTCGTAAATTTGTGTAACCCATCTAGCTTTAGAAGAATATGACTCCCATATGCCACCACATGACCATCCTGCATCAACACTGCTTTCAAATTGCTACCACACGCATCGCAATGCACCTCAAATGGCCTTGTTGTGGACAAATTTTCCTTTTGTCGCTCTAACGCAGTGATTTGAACACATCCCCAAGTGAATGGAACCCCTTTCTTGTTGTGCAATAGGAGTCTCTGCCAATTTTCTGATACACCTTATGTAATAAGAACATAGCCCCAAGAAGTTCTGTCACGTGCACATGGCTTTGCGTGCCATGTGGACATGCTTCATCAACTTCCAAAGCCAATTCTGTACATATCCCTAGATAGGAGTGTCTAGAATCCTAGGAGGATTAGTACCGACAATTTTGTGATGTTACACTATGGTGGGCATCTGGCATGATGTGCATGTAGTTTTAGGTTAGAGGAATCCAACTAGCCATTCCCCACGTCAATCGAATTCCTGGTTGGTGATGTGCGACAATTTCACCCAAAAACTTTGCCCAAGTCAAGTTTATTGATAAATCATTCGAATGATTTATTTTTATAATTGTCTTAAAAGTTTGCCCTACCTAAGTCCTTAGGGATTCTTAAGCAGTATTCCTACCCTATAAAAGGAGCGTAAGCCCCAACGTTGTCCATCAGACGAGCCAGCCCTAGCATTTTGCAGGTCAGCCAATGCCAACAGCTCAGCAAACGTTTTTGCAACCCTTTACGTTTTTGGCTCTCCATCGCAAGCAAGTATCGGATCAGCCCAGCAGCCCCATCGTTTTCAGTCTTCAGCCCCTTTCCCTTGGCGGAAATGCGTTGGGTTCGCTAATGCTAATCTCCTTACTGCAGTCTGCTCCTTCGGCAGTCCATTGAGCCTCTTCTCTGCCATTCCCTCGCCGCATCGAGTGCTCCTATCTCTGTCCATGATTTGCTCCATCGCCAGCAGCGTTTTCAGCCTTGCTTTGCACGTCGGATCGGCTGCATTTTTGCAGCCAGCCTTTAGCCCTTCATTCCTCTCACATTAGGAGCGCAAATCAGCCCCAGATCTACCCCATTGGTGGCCATCAACAACCCCTCATCGAGACGGATCCAAAGGTGCATCAAATCAGCCCCGTAGTTGTTTCATTTTGAAGAGTTATTGCGGCAACATTCCCCATTGGAGTCAGTAGAGTCTGCATTGGAGGTATTGCATGTGTGTACATTCCATTTTACGCAATCAAAAGCAAATACCACATCGGCAATGGTGTGTGGGGTCCTTGAGAGGGTTGGTTGGGACCCCATCAGATGTCATTCTCTCTCTCGCTATTTATAAGTCAGGACTTAGGCATGGAGGCTATTCCACGAACATTCACCACAACCAGCGGTCACCTCCATTGAGACATGGGGGGAATATGCCACATCTCTCTACACAGCATCAGGACAACCACCTTTGCCGGACCCACTAGAGACATGCCCAGAGACATGTTCATTCTTTACTACCGAGAGGGTAAGGAAAGCTATTGACAGGATGAAGACAAGGAGAGCACATGATCATGATGGTCTGGTAGTAGAGCACTTCATCCATGCCAGAGATATGCTTGCAGAGCTCCTGGCTATGATGTTTAATCGAGCCATGTATGGAGGCTTCCCTGAGACTTGGAGTATGTCCACGATTGTGCCTATTTTCAAGTCAGGAGATCCCATGATTCCCGGGAATTATCGCATCATCATGGTTGGTCACACATTAGCTAGGTTGTATGCATCCATTCTTGAGCAGGAGTTGAGTAAATGGGCAGAGCGAGAGGGCATAAGAGCACCAGTGCAAGCAGGTTTCAAGAGAGGTTTCTCCACTCTTGACGAGATTCTGACACTCAGAGCTATTATTGAGGAGGGTAGACACCATGGCAAGAGGATCTATTGTAGCTTTGTGGATTTCTGCGAAGCTTTTGACACAATGCCGAGAGCCAGACTTATATGCAGACTACAGGACATGGGTGTGCCTACAGAGCTGATATGGGGTATTCTAGCTCTAAATAGAACAGTGATGGGGCGGTTACGCACCACTGAGGGAATGTCTGACGTGGTCCTCTCCACTATTGGAGTAAAGCAGGGATGCCCCCTATCCCCTACTCTTTTTGGGATGTATGTGGATGAGTTTTCGGACTATGTGGAGCGTCAGGGAGACAGGGGGGCTCAGCTAGCAGGGAAATGGATTCCATTATTACTATATGCTGATGATATTGTGCTGATTTCTGACTCTCGAGAGGGGATGCAACGTCATTTGGATGCTTTGCATGCATTTGCTCGTGATAGTGGATTGTCTGTCAACCTGGGGAAAACCAAGGTTATGGTGTTCAACACCACACCACAGTGGGTCAGGAGGTCAACGCCCACATTTACGTATGGCCAGGAGACTGTGGAGTACACAGATGCGTATACTTATCTTGGGGTAGTCTTCGGTGGACCGGTGTTTTCACTAAGGAGAGCATCAGAGACTAGACTGACAAGAGCATATGCAGCTTTGGGAGGACCGAAAAGGATGTGTTTGCAGGTTCAATTTCAAGAACCGCGAACAAAGCTCTGGCTTTTTGACACTCTAGTGACTCCAGCTATGCTCTATGGTGTTCAGATATGGGGACCCTCAGTAGACCACCATGGGAGATCTGGCAACACAACCTCTGGTCTCTATGATCGCTCGGATGATTCGGGCTAAGGCCTCGGTGCCGCATGAGATTATCTAAGCCGAGCTAGCCCCCCCCCCCCCCCCCCCCCCCTCTCGTGGTGGGGGCATTGACTAGATCAATATCCTTTATGCACGGTCTATGGGATCTCCCCAGGGACAGATACGGCTGGCTTGCCCTGGAGTCATCTCGACAACTAGCTCTACAAGGCGATACAGCATGTTGGTATGGACAGATGACAGCATGGTTTCGATCGCATGGTTTCAACATGGATAGATTGCCTCCGTTTCAATACTCCGTAAATGCACCCTCCCTGTCTCTCACACGGACAAAGATCACCAGACTCATACGCAGGATCTGATTCAGCTAGCTACTAGGAGCACATGATACAACCGACACACGAGTTGGGCACGAAGATGGCCTTCTACAGAGAGCATCTTCTCCAACTCACGGAGGACGGCTTTGTGACTAGGCCTGCATACATGGATACGCACTTATCTCATGCAATAAGATGCGCTATTGGGCAGGTACGCACATCCTCACATCAGCTCCAGATCGAGACTGACCGATTTCGAGGGGTGCCAACAAGCCTACAAGGGCCAGGATATGTCACCTTTGTAACTTAGAGCCATAGACAGAGCTGCACTACACATGTCATTGCCCGACGTACTATGAGATACTCGGCCGCTTCCACTGCTTGTCTAGAGAAGGTTTCGGACCTTTTTCTAGAGTCATGAGATACTAGGATCAAAGGTGTCTCGGATTGTTCCTACTAGAGCTGCACAGACTTAGGGAGAGCTCGCTGAGGACATCAGGGGAAAGATAGTCTCAGAGACGAATCACAGGATTTTTTACACTAGCCAGGGGAGAGCCAGAGGAGTAGTCATTACAGTAGATCTCAGAGCCCACCCATACTAGAGGTACGCTGAGCTAGGCAGATCCAAACGCCCACGACCTTGGGGGGTCTCCCACCATTGACGAAGGCGGCAACAGAAGTGACAGATCACTCTAGCTCAACATGCAAGACGCCCAACTAGAGTACTGACCATGAAGGAGGTTGATGAGATTCGATAGCAACCGATGAGAGATTTCATCTGAACCCACGAACCCCCCCCCCCCCCCCCCCCCCCCCCCCCCCCCCCCCATCTCGTCTCAATCCCGAATCAACTTCATATTTATTTCCTTCCTCCTTAGTGTTTAGTTCTTTTTAATTTGGTACTTAGACATGATATCAGATTCACCAATTGTAACTTTTTGGTCTCATAGGTCATTTTGGCCTTTTGAAGACGTTAATGTAACATTTTATTTCATTTCTCTCTCTCTCTCTCTCTCTCTCTATGATCTCGCGGCTCATTAGAGCCAAGGCTTCAGTACCTAGTGCTATTGTACGAGCAGAGCTAGCTGCCCCCCCACTAGTGGTTGAGGCGCTCACTAAATTTGTCTCCTTCATACACTGCATGTGGGAACTTCCCAAAGACAGATATGCACGCCTTGCACTTGAGTCCTCTTGACACTTAGCCATGCAGATAGATACAACATGCTGGTATGGGTAGATGACATCATGGTTTCAAGCGCATGGGTTCAACATAGACAGATTGCCTCCCTTACAATACTCACTGGATGCGCCCTCTCTGAATCTTACACAATCCGAGATCACCAGGCTCATTCTCCAGGACTTGACTCAGCTAGACACCAACAGGACATGGATACAGCCAACACAGGAGCTGGGCACGAAGATGGCTTTCTACAGAGAGCATCTCCTCCACCTTACGGAGGATGGTTTTGTGACGAGGCCCAGATACATGGACACCCACTTGTCTCCTGGGATATGATGTGCTATTGGCCAGATACGCACATCTTCACATCAGCTGCGGATCGAGACTGGGAGATACAGCGGAGTACCAGCAGAGACCAGGACATGCCCCCTGTGTGACATCGAGCCTGAGACAGAGTTGCACTACACATGCCACTGCCCCGTCTACTACGAGATACGAGGCCGCTTCCATTGCTTGTTCAGAGAGGGCTTTGGACCATTCTCTAGAGTGATGCGGTACGAGGATCACAGATGCTTGGGTTTGTTTTTTCTCGAGCTGCACATACACAGAGAGAGCCTGATGAGAGGAGAGACTAGCCAGTCTCAGAGACAGATTACAGACTTCTTTAAAGCTGCCACTAGACACCCGGAGGAGTTACTACCACAGTAGAGCTCGTCGCCTTACACCAGAGGCACACTGATCGACCGAGCGACTGAGTTGGGGAGATCCAGACGCCCACGATTGCGGAGGACTACACAGCATCGTCGGAGGCTGCATCTGAGGATTCAGATCACTTTGGCTCGACATGCACGACGCCCGGTCAGACTACTGACCATGGAGGAGATTGATGAGATCCGCCAGCGACCGATGCTGGATATCCTGTGATCTAGCTATCCCAGCTAGTTGTTTAGCTGCTTAGTTCACACCTAGCAGTTTAGGATTCCATAGTATTTTATTTTGTCATTTTGTCATCTTGTTACTCTTGTTACTCTGACCTTGTATCAGATCCACCACATTGTAACTTTCTGGTCTCATAGGTCACTTTGGCCTTTTGAAGACGTTAATATAACATTTCATTTCATTTCATTTCTCTCTCAAGAAGATAGGCGCCTATGTACAGAGGAGCCAAGCCGCCCTCTAGACGAGCTCATCAGATCTTGACAGATACACTACATGCTGCAGCAGTCGAGGCATACCCTCACACCCAGCCTGAGTCCAGACACCGCACTGGGAGTATGCCCCAGAACAGCTGGTATGATGATGAGTGCAGAGAGATGCGAGCTACACTTCAGAGGGAGGTACTTTTAGGGATTATCACACACAGACGGTCGCAGGTTCTCTTTCGACGCCTAGTACGGTGCAAGAAGAGAGCTTATCTTGCTCAGCTCGAGGAGGAGTTATATCAGCTTTTCTTGAGCCAGGACTTAGGGGAGGCGTGCAGGCGTTTTCACGAGTATTCTTCTACACTTGCCATTACATCTACAGAGACTTGGGGTACATATGCAACCTCTCTCTACTCGATCCCAGGGCAGTAGTCCTTACCTGATCCCCCAGAGCCTTGTCCACAGACTTGCACTTTCTTCACTGCTGAGATGGTAAAGAAAGCCCTTGACAGGATGAAGACTGGGAGAGCTTATGACCATGATGGTTTGGTGGCCGAACACTTTATGCATGCTAGAGATATGCTTGCAGAGTTGATTGCAGTGATGTTCAATCGAGCCATGTGTGAGGGATTTCCTAGCACTTGGAGCTTATCCACTATTGTGCCTATCTTCAAGGCAGGAGACCCTATGGAGCCAGGGAACTACCGTACCATCATGATTGGACACACTTTGGCTAGGTTGTATGCATCTATTATCGAGCATCACCTTAGTAGATGGGCAGAGAGACAGGGCATACGGGCATTAGGATAGGCAGGCTTCAGGAAGGGACTCTCTACTCTTGATCATATACTGACGCTCAGAGCTATCATTGAGGAGGGTAGAGAGCACGACAGGAGGATCTATTGTAGCTTTGTGGATTTCCGCAAAGCCTTTGACACGGTCCCTAGAGCCAGGTTGATGCACAGATTACATGAGCTGGGTGTGCCCACAGAGCTGATTTGGGGGATTATGGCCCTGTACAAGACAGTAGTGGGACAGGTACGCACTCCAGAGGGTATGTCTGGTCTAGTTCACCTAACCATTGGGGTGAAACAGGGATGTGCACTCTCCCCTACTCTCTTTGGGATGTACATTGATGAGGTTTCAGACTACATAGAGAGGGACGGCGGCAGCGGAGCACAGTTGGCAGGCACATGGATTTCCTTGCTGTTATATGCGGATGATATTGTCTTGATTTCTGATTCTCCAGAGGGGATGCAGCGTCATCTGGATGCTATACATAATTTTGCTCACGATAGTGGTATGTCTGTAAACCTTGGCAAGACCAAGGTTATGGTGTTTAACACCACACCATAGTGGGTCGGACGGTCAGCTCTTGCATTTACTTATGGCCATGAGACAGTGGAGTATACAGATGCATACACATACCTGGGGGTGGTCTTCAGCGACCCAATGTTTTCTTTGAGGAGAGCAACAGAGACGAGACTGACAAGAGCACATGCAGCTTTGGGGAGATTAGAGAGGATGTGTTCACAGATCCAATTTCAAGAACCTCGTACAAAGCTTTGGCTCTTCGATACCTTAGTGACCTCAGCCATGCTATATGGAGTACAGATATAGGGCCCTTCTGTGGTCCATAGCAGTCGCTCTAGTAGTATTGATGGGTGGAGATGCATGGAGAGACCTTTGGTTTCCATGATTTCGCGGATGATTAGAGCCAAAGCCTCAGTAGCACATGAGATTATCCGCGCAGAGCTGGCTGCTCCCCCGTTGGTGGTAGAGGCACTCACTAGATCAGTCTCCTTTTTACATAGCATCTGGGAGCTCCCCAGAGATAGGTATGCACGTTTAGCACTGGAGTCTTCTCGGCAGCTGGCTTCACACGGAGATACAGCATGTTGGTATGCACAGATGACCTCTTGGTTCCAGATTCATGGTTTTAGCATGGACAGGCTACCACCCTTCCAGTATTCGCTGGATGCACCCTCCTTGTCTCTTACTCAGACAGAGGTTAGCAGACTCATCAGACAAGATGTGACTCAGCTGGATACCAGGAGGACTTGGATAGAGCCGACCCATGAGCTAGGCACGAAGATGTCTTTCTACAGGGAGCATCTTCTCCAGCTCACAGAGGACAGTTTTGTGACTAGACCTAGCTACATGGACACACACCTGTCATATGGCATACGATGTGCCATTGGTCAGATACGCACATCTTCTCATCAGCTGGAGATTAAGGTGGGTAGATTTAGTAGAGTACCAGCAGAGGCCAGGATATGTCAGTTATGCCATTTGGAGCCAGAGACAGAGCTGCACTATATATGCCATTGCCCAGTTTACTATGAGATACGAGGCCGTTTTCATTGCCTCTTTAGGGATGGTTTTGGGCCACTGTCTCGAGTTATGAGGTACGAGGATCAAAGATGCCTTGGGCTATTCTTGCTAGAGCTGCGCAGACACAGAGAGAGCCTCTTGAGGAGATTAGATAGAGGGAGACAGTCAACAGAGGGAGATCACTGATTTCTTTCGTGTGGAGACGCGCCAGTCAGAGGAGCAGGATCCAGAGCAGCCTCTAGGACCTACCTGCACTAGAGGTATACTGATTGACAGGGCCATGGAGCCTGGGAGATCTAGACCCCCGCGATTGCAAGGATCATCACTGCATCGACGGAGGATTCATCAGAGGATCAGGACCATTCTAGCACGATACGGGAGACGCCCAGCCAGAGTGCTTACTATGGAGGACATTGATGAGATTCGCCAGCGGCCGATGCTGGACATCTTGGGAGCCTGATGTGCAGATGCTCCCTCACCCTCAGCTTCTTCATTTGCATGAGTTTGTATCATTGGATTGTTGTACTGGCTAGAGAGTCTCTAGTCAACGCCCCCCCCCCCCCCCCCCCCCCCCCCCCCCCCCTTCTAGTTTTCTTTTCCTAGTTTTTTCATCATTTTAGTTCTACAGACAGTGTATCAGATACACCATTTTGTAACCGTGATGGTCTCATAGTTCATTTTGGCCTTTTGTAGACGTAAATATTTCATTTCATTTCATTTCATTTCTCTCTCTCTCTCTCTCTCTCTCTCTCTCTCTCTCTCTCTCTCTCTCTTAGTGGATTGTTTGTAAACCTTGGTAAAACCAAGGTCATGGTGTTTAACACCACACCGCAGTGGATCAGGAGATCGGCACCGACCTTCACATATGGTCAAGAGATTGTGGAGTATACAGATGCATACACTTACCTTGGGATAGTCTTCACTGGGCCGAGGTTTTCTTTGGGGAGAGCAGCAGAGACTAGACTGACCAGAGCTTATGCGGCCTTGGGAGGCTTGGAGAGGATGTGTTCGCAGGTTCAGTTCCAGGAACCTCGGACAAAGTTATGGCTCTTTGATACTTTAGTAGCCTCAGCTATGATGTATGGGGTACAGGTATGGGGACCTTCTGTAGGCCAGGATGGTTGGAGACGTATGGAGAGGCCCTTGGTATCTATGATCTCCCGATTGATTAGAGCCAAGGCCTCCGTACCTCACGCGATCATTCGAGCAGAGCTAGCTGCCCCCCCCATGGAGATTGAGGCGCTTACCAGATCAGTGTCCTTTGTGCACAGCCTATGGGATACTACTAGAGACAGATATGCTAGACTGGCCCTTGAGTCTTCCAGACAGTTAGCTCTACAGGGGGACACTTCATGCTGGTATGCACAGATGACTTCATGGTTTCAGACGCATGGCTTCACCATGGACAGGTTGCCCCCTTTCCAGTATTCTCTTCAGGCACCCTCGCTGTCTCTTACACGGGTGGAGATCACTAGACTCATTCGTCAGGACCTGTCCCAGCTCGACACCAGGAGGACATGGATAGAGCCGCCTCAGGAGTTGAGCACGAAGATGGCTTTCTATAGAGAGCATCTTCTCCACCTCACAGGAGATGGGTTTGTGATTCGACCCAGCTACATGGACACACATATGTCTCATGGTTTGCGTTGTGCCATTGGTCAGATACGCACATCCTCACATCAGCTCGAGATTGAGACTGGTAGATTCAGAGGGATACCAGCAGACAACAGGATATGCCGATTATGCCAGAGAGAGCCAGAGACAGAGTTGCACTACATATGTCATTGCACAGTGTTTTATGAGATACGGGGGCGTTTCCACTGCTTATTCAGAGAGGGTTTTGGTCCTCTATCTAGGGTCATGAGTTATGAGGATCAGAGATGTCTTGGACTATATCTACTTGAGTTACACAGGTATAGAGACACTTTACTGGGGAGAGCTAGAGAGAGGCAGTCCCAGAGACACATTACAGATTTCTTTTCACTAGATATGGGACAGCCAGAGGAGCAGCCACCACTGCAGAGCTCGTCCCACACTCATTCGACCACTACTGGCACTCTCATCGACCGAGCATTGGAGCTACAGAGATACAGACGACCGCGACTGAGGAGAGGAGCTACACAGCATCGACGGAGACTACAACAGAAGATTCGAGCCATACTCTCTCGACATCCAGAGTGCAGATGAGGATGGATCCTCACCATTTCTTCCATCTTTGTTTCACACACTGTTACATCCAGTTTACCGGGTACCTATTGTATCAGCTGCTACACCCACGTAGTTTTAGATTGTAGTAGTAGTAGTAGTATTTTGTTCCACTTCTAGTTCTTTTCTAGTTCTTTTGTACCCAGACATGGTATTAGATTCACTATTTTGTAACTGATTGGTCTCATAGGTCATTTTGGCCTTTTGAAGACGTTAATATAACATTTCATTTCATTTCATTTTCTCTCTCTCTCTCTCTCTCTCTCTCTCTCTCTCTCTCTCTCTCTCTCTCTCTCTCTCTCTCTCTCTCTCTCTCTCTCGGGATAGTTTTCTACGGCACGTTAAAAATCTCTTCTTCTAATGACAACTCGAGAGAAGGGGAAAGTGGCCTTTTACAGGGATGGACGAGTGGTTATTCTCGAGAAGCGCCCCGCATGACGGCGCGAGACTTGTGGGACCACACTCAGAGTTGCTACATGGAATTGTAATGGATCTTTGCGCTTGATGTAGGGGCCTTTGAGGATAGTTTCACAGGGAGAGACATCATTTTGTACTCTAAGATGCATCAGGCCCTAGGGCAGTCCATGCCACATGTGAGCGGATACAGATGGGAGACAGCTTGCAGACAGGAGACTCGATCAGAGCACAGAGGACGAGATTCAGGAGGAGTGGCAGTCTTATTCAAGGAGGAGCTACAGTCTCTTATACATATAGCTCGAAGGGATGAGCATGCTAGGTACATGTGGGTGAGACTGAAGGCAGAGACAGATATCTCTACATCGCTCTTTGCTGCTTCCCTCGTAGTACGTCAGTATATGCATCGCCTAGAGGACAATCCCCCTTCTCTATTTTGGATGATGATATATGGGAGTTTTCTAAAGATGGTGACATTATTATCTTGGGGGATTTCAATGTTAGGATTACCCATCACCCAACAGCATTCTATGATACCTTAGAGGAGTTGATGCGGGAGCTTGATATTACAGAAATGGGCCTGTCTAGATTGTCACAGGATGAGGAGCGCAAGGAGTATGGCAGATACTTGATTGATATGGGGACTCCACATGGATTGGCCATTTTGAATGGCCTACAGAGATTATCCTCTAGCAGGTGGTTTTACATGCTTTCCACATCGGCACGGCGCTAGTATAGTGGATTATGTTATGGCTCCGCTAGGACTCACTCCTTCCTTTCAGGATTTCATGGTGGGAACTAGACCGGTTGGGGTAGTAGTCGATCATGCTATCTTGTCCTTCACTCTATTGTTCCAGTTCAACACAGCTCCATTGGGAGAGGCCTCCACACATACTCGGTATACCTTCACGAGGGAGACGGATCCCGTGTACAGTGATGAGATATACAGGCAGCTATGCACTCAGGAGGTAGGATGACCACTAACTAGATGAGCTCACACAGATTCTGACAGAGACGCTCCATGATGCAGCATCAGAGGCATATCCCCACACCTAGCAGCCTACAGGCAGATGACCTGGGAGCATGCCTCAAAACAATTATATGATGAGGAGTGTAGAGGGACGAGGATCAGATTACAGAGAGAGGTGCTCATGGGTACCACTACACATAGACAGTCACGGATTATCTTTTTCCGCCTAGTGCGACGAAAGAAGAGGGCTTACCTATCTCAATTAGAGCGTGATCTGTATGAGCTGTTTATGAGTCAGGACTCTAGTGAGGCATGGATGCTTTTCAATGAGCACTCTCCACCGCTAGCCATCACTTCCACAGAGACATGGGGGGAATATGCTACATCTCTCTATACAACATCGAGGCAGTCACGTTTGCTTGACCCTCCAGAGGCATGCCCAGAAACATGTACTTTCTTTACTGCTGAGAGGGTAAGGAAAGCCATTGACATGATGAAGACAGGAAGAGCATAGGATCATGATGGTCTGGTAGCAGAGCACTTCATCCATGCCAGAGATATGCTTGCAGAGCCTCTTGCTATGATGTTTAATAGAGCCATGTATGAGGGTTTTCCTGAGACTTGGAGTATGTCCATGATTGTGCCTATCTTCAAGTTGGGAGATCCTATGCTTCCTGGGAATGACCACACCATCATGGTTGGTCACACTCTGTCTAAGCTATATGCATCAATTCTTGAGCATGAGTTTTGAGTGGATGGGCAGAGAGAGAGGGCATACGGGCAGTAGGACAGGCAGGGTTCAGGAGAGGTCTCTCAACTCTTGACCAGATTTTGACACTCAGAGCCATTGTTGAGGAGGGTAGACACCTTGGCAGGAGGATATATTGTAGCTTTGTGGATTTCCGCAAAGCCTTTGATACAGTGCCACGAGCCAGACTCACACGCAGATTGCAGGACATGGGTGTGCCCACAAAGCTGATTTAGGGGATCTTAGCTTTATAAAGGACAATGATAGGACGGGTACGCACTACTCAAGGCATGTCCGACATGGTTCACTCCACCATTGGAGTGAAGCAGGGCTGTCCCCTACCTCCGATTCTCTTTGGGATATATGTAGATGAGTTTTCAGATTATGTACAGATAGAGGGCGATAGAGGTGCTCAACTTGCAGGGACATGGATTCCGTTGCTATTATATGCTGATGATATTGTGCAGATCTCAGATTCTCCAGAGGAGATGCAACGTCATTTGGATGCATTGCATGTATTTTCACGGGTCAGTGAATTGTCTATGAACCTTGGTAAGACCAAGGTAATGGTGTTTAACACTACGACGCAGTGGGTAAGAAGCTCCGTCCCCACTTTTACGTATGGTCGAGAGATTGTGGAGTATGCAGATACATACACTTATCTTGGGGCGGTTTTTAGTGGTCCAGTGTTTTCCTGAGGCGTGCAACAGATACGCGATTGACCAGAGCCTATGCAGGATTGGGGAGACTTGAGAGGATATGTTCGCAGGTTCAGTTCCAGGAACCTCGGACAAAGATTTGGCTCTTTGACACTTTGATCACTTTGGCCATGCTGTACGGAGTGGAGATATGGTACCCCTCAGTTGATCATCATAGCAAAGCTGGCAGTACTGATGGATGGAGATGTATGGCGAGGCCCTTGATGTGTATGATTTCTTGGATGATTAGGGCCAAGGCCTCAATACCACATGACATTGTTGGGGCGGAGCTGGCTACACCTCCATTGGTAGTGGAGGCACTCACTCG
Organism: Adiantum capillus-veneris; assembly: GCF_014529385.1. Lineage (NCBI taxonomy): Eukaryota > Viridiplantae > Streptophyta > Polypodiopsida > Polypodiales > Pteridaceae > Adiantum > Adiantum capillus-veneris. The sequence goes on along the minus strand of NC_140955.1, from coordinate 138,008,581 downwards.
GACAGTTTCATTTATGCATAGCACCTGGGCTCTCCCTAGAGACAGATATGCTCGATTAGCACTAGAGTCTTCGCGACAGCTGGTATTGCAGGGAGATAGATCATGTTGGTATGCAGAGATGACATCTTGGTTTCAGTTACATGGCTTTAGTATGGATTAGCTACCCCCATTTTAGTACTCGTTGGATGCACCCTCCATCTCCCTCACTAGGGCAGAGATTACCAAGCTCATGAGACAGGAATTGATTCAATTGGATATGAAGAGGACATGGATACAGCCTACACATGAAGATGACTTTTTGTGAGAGCATCTTCTCCTGCTCACGGAGGATGGTTTTGTGATCAGACTAGGATACATGGATACTCATCTATACCACGGGATACGATGTGCTATTGGTCAGATATGCACATCCTCACATCAGCAAGAGATCGAGACATGCAGATTTAGAGGAGTACCCGCTGAGTCCAGGATTTGTCAGATATGCTAGATAGAGCCCGAGAAAGAGCTACATTACATATGTCACTGCCGGTTTTGGGCCACTTCGTCATGAGATACTAGGATCAGAGATGCCTCAGATTATACTTACTAGCGATTCACAAACATAGAGAGGACCTCTTGAAGAGGGGCACAATGAGAGAGCGACAAGCAAAAGATTACAGATTTCTTTCAGTCACAGATAGAGGAGTTCGAGCAATCCCCATAGCATGATAGTACTAGAGGCACCAGAGGCATACTGCTTGATCGAGCGATAGAGTTGGGGCGGTCCCGTCGCCTACAGATGAGGGGGCCCACTCGACATCGACGTAGATTGCGACAGAGGATTCATACCATACTGGCACGACATAGGAGCCGCCCCAACAGAGTGCCTACCTTGGAGGACATTGAATCTCTATAGCCTTATGGATACTGATGTATATGTATATGATACCTCTAATGTCATAGAGCTCCATTGTATCAGCTCACCCTTTGTATCAGCTTCACCCCACCCCTACCCACTATTTTCTTTTTAATTCTTTTGTACTTTTTGTACCCAGACTTGGTATTAGATTCACCACATGTAACCTGTTGGTCTCATAGGTCATTTGGCCTTTTGAAGACGTACATTTCATTTCGTCCAAGTACATCAGTCTACTCCTCACCTAAAGGACAGTCCCCTTTCTCCATATTGAATAATGACATATGGGAGTTCTCTAGAGATGGAGACATCGTTCTCTTAGGAGACTTTAATGCCAGAATGGCCAACTCTCAAGCAGTATTCTATGATACTTCTGAGGAAATGCTCAGAGAAGTGGATTTATCACAGGAGGGGCTTACTAGAAACTCACAGGATAAAGAACACACTGAATATGGGAGACATCTCATGGAGATGGCAACTACACATGGTTTGGCCATACTTAATGGTCTAGAGAATTTCCCTTTATTTGGGGGATTCACATGCTTCCCACACAGGCATGGGGCTAGTACAGTGGATTATATCATGACTTCACCAAGCTTTATTTCTAGTATCGAGGACTTTAAGGTGGAACCCAGACCGGTTGGGATTGTAGTGGATCATGCTCTCTTGACCTTATCAATCTCCTTCCAATACAATGCCTCTCAAGTACAAAGGAAGAAGACACACACAAGATATACTTTCACACCAGAGACTGATTCAGTCTATGTGGAACAGATCTATAATAGGATGTGGGCAGTCGAGCCAGTATATACTGTAGAGGAGATTACTTCTCAGCTAACAGAGATACTACATGGAGCAGCACAAGAGGCATACCCACATACTCAGCCTGATCAGAAGAGAGGATCTGGGAACATGCCTCAAAACTGTTGGTACGACGAGGAATGCAGAGAGACGAGAACCCAGGTCTAGAAAGAGCTTACACTTGGGATCATCACATATAAGCAGTCTCGGATTGCTCTTCGGCGTATAGTACGTCGCAAGAAAAGGGCATTTTTAGCCAAATTGGAGAAGATTTATATCAGCTCTTCTTGAGTCAGGACTCACATGAGGCCTGGCGTTTATTTAACGAGCACTCATCGCCTCCGACAATTACTTGTCCTGAGATTTGGGGTCAATATGTAACATCGTTATATATGGTATCTGGACAGCCTCCATTACCAGATCCTCTAGAGCCATGCCCTGCTACTAGTACTTTCTTTACTACGGAAATGGTGGAAAAAGCCATTGATAATATGAAGACAAGAAGAGCATATGATCATGAGGGTCTAGTAGCAGAACATCTGATCCATGCAAGGGATCTACTTTCAGAAGTCCTTGCTCGTTTGTTTAATCGGGTCATGTGTGAAGGATTACCTGAATCTTGGAAATTATGTACTATCGTACCTATTTTCAAGTCAGGGGATCCTATGATACCCGGGAACTACCATACCATTATGGTGGGTCACACATTGACCCGACTGTACGCATCCATTCTGGAACAAAAATTGAGTAGATGGGCAGAGAATGAGGGCATAAGGGTAATAGGACAAGCTGGATTCAGGAGGGGTTATTCCACTCTAGATCATATTCTTACGCTCAGAGCCATTATTGAGGAAGGAAGAGCAAGCGGGAGAAGGATGTATTGTTGCTTTGTGGATTTTCGGAAAGCTTTTGATACAGTACCAAGGGCCAGATTGATGCGCATAATGCAAGAGTTAGGGGTCCCCAAAGAGATTATCTGGGGGATCATGGCCTTATATGGGTCAGTAACTGGTTATGTACGTACTCCAGAAGGGGATTCCGACATTGTTCATTCCACCGTTGGAGTAAAGTAGGGATGCCCACTGCCCCCTACTTTATTTGGTATGTATATAGATGAGGTATCATATTACATTGATAGAGAGGGTGACAGAGGTGTTTAACTTGCAGGGTCATGGATCCCTTTGTTGTTGTATGCAGATGATATTGTATTGATAGCAGAATCACCAGATGGAATGCACCGCAGTGGGTTAGGAGATCGGCAGCTACATTTGCATATGGCCAGGATACAGGAGAGTACACAGATGCATACACATACCTTGGTGTGGTATTTACAGGACCGAAGTTTACTCTTAAGAAAGCAGCGGATGCTAGATTGTCGAGAGCCTCTGCGGCCTTGGGAGGGTTGGAGAGGATGTGTTCACAAGTGTAGTTTCAGGAACCACGAACAAAACTTTGGCTCTTTGATACTGTGGTGGCTTCGGCTATACTTTATGGGGTCTAGATTTGGGGACCATCTGTGGATCAGGATAATTGGAAGTCAATGGAGAGATCGTTGGTATCTATGATTTCCCGAATGATTAGAGCCAAGGCCTCCGTACCACACGCGATTATACGAGCGGAACTAGCTGCCCCTCCGATAGAAATTGAAGCTCTTACCGATATACTAGATTGGCCCTTGAATCCTCTCGACAGTTAGCAATGAAAGGAGATACATCATGCTGGTATGCTCAACTGTCCTCGTTGTTTCAGAGACACGGGTTCAGTATGGAAAGATTACCCCCCTTCCAATACTCTCTTGAGGCTCCATCACTGGCAATCACACGAACGGAGATTAATAAAATCATCCGCCAGGATCTTATACAGTTGGACACTAAGAGGACATGGGTAGACCCTACACAAGAATTGGGCACGAAGATGGCCGACTACAAAGAAAACTTCCTACAGCTATCTGAAGATGGTTTTGTGATTCGCCCGAACTACATGGATACCCACCTGTCTCATGGTTTGAGATGTGCTATTGGTCAGTTTCGTACATCCTCACACCAACTAGAAATTGAATTTGGCAGATTTAGGGGAATCCCACCTGAGAGCAGAATTTGCAAGTTATGCGGAATGGAGCCGGAGACAGAATTACACTACATATGCCATTGTACCGTATACTATGAGATACGTGGGCGTTTCCATTGCCTATTTAAAGAAGGCTTTGGACCTCTAGATAGAGTCGTGCAATACCAAGATCAAAGGTGCTTAGGCCTGTACCTACTGGAACTACATCGGCACAGGGATAATCTAATGAGAAGACAAAGAGCACTACAACCTCAGAGGCAGATCACAGATTTCTTCGGATCGAGAGAAGCAGGGATGGAAGGAGAAGCAAGAGGCCAGCAGCGAGCACAAAGGAGTATCCACATTCATACCAAAGGCACCCTCATTGACAGGGCGACTGAGCTTAGGAAATCGAGACGACCACGACCGAGATGCAGAACCACACTTCACCGGAGGAGACTACAACAAAGGATTAGAAGCATTCTAGCCAGACACCCAGAATGGTCCTAAGAAGTTTATCTAATACTTTGTATTTAGTTTTTTGCATTTATTTTCACTCTCTCACACTTTTTAGACATAGTACCAGATTCACCACTTTTGTATCAGTTTGGTCTCACAGGTCACACTGGCCTTTTGAAGACGTTAATATAACATTTCATTTTATTTCATCTCTCTCTCTCTCTCTCTCTCTCTCTCTCTCTCTCTCTCTCTCTCTCTTCCCATGGGATATGATGTGTTATTGGTCAGATGCGCACATCATCGCATCAGTTAGAGATTGAGACTGGCAGATTTAGGAGAGTACCAGCAGAGGCTAGGATCTCCCCGCTGTGTCATATAGAGCCAAAGACAGAGTTACATCAAATCTTTCATTGTCCGGTATACTATGAGATACGAGGCAGCTTTCATTGTCTATTTAGAGAGGGCTTTGGACCGTTGGGTAGAGTCATGAGATATCAAGACCAGAGATGCCTTAGGTTGTTTTTGCTAGAGCTGCGTAGACACAGGGAAAGTCTCTTGAGGAGATCAGGCACTGGGAGATATTCACAGAGGGAGATCACTGACTTCTTTAGAGCAAGGGCTCGACGGAGAGATGAGCAATCCACACAGCAGACTTCACAACCCACCTATACCAAAGATATATTAGTTGACAGAGCCATTGAGCTCGGGAGAGCTAGACGCCCTCGTAGACCACGACATCGACGAAGGCTCCACCAAAGGATCATGACTATTCTAGCACGACATGGGAGACGTCCAGTACGGCTATTTATAGAGACGGACATTGATGAAGCTCTTCAATGATCGATGCAATAGGTTCTCGGATAGTGCCTGATGCCGGGCATCCTCGGCGGGCATGGATGATGATGATGATTTTAGTTTTTCACTTTACTTCATTGTTATTTTGTACTCAGACATTGAATTCGATCCACCAGGATTGTATCAGTTTGGTCTCATAGGTCATTTTGGCCATTTGAAGACGTTTAATATAACATTTCATTTCATATTATTTCTCTCTCTCTCTCTCTCTCTCTCTCTCTCTCTCTCTCTCTCTCTCTCTCTCTCTCTCTCTCTCTCGCGTGCGCGCGTCAAGCAATAGAAGAGGCAGCAGAGGTCATTATGGGGTGATCTAAAAGAGACCAACAACAAGTGAAGGGTCTCCCTCATAACCCATGGTTTGATGAAGAGTGTAAAGCAGCCAAACGCAAGCTAAAGTGCTTCAATAAGTCCACGAAGGATTGGGAAAATGCAGCCAAGGAATACAGAATGCTGAAAAGGAAAAAGAGAAGGATGCATGAACTTTTGAAGGAGGAGCAAGAGGTGATTCAATTTAAGAAAGAACCCAAGAAAGCATGGCGCAACATGAAAGGAAAAAAGGAGGATATACTGGAAAATTTCAGCATGGACGAAATGTATGTATATGCACAAACACTCTATGCTCCCACCGATGCTCAAATAATGATGAATGTTGAAATTCAGGTTGACACTAAGGAACCTATAACTTTTGCAGCGGCTTTGAGAGGTTTGAAAAAACTAGCCACTGGGAAAGCCTATGACATTTTGCACTTCAACTCCGAAATGTTGAAATGGTCGGGTAATGAAGCTAAGAAATGGATACACTGCATGATGAATCAAGCTATTCACCAAGGTATGCGTGAAGATTGGCAAGAGAATTGGGTCAAAGCTTTGTTTAAAGGAGGAAATCCTAACCTACTCACAAACTACCGCACCATCATGGTGGGCTCTTGCATGGAAAAACTTTTTGGGAGTCTAATAGAAAAAGATATTAGCACATGGGCTGAAAACAGTGGAAAGAGGGCTATCCAGCAAGCAGGTTTTAGAGCAAAACATAGTACCATAGACCACCTGATTACAATCCGGATTATGATGGAAGGGGCGCGACTCAAAGGGGAAACTATGTACTGCTGTTTTGTGGACTTTAAGAAAGCATTTGATACGGTATCTCGTCATGGGTTATGGTCCCGCATGGAGACCATTGGGGTTCCCATGCATTTGAGGGTTGCGGTGGCACGCCTATACCATGCGGTTCGATGTAAACTGAAAATGCAAACAAGCTTCTCCAAAGAGTTTTTTAGCACAATAGGCGTCAAACAAGGGTGTTCTTTGTCCCCAACATTATTTGGGCTATGCATAGATGAGCTTGAGGACTTTATATGCCAAACGACGCAAGATAATGAAGATGCACCAAACATAGGCCTCATTACCTTGCTACTCCTCATTTATGCTGATGATGTGGTTCTTTTAGCGCATAGCATATCTCTTTTGCAAAAACTTTTGGATGCGGTACATGCTTTCTACGAAGCTACATGACTCTCAGTGTATGTCACAAAAACAAAAAGTATGGCGACTTGTACACACAAATCAAAGGATCAGCCCGCCCTTATGTATGATGGGCAAGAGATTCAAGCAGTTGACAGCTTTAAATACCTGGGCATCATTATACCTTCGAATCATAGATGGGGGCAATGTGCAAAAACAAGAATTGAGGCAGGACAAGCAAGGTATTACGAGTTTGAAAACATGTGCAAACAAAGCGTCGCTAGAAGGTGGGAAATAAAGTCCATGGCTTTCAATGCGTGTGTGGTCCAAACGCTATTGTATGGGCTGGAGGTATGGGGACCAAGTATTCCGGCCAGCACATGGAATGACATTGAGAAAATCAGAAAAAGTTCTTATGTAGACATATGGGGATAAAAACCACAACACCATACTCAGTGATGCTATTGGAGACTAAACAAAGACCATTGGAAATGCTTGCTTTGCAAAGAATGCATAGATATCTTTTGAAGGTGAAGTTGATGCCTTATAACCGTTTGCCTCACATAGCATGGGAGGTAGGATGTAAGCCGCAAAAGAACCACAAAAGCTAGTTTCTCACCTCTAGCCTTGTTGAGGACATCAGGAAATGGTTCTCTAAATGGAATGTGGGAGCATATGTGGACATGCATGTAGAGGAAGGTACCGAGCATGAGCACGAGCTGAATTTTGAACTACAATTACTTGAGGCCCTTCATAGCAAATAAAAAAATGCAATGCACAAGTCCAAGTTTGAATACTATTGCAAGCACATAAACACACGATACTCGGAAGAATACAAAACTAGGGAAACCCAAATACATATCAGGACACCCATGTCCTACCGTGCGAGACGGGCCATCACCTTGATGCGGACAAGATCACACATGCTCAAAAGTGAAACGGGAGGATGGCTGAATATTGATGCAAACATGAGGAGATGCACTCAATGCAACTTGAATTCATTGGAAAATGAGGCACATGTAACCCTTGAATGTCCAGCATATGCGCACATTCGGGTCGACTTTCCTTACCTTATTCAAGGATGTACTACATTTGAGGAGCTTCTCTCAAGAACACATCCCTCTCCAGTAGCACTAGGCATCTATCTTGCCAAAGTGCTAGAACATCACACCACACTCACAAACAAGATCACCACAGAATCATGACAGGCCCCCTCCTTCACATGGGAAGGGGGGAGTCTCATATATGAGATTTTGGGTCCCATGGGTCATTTTGGCCCCCCGAGGACGTAAATACATCATCATCATCTCTCTCTCTCTCTCTCTCTCTCTCTCTCTCTCTCACACACACACACACACACACACACACACACACACACACACACACACACACACACACACACACATATGTCTCATGGTTTGCGGTTTGCCATTGGTCAGATACGCACATCCTCACATTAGCTGGAGATTGAGACTAGTAGATTCAGAGGGATACCAGCAGACAACAGGATATGCCGTTCATGCCAGCTAGAGCCAGAGACAGAGCTACATTACATATGTCATTGCACAATGTACTATGAGATTTGGGGCCGTCTCCAGTGCTTATTCAGAGAGGGTTTCGGTCCTTTCTCTAGAGTCATGAGTTATGAGGATCAGAGATGTCTTGGGCTATATCTACTTGAGTTACACAGATATAGAGACACTTTATTGGGGAGAGCTAGAGAGAGACAGTCCCAAAGACGGATTACAGATTTCTTTTCACTAGATATGGGACAGCCAGAGGAGCAACCATCACTGCAGAGCTCCTCCCACACTCATTCGACCACTACGGCACTCTCATGGACCGAGCACTGGAGCTACGGAGATCCAGCCGGCCACGATTGAGGAGAGGGGCTACACAGCATTGACGGAGACTACAACAGAGGATTCGAGCCATACTCTCTCGACATCCAAAGTGCAGATGAGGATGGATTCTAGTAGTAGTAGTATTTTTGTTCTAGTCTTTTTGTACCCAGACATGGTATCAGATTCACAATTTTGTAACAGTTTGGTTTCGTAGATCATTTTGGCCTTTTGAAGACGTAAATATAACATTTCATTTCTCTCTCTCTCTCTCTCTCTCTCTCTCTCTCTCTCTCTCTCTCTCTCTCTCTCTCTCTCTCTCTCTAGCTCTCTCTCATTCTCTCTCTACAAGAAAATAAAAGGAACCATCATTCGTGCTAAGTAGTACCTATTCAAGCAAGGAAAGAAAGAAAGATTTGTGGAAGTGTAAAGTCTAGGTCTTGTCACCATTTCAATTCCGCTGCACCTAACAAGTTCTCTCTTCATGCATATTCACCAAAGGTGGCCAACTGCAAATGGCCTCAACCTTGGCCGGATCCATACAAACTCGCTTTTCTTTCTATTGATAACAAGCTTGTGCTCTTACAATGCTCTTAACACCCGTGGTAGTTGCTCTCGATGCTCAGCCTCAGACTTCGAGAGAAGCTTATGTGAAAGAATGGGTCCATGTACTACCTGTGCTCTCAAATCTCCGGTGGATTATCCTATTGAACTTTGCAGGAGCATTAGTAAGCTCGAATAGAATTACCAAAAACTTAAACAATCGAAAAGGACAGCTTGATTACAATCAAGTGTATCAAGGAACGATCCTGAATGGATGTATCGATCAATCCTCTTGAAGCAAGTGGAACTGTGTAATTGGTTAATCATATCATCGATCTAGGGTACTAGAAACCGGTTTTTGATGGTGATCTTAGTGAGAGGCCTAAAGTCTTTGCTCATTTCTCCAAGATCCATCCTGGCAGTACTGAATTAAAGGGAGACGAACTTGGTGGAATCAAGCTGTTGGCCAGAAGCTCGTTCGCTACACCTGGCTTCGTGTGAGACCATAAATCCAAAAGGTTAAGAAATGCAGCCAAATTATTCCAAGCTAAGCATTCACTATGTCATAAACTGCTGATGTGTCAAGCCACTGAAGACCTAGAGGGTTAGGACTCCCTGAGCCTAACTCGTGCCAACCTGCAGATTCTGGTTGAGGGGCTTAAACCCTATTAGAAGAAGCAGAAGAAGAAGGATTGACCAACTTACAGATACTTTGCTGAGTGGCCTAAAAAACACAAGGGATTAGGATTTAATAATCCTAACCCAACCCAACTTACCCATGTGTCATGGCCACATGCACTCAGTCTTCTCCATGACATGGACTACATAGGGTCCTCCAGGGTAGCAGAGCGGCGTTAATAGGACATGGGAAAGTACGGATCAGGGCCACATCACATGGTGGCAATACGCACTCCTCAGTGATTTATTCTGCATCATTCCTGCATGCCACCTTGATGTATCCATAGCACACAGCTTGTACTTCCCGTCTTGTATGTCCTCTGGGTGATAGGCCATTGAGCACCCCCAGAGGTCTTTCGTACACAGTATATAGCCACTTTTTCTGCCAATTTTTTTTTTTAAAGCTTGATGCAAGTGAGACAACTCAAAGCAGTACAAAGGGTCTGCAGTTACAAGAAGCAATAAAGGAACTGAACTGACATGTGGAGAATGGATGGAATGGATAGATGTGGTACAACAAGATGAGGAAAACAAGAAACAGAGAAGTTGTTAAAAAGCTAAAAGTCAACCCCTCACCTTCTTCTCCGAGTATCTTAAGTGATCAAGGTTGCATTTTGAACGCATTAAAAAGACAACTTATTTAAAAAAACATTTGAAAGCGACTTTTTTGACAATTTTTGGAGCGATTATTTTTCATGTTTTTATGGTTATTCTTTGCAGTTCATAGCTCTTTCTATGGAAAATGAAGGATTCCATAGTTGTGATGTCACATGTGCTTCGTCTGATGGAGATTCTTCATCTGGCATTTCTGGGTTGCATGTCATGGTTGTAACTTGTATGCCCACAAGGTCTTCTGGTTGCTTACAGTTGACCTGCACTTCATGAGACATTCTACTCGCCTCTCACTTTTTCATTTGTTGATGTTCTGAAAGGCTTTTCTTTTCACCAAACATGTCTTGACCTACTCATCTGATGTTAGACGTGGAAACTACTGCATTGTTGTAAAACTCTCCGCAGTTCACATCTATACAAATCAATAATTTAAGCATTTGTTTTATTCATGTACAGGCGAGTTTCAAGCCTCTTGGGATAACAATTGCTGTTGCAAAAGATCGAGCCATTGAATCCTTAATGCAGGTATGATACGTTGTTTGGGTTATTCTTCAATGAATTTACCTCACACTAAATGTTAGTCTCTTGCTATCAGGTGGGAGATACGTTTGTTCTGAACTGCTTAGAAGAAGGAAAATATCAACCTGTCATGAAACATTTCTTGAAACGATTTGCCCCTGGAGGTGCGCATAGCTTTCTAGTCAATTTGTTTGAAAACTCTGGAGTTTCCTTTTAAAAGACTAGTTTTGTTTTCTCTGTTCCAAAAAAAGATCATCTCTTCTATAGGGTACAGACATCCATTATTGGGCATTGATGACATTAACGGAGAGGTTGCAGCCACCCAGTGCTGGACACTGATGACATTAGTGGGGATGCTGAACTTTGATTTATACTATGCATGATTGAGTTTATGTGGTTACATTGTTTTGTGGGTGACTAGTGTCAAGTTTATAGGTGATTTGGGTCCCTGCCCAAGATTCAAAAATTTAAGTTCGTGTGGAACTTGCTGCTGTGCAATGTGTGCTCCTCACGCCACAGTTCTGCAACTTGCCTTCTGCCACTCACCTCCTCTCTGAGGTTTGCTTTGCACCCTCCGTCCCTCCATTACTTCCCCTTCATGCAGGTGACACTTATCTTTTTCGCCTTTGTGCCTTCTTTGTACTCTCCTTGAGTGTAGTCATATGGCACACCCTTGCCATCTTCACACAATTCAGCAGACAAGAGGTAGGATTTTGTACTTCCACTAGAGGAGCTCCATGGAAGCATCCTTGACTGCCTCAATCAAGTCCTTGATCTTCCTTCCTCTCTCTGAAGAGAAAGCAAAATTGTGGAGGGAGATCAGTCCCTAATAGGCACAGTAGTTGGCTTTAAGCTCATGCTCTGGCTGGGACGAGCTTTGAGATCTACTCTACGGTGGCATGCTAGTTTTATATGGAGTTTGCCTAAGCAGAGATGGGTTCTAGCATGCTCTCATTGTTTTCCCCATCTTTTTGTTTAAGCCATTTTTAAGAGGCTACTGTCTTTTTTGGCACGTTAAAACATGCCTCAGAGAAGGAGCACAAATTTTTGATTTCCTTTGTTTAGTTTGTAAATGGGTCCCTTCATTTAAGAGATTCTTTATCTTTTTCTCAACTTGTTCCTTTGATATGTCTTTGTTCAGCTTGTAAATTATCCCTTCATTTAAGGGTATCAAGAATTCCTTTTCAATTTTTTTGTTTAAAACGCCTATGTGAACCTTCACCTTGGTTTTTGGTTTTTGTAAGCTTGCCTTTCAAAACACATAACAGCCTTCAATCTGTCCGCAAGCCTTGCATTGTGTATTCTCTCCATGGATCTCTGTATTCATAGGCATTGGTGGAGGTGACTACTCTCCTTGGCGTATTATCAATTCTGGTTCCCAAACTGTGTAGACTTACAGAATGGATAGCGTTTCGAAGTCTGTCGATGGCGGTTGAGTGTACAAGGGTGGTGAGGTTTGTCGTGATGAATTTGGAGAATGATGAAGGGGTCCATGTGTTGCAAAGTTCATATATATGGATGCTACATAGCCAGTGTTTCCTCCCCTTGTGTCTGCTGATGATCTCATGCAATCATTGCCCTAACCTTCTTGTTCTTGTTGTCTTTGCCGCTTTGGTGTGTTCAGCTATGAGTAGTTTCCATTGCTTTTTTAAATTATATCTCCGAGGAGATTACAATGCAGCTATGGTCTTTCTTATTCTTTTTAAGCAACTAATTTCTTCTCTCATGTTCTATTTCAATTTCTTTGTAATTATGGTTTCTGATATGTTGTTTCAATTCAGCTGATCGATTTGAAGGGATCGAGTACAAAGAGGCAGAGGATGGAGGCCCCATATTGATTGATGCTTTAGCCTACATACGCTGTGTTGTGAAGAGCCGCATGGAAACAAGTGATCATTGGGTCTGTTATGGAGAAGCAATAGATGGAAGTGTATCGAAGTCTGATAGTCGCACTGCAGCACATTATCGGAAGATAGGGAATTACTACTAAGGTCTTCATGCAAAGGCACTGCATCCCATTATTGTAACATACTCTCTCCTCTAGATCATGTAAAATAACAGTACTTAAAGGTCTGTAAAAGACCAATGATCTGATTGTAAATTATGTAACTTATGTAACTCATATCAAGCTTTCGGGGCCATTGGCTTCCGGATTGTATATAGTTTTGTTTATCGGCACTTAGTTTGCCAGTTTATTGAGCCATGCTGGACGGCTTCAATAGTACATGTCTTTGAGTGAAGCTGGGCCTTCTGATCCATTTTCGACCTTGAAGAAGGTAGGACTTATTGTTGAGAAAAAAATGTTTACTGAAGGGAGGAAGGGTCACGGCCGACATCTTGCTCGACTTTACTGCTAGACAAACCCCTTTACATATGTGTCTTGCTCAATTTGCATATTAAAAAGACTGCCATTTGCTGATTCCTAGTGGATCATGGCTGGATACAGTCCCAGATTCTATTGGTTTCTTGGAGTTTGCTGGAAGCTAAGGCCATTCCGAAATCACTAAATGGACCATAAAGCTCACTATAGTATTGGGGTAAGACCCAATACTAACCATCTTCAAATGTGAAGGGCAGGTAGCTTGATACAAAGAGTTTTGGTGATGTGCAAAAGTAGTGTTTGAAAATGAGGACAACACCAAAGCAAATGCGTATGAGTCTCCTTCAAACGACATGCCCATGTTAAATTTGTGTTTAGTAAGCATAGTGCAAATTGGTAGCACAACACCAAGGTCTTGGCACTCATATCACTAGTGGGAAACCTAGGACGAGGGAAAAATCCACAAAGAAAATGTACAGCAAAATCCTTAACTTGGACCTTGAAGAAAAGGATCGGGATATAAAAGCTTCTTTAATATGAGTAATCACCATTTTAACCAAACTGTGTAAACGAAGGGCATAGGAGTGATTAGCTGCCATTATGCAACAGAATCACATAATGAGACTCTTTCAAGAGAGGTGGCATAATTTGTGTTTCTCAAGCTTTGTCAATCATGTAAAATAAATGCTTTTTCAGTAAATCCCAATATTATAGATAGAAATCAAGACCAAGTCCAACCCAACAATGAGGAGCTTTCATCCAACTTTTCAAAGGTAAAAGGCAGTTCTAAAGAAGATGTACCAACCTCTTAAAACACTTGGCTCTAGCATCCAATACATGAGAGTCATGTATGGAGGAGACAAACTTCTTTAGAACGGGATGGAAAGCAAGCGTCTTTAATTTTTGGAGGAAGTCTATTCCCCATTTTACAACTCAACCTATTGATAGATTTAGAATGTCTATGGTGAGTGTAGTCCTGTGAAAAAATGTCTCGAAGAACAACCTTTAATTGTGAAAGTATGTTCCCTATCCCTTATTTTCTATTCGTGCACACTATGTTGGTCACAAGTTATCAAAGTAGTATTTTCCCGACAAAGAGAATTTTGTTTCAAAGAAGTAATAAGTCCTCCATCAACTAATTAAGAGTGCTCTTGATAGATAGATTTTTCAATTTACACGTTGTCAATACAACTGATATTCGGTACGCCATGATGATCACAGAGGGCTTGCACTTTTGATATTCGGTATGCCATGATTATCACAGAGGGCTTGCACTTTTGATACAAATCTACACAATTTTTTTACTTCGTTAGCGTTGAAGGCAAATTCGAAAATCTGGAAGCACCTTTGTCCATGTGGCTGGCATAACATCCGCAAGCTTTTTTAATCGCAGGGCTTAAAAATAAAAGCGCGCTCCGAGAAAGACAGGCTTGCAACGAGCTACAACGTTCTATCTCGCAATCCATGGCTGTGCCAGAGATACCCAAATGGATCAAAGACAAGGTGGCTGTACTAACTGCCTCCACGCAAGGCATTAGCTACGCCATCGTCTGCCGGCTCGGTCTTGAAGAAGCATCTGTCGTTATCTCCTCCCGAAAGCAAGTAATTGAATTATTGCTAAACACCGGGTTTTTGCAAGTCATGTTCCGCTTTCTTCTCTTTAATTAAGGTAGTGCGATTGTAAGCAATTCCAGAAATTGCTAAGCACACCCAACAACGTGTTCTCAGCTAAGCTCTATTTTTCTTTTTATTCATAAAAATGTTGACGAGGCCGTACAATCACTGAAAGAGTTGGGTATCGACATGTTGGGGGTATCAATGTTGCCCTCTCATTAATCCACATGTGGACTTTCAAACAATAGGTTTGCTTGTTATTTATGCCGTTTAATATGGCTCGTATACTTTTCGACAGTGCTACGCCATCATCCTCTGGCTCTATTTGCCTGCGGCTACCTCCACCCTGTGTAGTCTCCTGGGTCGGCGTCACCTTTCCTCATCATGATGGCGAGCTGTATGAAAAAGACAACAAGAAAGCGCACATACAACTGCTTAATGCTCACAGCTCACGTGCGACGGTCCTCGTGTTGCTGAACAACTCCTTGAATCTAAATAGCTCTCTGTTGCAAACTGCAAGTCTTGAATTGAGGTACCTCTCGACCCAGCAGTAGGGCATCAACAACTGAGAGAGAATTCATGATGAGATCGTATACTTCAGAAGATGCGAAGGCAAGTCTCCAGATGCATCTTGCACCTTGATGACATGGATGAGAGTATGTATGCTAGATATGTATGTCGACTGTGGTGCCCTCACCAAAGCACGTAAGTTCTTGATGGGCATCCTTTTTGGGATGTCTCTTGTAGTGCTTTGATTGCAAGGTATACTCAACATAGCTGTGGCAAGGAAGCTTTGGGTTCTTTTCACACAAGATTTGAAGCAAAGACCTGCAAGCACTTTGAATGCCTCCTCCTGGGTGAGATAATTCATGATGAGAGTGCTATAGTCAAGGGTGGTTCAAAAAGTTCAAGATGCCATGCCTGGCATTGTCTTGGTCGATATGTGTGCCAACTGTGGTGTGCTTGAGAAAGCACAAAAAGTGCTTGAGGAGCTTCCTGTCCCGAATGTCGTCTCTTGCAATCACCTACATGTGCATCTTGAAGGCATGTGACTCTACGCAAGATGCTGATATGAGCTTAAAAATTCACTTTTATATTGTCAGTTAGGGACTGTTGCAAAAAATTGTCGTACTTGGCAATGCCTTGGTCGATATGGATGCCAAATGTGGTGCACTTCAAAAAGCACAAAACGTGTTGAGGAGCTTCCTGCGAATGCCGTCTCTTGGAGTGCATTGATTACGAGATACGTGCAATAGGAACATGGCCAGAAAGCTCTCCAGATGAAATCACATACGCATGCATCTTGAAGGCATGTGTTCGTACGCAAGATGTCGATATAGGCTTAAAAATTCACTCTAATATTGTTAGTCAAGCTCCTCATGCTTGGCAATGCCTCAGTCAATATGTATGACAAATGTGGTGCACTTCAGAAAGCACAAATCGTGCATGAGAAGCTTCTTGTCCTGAATGCCATCTCTTGGAGTGCATTGATTGTGGGATACGCGCATTAGGAGCAGGGCCAAAAAGCTCTCGACTATTTTCAGCGGATGCAAAGCGAGGGGCCCTCCCCAGATGCAATCACATACGTGTGCATCTTGAAGGCATGTGTCTATACGCAAGATGCCGATATGGGCTTAGAAATTCACTCTGATATTGTTGGTCAGGGACTGCTGCAAGAAACTGTCGTGCTTGGCAATGCCTTGGTCGATATGTATGCCAAATGTGTACGGGATGTCGTCTTTTGAAACACACTAACTGCACGATATACCCGACAAGGGCTAGGCCAGGAAGCTCTGGGCTGTTTTCAGTAGGTGCTTGAGGAGCTTAATGTTCGAAACGACGTCAACTGATTGCAGGATACACACAACAGGAATAGAGACGAAAAACTTTGGGCTGTTTTCAGCAGATGCAAAGTGAGGGCCTCTGTCGAGATGTAATCACCTACGCGTGCATCTTGAAGGCATGTGGCTCTACGGAAGATGCTAATATGAGCTTAAAAATTCACTTTGATATTGTTAGTCAAGGGCTGTTGCAAAAAATTGTCGTGCTTGGCAATGCCTTTGTCGATATGTATGCCAAATGTGGTGCGCACTTGAGAAAGCACAAAATGTGCTTGAGGAGTTTCCTATCCTGAATGCCATCTCTTGGAGTGCATTGATTGCGGGATAGGCGCAACAGGAGCAGGGCCAAAAAGCTCTTGACTGTTTTCAACGGATGCAAAGTGAGGGCCTCTGTCTAGATGCAATCACCTCAAGGGTTGCTTCAAAAACATTTCGTGCTTGGCAATGCCTTGGTTGATATGTGTCAAATGTGGTGCACTTCAAAAAGCACAAGACGTGCCTGAGGAGCTTCCTATCCCGAATGCCTTCTCTTGGAGTGTATTCATTGCGAGATACGCGCAACATGAGCTGGGCCAGAAAGCTCTCGACTATTTTCAGCGGATGCAAAGCAAGGCCCTCTCTCTAGATGCAATGAAATATGCATGCATCTTGAAGGCATGTGTCCGTACGCAAGATGTTGATATGGGCATAAAAATTCACTATGATGTTGTTAGTCAGGGGCTGTTGCAAAAAAATAATGTGCTTGGCAATGCCTTGGTCGATATGTATGCCAAATGTGGTGCTCCTATGCAGGATGTCGTCTTTTGGAACGCACTTCTTGCAAGATATGCCCAACAAGGGCCGGCGGGCCAGAAAGCCATGGGCTGTTTTCAGTAGGTGTGAAGCAAGGGCCTTTTTCCAGACACTATCACCTAAGTGTGTAGCTTGCGAGCATGTGGCTCTATGCAAGATGCCCTTGAAAAGAGATGGCGTGCTTGGCACTGCCTTAGTCGATATGTATGCCAAATGTGGGACACTTGAGCAAGCACAAAATGTGCTTGAGAAGTTTACTGTTTGGAACAATGTCAACTAATTACGGGATACACACAACAGGAGTAGGGACAGAAAGCTCTAGGCTTTTTTCAACGGATACAAAGTGAGGGCCTCTGTCCAGAAGCAATCACCTATGCGTGCATCTTGAAGGCATGTGGCTCTACACAAGATGCTGATATGAGTTTAAAAATTCACTTTGATATTATTAGTGAAGGGCTATTGCAAAAAGAAATCGTGCTTGGCAATGCCTTGGTTGATATATATGCTAGATGTGGTGCACTTCAAAAAGCACAAAATGTTCTTGAGGAGCTTCTTGTCCCGAATGCCGTCTCTTGGGGTGCATTGATTGCGGGATAGGCGCAACAGGAGCAGGGCCAGAAAGCTCTTGGCTACTTTCAGCAGGTGAAAAGAGAGGGGCTCTCTCCAGATACAATCACATACGCGTGCTTGAGTCCTCATCATGGTCTTCATGCATTTGAACTAGAAGCAGGTGCTCAAAAGAAGGATTTGTACCAAGTCAACATTGAGATATGTTGCTTCGCATTAGAAAAGTACATTTAGGATCATACTGGTGACTGTGTACATTGGTCGATATGTATATCAATTGTGGTGCCAACAAATATCGATAGAGAGGCAAAACATCCACTAACAACTCTAGGGAAGAAGCAATACTCGCAACACACATCAATTCCAACTCCATTCACCCATGCTTGCACCTTGAAAGTGAGTCACCTTATGCAAGACCTTCACATGGGTTTAAGAATCCATGACGTAATTGCTAGTCACGGCCGTTGGAGGGGAATGTCATGCTTAACGCTGATTTGATCAATATGTATGCTGAATTTGGTGCCCTCACGCAACTACAAAAAGTTCTAGATGAGATTTTTGTACAATAGTGAAAAAGGATGTCGTGCTTGCCACTATCTTGGTTGATATGTATGCCAAATGTGGTGCGCTTGGGAAATCACAAAAAATGCTTTAGGAGCTTCCTACCCGGAATGTCGCCTCTTCGAATGCACTGATAGCGGGATACACACGACAAGCGTAGGGCCAAAAAGCTCTAGGCTATTTTCAGCAGATGCAAAGCAACTATATCTCTCCAAATTGGGTCACCTATACATTCGTCTTGATGGTTTCTCACTAGGCAAAAACAGTTGGAGTACTCATATAGAAGTTTGATGCCTAGCTCGATCTTACTAAGAAAGCTCTAAACTTTTTCTTTGATGCAACACAAGGGCATTTCATCAAAATTATTTCTTGTGCCATTTCTTGGAGTGTGTTGATTGCAAGAAATGCGACAACTCAGAGGAAGGATTTGTACTAGATCAGGAGGATAAATAGTAAGCTCCTCAACAACGCACTACTTTAAAAAAGACATAGATTTACGAAGCTCACAAAAGCACAAGTTTTCTTTCGATGGGCTTCTTGCCCTGAATGTCATGGCTGATATGCCCAACACGATTGTGGCAAAGATGCACATTGGATGCAAAGGGAAGACATGTTTCCATATGCAAAATGACATGCTTGGTGGCGCTTTGGTTGATTCTCTCTGGACTTTTATCACTCGAAATGTATTGACTGCAGGATATGTCGAACATGGCTAGGACAAGGAAGCTCTGGGTGGTTTTAACCAAACGTGAAGGGAAGGCCTTTCTCGTACCGCAATCTCCTATGCTTACACTATGAAGACTTATGGCCTAATGCAAGACACTTACATGTGGGAGAATTCACAACAAGATTGTTGGTTGTGCAAAAAGATGTGATTGGTGATACTATTATTGATAGCATAGATAGACAAAGCGTCAAAAGTGATGAGCTGTCAAAACCAATCCAACAGGACAAACATAGCTTCACCAATTTTTGGGGAACACATTTTTGAAGTTCGTATGCCAAATTTGGTACCCGCATGAAAGCATGAGAAGTTCTTTTTCTGGAATGTTATCTCTTGGAATGTGTTTACTGCAAGATATCCTCAACATGGCTATGGCAGACTCTGTATCTTTCTTGCTATTTTTAACAGAGGCAAAGACGTGCAGACTTTTTGTGAGACAGATGGTGTGATCCATGAAAGCAACAAAGACAAGGAGACTCTTTGGAAAGGAGCTTTAGCTGACATCATCATGATGGCTAGGACAATCGACAAATGAATGTAGAAACAGAAGGTATGTAAATACTTTGTATTCTTTACTCATTACTGAGAACACAGTGAAACGAACACACTGGAAATTGCACGCTGCCGTGGGAATGGCATGTTCCCTCGTATTATTAAAATTGGGGAGGACTGTGCAAACTCCCCCATGCAAGGAGACTTGCATGTTTTCTTTTTCTTATAAACATAAAAAGGGGACAACATCTAAAAATGAACATATTTTAAATGATCTGTATCACTTTATATAAATTCTAACCCTTCTTACGGTTCTTTGGCGAGGTACATGACTCAAAATTGTTGCATCACAATTGTAATGCACTTGAGACAATACCAATTAAGAAACAAAAAAACTTGCTTTGACGAAAGGTAGCAAGCTCTCTCTCTCTCTCTCTCTCTCTCTCTCTCTCTCTCTCTCTCTCTCCCCCCTCCATTTTCTGCTCCAAGAATATACACACTTGTTGAATCTTCGAATGACGCAACCATGATTACACAAATAACAAGAATGCACAAAATAAAGCGACATTGGATCAAATAATTAATACAATTTAATAGCTAAAGACATATTTAGACATATCAAAATTGAGACATCAAGATCATGGCATTGTAAACACAAGAAAACAAGCATAGAAGAGAAAAGCTTGAGAGAGAGAGAGAGAGAGAGAGAGAGAGAGAGAGAGAGAGAGAGTTTGTGCTTTGTTTTCCACAAATCCTATTACCTTAAGGTGACAACCCTCAATTTGATTCAATACAAATGCGCCTAACGAAGCACTCTAGTTTGTGAATATACAAATCTACACACACACACACACACACACACACACACACACACACACACACACACACACACACACACACACATTCAATACATTGGTTGTAAGATTGACATTAACATGCACATTCATACACCCCTTATAAAAGTCTTAGCATACAAATTAGTACTCACAATCAGAATTATGATGCTAATCATCTTCTTAGACAAATCAAATTCTTTGGATACCAATGCAACAAAAAATGTTACTTCTCTAAGAAGCATCACGTGACTTGGATGTAAGGATAGGCAAGCTCTAAATGGCTTTTGGAGATATCCAACTTTCAAAACATATCCACATAGCCTAAACCTTCTGGATGATTGTTATTGTGGTGGTTCTTCCCCTTGTTCTCTTAAGGTTTCAATAAAATCCAACTTAGATTAATTTATCGAACTTTATCTAGACAACCTAGGTTTCCTTAAGATTGTAATGGAAAAAATTGTAGTAATTTTTGCTCTCTCATGGTTTCAAGAAAAACTAATCATTCAACCAGAATAAAAACTAAGATTGTATTGGCAAAAATTGTAGTAGTTTTTGAGAGAGAGTAGTCTTTGCTCTCTCATGGTTTCAATAAAAACTAATCATTCAACCACATTAAAGGACACCATTTCTTCTCATTAGTTACTCTTGTGATATGCAAAGGTTTATAGAATTATGTACTCAAACCAAAAGAGGGTGAGGTGAATAGAATCATTCTGAATACCAATAGGTACCATTGATACATATGGATAAATAGGGGGAAACATGCCCTCAGTCAATGCACCAGCCTCTCTAGTTTAAATGGACTATTCTTCTTTGAAACCACTATCGAGTGCATAGAATCTTTGAAAATATGTAAACTTAACTCGATGTGGAAGGCATACAATAAAGGATGTAAGTGGCATCAATCAACCCATGGAAACTATATGGCATCAACATATAAGGCTCATGCACTGTGAATATACATCATGGTTGGTTTATTTGCAACAAGTGTAGGTGGGGTAGCTGAACCTTCCACAATGGGAATAGGCCAAAGGCTAGCATAGGAAAATGAAAATTTGAGCACATGCCTCATTAATGGCATCATTGAACTACTATAGTGGGAACATGGAAATTCCTCTTAAAGTTCCATATTGAGCACATGCAACACTACTCTCTCTACACATGTGCTCTCGAGAACTCTTGGCACTTAACCTCTGGAGAATTGATTGTACGGGTAGTAACTATACAATCCACACTAAACTGACAAAAGTGTTAAGAGCAACACTAAACTACGGGCAATGAAAAAAAATTGTAGATGGTGGGAATGAAATCCTAGAAGCTTTGGGAAGCTGTTCCATATGAAGGTGGGGCAACAACTCTATATTGTACGCTGAGTTAATCTCATTTTGGGATTCTTACACACTTGACTCTTAGAGTGATATCTTGTGACTCTTGGCTAACGACTCTTACTCTATCAGAAGAGCGTAGGAGAGCTTATGAGCATTCAATGTTGATCATTTGTATCGTTTGGACTTTTCAAGGCAGAACTTGATTTAGGTTCTAGTCAATCATTCCAAGAGTCTTGTATCATTGAATCTGAATCTGAAATACATTACAAGTTGCCTCTTATTTAGTGTATCATAATCTAAACTTGTTTGTTCATTTTAGTCCAGTCATTTGTCTCAAGTGTGATATCAAGTTCCTATGAATATGTCTGTCCAGTAACCTCGTTTATGCTTTGTTTGATTTTATGAAATCTAATCATTTGACATCTGAAGTTTGAAACCTAACCAGACTAGACATTCAAACTTCCTATTCAATTGCTCTATGTTAACTTTGGAATAATTGTCAAGCCCCAACTCATACCATTTCGGCGATCATGGTGGTGAGCTAAGGAACTAGTCTTCCAAGTTAGAACTCGGAGTTAGTCAACTATTCACAATGCCTACACAATGTCAAGAATAAGGATCGAGAACCACCAGAGAATTCATTGAAGAGGAGAATCACATTAGAACTGTTGTTGAAGAATCACAGCAAGACCATAATGATTTTCAACCACACTCTCATGGTGAAAATACATAAGTAGACCAAGGAATTAGAAACACTGAAACACATCAAACTTTTTAACAATCAAAGCATTCAATCAGAAGGCATGTAAAGAGGTCTGAGAGATGCTCTAATTCACAGAGTTCTTCGTATTCAATCGGGAAGGGAAAAGTTAAGATCACTAATGATAGCAGTGACTTAGAGAGACATAAGCACATACAATTTGAATGGATGAAAAAACCTTGTAAAGAAAAAGAGCCAAAAACAATAACAGAGACAGATGATGATTATCATGTCAAACCCAAGCATTGGGAGGCAAAAAATGATTACCATGTCAAACCCAAATGTCAGTGGATAGAAGTTGATTACCTTGACAAACTTAAATGCTGGGAAAAGACCAATGAACTGAAGATTGGATTCTCGACATTCAGAGGCAGCAGGAGCGATGGACTAATATCCATATTCAAGCTTTTGAACAATACACTGACCTCAATGACATCAACGAAGATGATTGGGCAGAGCACTTCCCTCAGACGCTGAAAGATGCAGCTAGGAAGTGGTACTATCATTATCCAACACGTAATCAAAGAATTTACAATAAACTAAAGAACGCCTTTATTTTGGTGTATTGTGAGAAATGAGGGGATGAAGACATCTTCTGTGAGTTAGTTAAGATATAGCAAGAAAGAATGTCAGTAAAGAGATATCTAGAAAAAATTAAGAAGGTCACTAAACACTTACATGAACCACCACCTGAAAAACAAATAAAAGTCTGGTTTTTATGTGGGTTCAAAGCAAAAAGTTAAGGGAGTAGGAGGTACCAACCCTAACTAGAAAACTCAATGACTTGGTGCAAAGAGTTATTAATTGGAACAATAGGCCAAAAAGGAGAAAGGCAGAAAAGCTAAAACAACCTCAAGTTCTAGTGAATCCTCTTCAAAAGCCACATCAACAAGCTCTAACTCATGTGACAAAAATCACTTTGAAGAACAACTGAAAACCAGGAAGAAAGGATCCTTAACAAAAAAAATAGAACAACTGTCAAAATATATCTCTGAGATCTCAAAGATCGGACCTTCACTTGAAAAGGTAGAGACTTGGTTCATCAGATGCAAAACAAACTAGCAGCGTACTGATGAATGCGTTCAATGTATGTAATGTAAATCTTATGGTTATGTATAAAATAATTATAAAATTAAGATACACCATTTTGAAGAGGGAAAAGACATATATATTGATTGCACTGACCAACCCCGAACTTGTTAAGCAAGACCAAGTTGTTGAGAACCAAAATAGTGGGGCTAGTACTAGTGGAATGGCTAGGAGAGGAAGATACTATAATTTTTCTAGTGGAGATAGAGGAAGAAGAGATTTTACTACTAGGAACTTTAGTTGTTATACTTGTGAGAAGTAGGAGCATTTTTCAGTGCAATTTCCTAAAAATGTGAAGGTTGAAGCAAGTTTTAGAAGCAGAGTGATTACAAAAGAGGAGAAAGTTGCTATCTCATACCAAGCTATTGGAAAATATGTCTTCAAAGATGCAGAGAAGGCATTGCTCACCAATTGAGATATGATGATATTGATGGAAGTAGCAAAGATAACCATATATATGTTAGTAATCCAAAAGGTGATAGATACCTTCGATGCAGACACAACCACATTTACCATCAATAAATAGCAAGTACAACTCATTGCTGCACTGATTGCACATCTATTTCAGACTTTCCTATCACCAAAAACCCAAGGTTTCAACAACTAAGAAATCAGTACTTTTCTGAAGGAAACACCAGAGATGAAGACATAGAGAACGTCTGGAGGGCAAAGCATTCTAATGTCGGCCCTCAAACACAAGGCAACATATAAGTTTACAGGAAAAACATTTAAGCCTAAAATAGAATCCAACATATGTGTCTGAAGATGTATTCAGTGTGCTGTTGGCCAGGAGCTCTAAACAAGAATTTCCCCATTACTTTGAGCTCCATCCTGTACAATAGTGTGGTAGCACAAATGGGAAAATTCAAGACCCAACATCTATTCAAGGCATGGTGTGTCTGAAAATTTGCTCACTGGACTACTTATGTGCCTACCCATCCTAGAGTCATAGCACGAGCACCAAAGCTAACAAGACTAGAAAGCCAGTCTAAGTGATCTACACCCACAATAAAGAAACCACGTCCTTCAATCGACTAGGAAGGTTCATCTGAACCAACCACAAAGAAACATAAGATTTCACTTGACTAGAAGGATTTATGGGATCTAAGTTGCATTTATACGCCCGTATAATGATTTTTGTATGTATAAAATGCAATTAAACGCTGTATTCTCGTATAACACGCTTTTATTCGTATAGAGTATAGTTCGATCAAAATGTATTTCGATCGACCTATATTTTGATCGAGCTGCTGCTTTATATAAGAAAAATGCCACGCTGACAGTTCGAAAGAACTATCAGATTCCATTACATGTTGACTAGTCAGAACTCCTTGTGGCCCTTTTTGAAGGTCCTTCATCCCCAGTCTCACACCTATGTTTCTCTTCAACAACAGCCTTATTGGATTGACATTTGGCAATGTACGCATGCATTGACAAAGAGTCTATGGGGCCATCCCAACTTTTTTCTAGCCAAATGCAATCTCCAGCCTCATGCAAAACCTCTTTAGTCATTTTACCCTTCATAACAGATTCTATTGTACATGGACAAAACTCTCCAATACCATTAGATACTTCTTCTTGAACCTTGAACCATTTATGGCTAATGGGATCTACCTTGAGCCCATAAGCGGTTTCATCAACCATTGAGATGGCATGGCCAGTAGTCATGTCCTCAACTAGCTTCTTCATCCCTCCTTTGCCAAATTTTGTTCCCAACATCTTACCTGTTTCACTTAAATGAATTGCCATCTTTAAAGAAAAATAGCTCCTTTATCAAAGCATCTTTGAAACTTTCACAATCCCTCCTTGCATGGTGAGTACTCTCACACCATATGCATCTATTTACAAATCCTTTTTTGTCTTGAGGTCTTTGCCCTATAGATTGGCCTAACAATTTCCTATTTTCTTCTAGCCTTGCAAGCTTTAACTTCAATTATTGCATTCCCTTGACAATAGAATCTAAGATGGAATTTTCGCCCTTTAGAACCACAATAATAGGTTTTATCAGACTCTCAAGAATGCGTGGGGATGGAGTTGGGTTGAGTATCATCTTATCTCTTCATTGTTTTCGGTTAGCTAGCAGTGATACTACATCCTCGACCTCATTTCAATCAGTCTTTAGGCCATGTTCAACATCTTTTTCCTCCAAAGGTAACTCTAATTTCTCTTGAATCTCTTTCTCTACAACCTTAAAAAAGATATTTTTTTGGCTCTGAGTTTAGGGTAGCCTTTTCAATTCTTGACAGTTGATCATAGTGCCTTTTAAATTCCCTCGAAAGTTTGATTGGTGAAAGTCCCCGCTCTAAAATGTTCTCCTTGTTACCCTCTTAGAGTACTCCATAAAATACTCTTCCTTCAAGGCTATTTTGAATAATTCCCACGTTTCCCCATGCTCATTTCTAATTCCCGTTACATGCTCTCTGATCTCAAGAACCACAGCTAGCTCAACACGTTGTACCATCTCTATTTCAGGCACTCGATGCAACACCATGTTCTTTACATACCCACGAAGATACTTTGTTACATCTTTGCCATTACATTGGTCCATTTTCTTCACCAATGATTAAAGTGCTTTGGTTGAGAAATCTCCCTTCTCTTATCAGCTTGTTGCTGATGCATAAACATTGCAAAGGCTTGAAACATTTGCATTGTGATGGGATCAAACCACACCCCATGTTGCTCTTGTTTCTCCATAGCTTTAAAGCGTTGATTTGAGATGTTCAACCTCACCCTAGCCTACTTTGTGTTGGGTTCACCAAATTTGTGTGAGAAGTGTGCAGTGCGGCTAGGAAAGTGACGGCTTCTGATTGTTGTGAGAGTTCAGAACAAAATCATGCGAGTCATAGAAGATTCAAAGCACAAGACACACCAAAAATGAACAAAACTCCAACCATGAAAGTTTCACTTTGAAAAAGAACAAAGAAAAATGCAAAACCCTTGTGTGTGTGAAGATATGGTATAGCCTCGCTCCCAATTGCACAAATGCAGTGCTTTTTTTCCTGATAAAAACCCTAAATTAACGCTTCAATTCTTCATCATAGCCATTTCATGGAAGCTGTAGAACTTCATTAGACAAGCCCAAGTGATTATTTGAAGAGGAAAAACCCTAATTGGTGGCCTCACAGCCTCAACCACACAGTGGAAACATCGCAGGACTGCATTAGAACACCATAGAAGCAGGCTATGTATCCCTTCACCAAGAGGCTTCAAGTGCTGATATTCTTCTTCTAAAATGTTCCTTCAACTCTCCTAGTCATGGCACCGTGAGTGATTTGGCATTTTGAGCCATTTCGGACCATTTTGAGAAATGTTTGGATCATTTTGACCATTTTATTACCATTTTGGTCATGTTAGCCCAAAAATGCCATTTTTTGCCAGTAAAAAGCCAAAACGACATGAAAAAATCCCTAAAATTGTGGCAAAATCCATTGGGCTCAAATTACATGTTGAACCTCATTTTTCCACTTTGCAAGTACTCTAGATAGATCTTTTATGCCCACGCATGAAACCTGCTATTTTTGGCCAAGATCGTCCGCATTGAACTCCTTAGGCAAAACGAGCATGCCACTTTGAGTTATTACATTTATAAACCAAAATTGGGTATATATTTATGAGACAAAACATGCCATACTGCCACATCTAGGGTCTTTCCGCCCCGATAAGGTATGTACACAACTGCATCCGTGGCAACCGTTCTCACACATTCAACATTATGTACATTGTGCAATTTGGTCCTTCATATCAAAAGGCATAGAACATGGGATGAAAATTTTGATTTTAGATTATAATTGTGCCACAACACGACATCGTATCTGGCTACAATACAATTGGCATATACAATGTGTGGTCCAATCTTTGATACACACTACTCAAGTGCACTTTAGAAGAATGTTATAAATAACTTGCTTGACGTATGCATATTTTTAAGAACGTTGGATAGGGGGGAAGGGGAACACACCTGGAACCCAAACAAACTGCCTCTCTATAGCCGTCAAGATAATCACTACACCCCAATCCACTAGAGTTCACCTTCAAAACCCACACAATCGACATTAGACCACACCATTTTTTGCCTTTTTACGACTGTGCCACAACACACACCATTCTCTCTCTCTCTCTCTCTCTCTCTCTCTCTCACACACACACACACACACACACACACACACACACACACACACACACACACACACACACACACACACACACACACACACACACACACACACACACACACACACACACACACACACACACGCACACCCACCCGAGGAGGCAAACATATCTCAAACACTGGCACCATATGATTGGAATAGAGAAAAGAGAAGAAGGGTTAAAGGGGGAAGAAACAACACCAAAATTTGATACGGTTTGTGTCAATTATGGAAAAAAACACCTGCTACAACAACCTTGAATCCTGCTGCTACAATCGGCTCGCCATGAATCCACCGAGCACAAAAGAACTAGGGCAACTTCGGCTTTAACACTTTGTGGACCTCCTTGCTCAGAATGTGGCAAAAATTCCATCTGACGGCACCCTTGTTAGCACCAAACTTCTTCTGCAAAGCTCCTTCGAGAGCTTCCCTCTCTAGCTCCAAAGCCACCTCTCTCCTTGATGAGAACTGCTCCCTTGCCAAAAACAAGCCCCATCTCCTCCAAAAGAGAGTCGAGAACTCCTCTCTTGCAAAACACGAGCTCCTCATTGAGCTTTGCCAAGCACTCCCCCAAATTGCCAAAATATGGGCATATTAAGGGCGTGTGAGGCCTCTCCTTTTTTAGCCAACAACTCCTTTTCTTTTAGCTTGATCTTGCATGAACCACTGCTTTTTCTCGGCTTGATTTGGATGCCAAGGTAGGTGAGAGGCCCCCCATTGTCACGGTGCCGTGACAAGGGTGGGATACCCCCCCCTTTACTCTAACAAAAGCATTGGCCTTTGAGGCCACGCGTGCACCAATTCCCCACTAGGATGCCATGCAGGCCACTATCTGCACTGTGTAACGGCACTACCACACACCAACATTGCGCCAACAATTGCTTGAACGGCCACTCGCCGGCCATGGGTAGCACCCATTGGCTAAGTCGCCATGGCTAGCTCGCCAAGTGAGCTCATCTTTTGGGTCTTATACCCCCCACCCCCATCCGGCACCACCCCATGTGGGATGTTTGTAGAGCCACGTGGCAGGCGTAGGCTCTCCCCCCTCCAATCTTGAGAAAATTCACACAAGGTCCTAAAAAGTTCCATTTGGCCAACACCCATTGCATGAAGCTCCAATTCTTGATTCATAAAGCATGGCCCAAATCCAACTACCCGGGCTACAAATCCACCCTCTGTCCCCACATTTGGCATGTCTTGGGCCCGCTAACCAAAGCCACCAAAAAATGAAAAAATCAGGTTCCTTTGCAGCTGATATGTTATGTGTTGAGACAAGTTCAATATGCAACTTGTTCGATAAAGGGGTCCTCACCAATTTCAACTGGCAATATCGGGCTATCCGAGTATCCAATTCACAAGCAATAACTTCCAACTAGCCCCATATGCTGGGTGCTACCTTCTCAAACCATGCAAAGCTCCAAATACACCAAATGTCGCACAAAACAAGGTGAACAAATTGGCTCAGAACTGGCCCTCGGTGAAAGTTCAACTGACAAATAACTTGGCATCCGAGACTCCAAATGAAGATTTGAAAAGAACGACATGCTCCACATGATGAGTTCTTCACATATATCTACTAAAACTAGCTTTGACCACTTGTCTCCATCTACCTTGTCCGTCTCAAATCTACAATCACCTTCAGCTTCAAATTGCCATATCTTGTAGGTCGTGGCTCTGTTTGATGAGCCGTCTAGACTAGCTCACTCAACACTTCAAGCTCTACATTCCCAAGAAAAAAACTAGCACTTTGGATATCTTTCACCTTCCATCTCATCAGACCCATTCTGAAGCCCTTCTGGCCTAAAAAACCACATAAAGCATACATCTTCGCTGCCACATGCCTGCCCAGGCCTTCCACACCTGCTTTAGCACTTACCCATGCACCTGTTAGCATACATATCCACGGCTATGCCCTCTGCTAGAGTGGACACACTTTGGATGCACCATCATTGCTCAACCCCCTTGTTGGACATTCATGTTCAACCACAAAACTGCTTTACTCTTCTACCAACTGCAAAAATTGGCAAACATTGTTAGGAAACCAAAAAGACTACCATATGTACAAAGCCCTACTCTTTCTTGCTACTTCCAATCCTCAAGTGGGTTACCCCACCCCCTACATCACAAAGCTTCCACCTGGATAAAAAACGTGGCACTGATTTTCTCCATCCATCTATAGCACCTTCCAACAATGTTTCACCCATGTTCGCAGCCATCCATGAACACAATATGTCCAAAGCACTTTAGCATCTCTTCGCACATTTACTTGCCTCATCAACACACTTGGCCTTGCAAGAATATTACCCAAACCAACCGATGAACATGGTTCTGCAACCACATCATCTGTACCAACCAACATTTTTGACTCTCCCTCCCAACCATGTAAAGCAGAGCTCCTCTCAAAGGAACCCCATGTTAGTAGGTAAAGGCGGTATGTCTCACCGTGCTTTGCGTGTGCCTGATGGCCAATATTCAACCGTCCACATTTATCTCTTTATTCTTTATACATGCAAAGAATAAGGAGCTCTCGCTCATTCTCACACTGTGCTCATACAACGAGATTTGGGAGCTCCACCCCACATCCCTGTGTCATGCTCTCTCTCTCTCTCTCTCTCTCTCTCTCTCTCTCTCTCTCTCTCTCTCTCTCTCCGTGTCTCTCCGTATCCACACCACATTTGTGCACTATTGGTATTAGAGCTACGACACGGTGATCATGGAGAGCACGACAATTTTGAGAGCTTTGAGGCGATATATCGCTCGCTCGTTCTCGGCTGTGGAGAGATCAAGAAATCTTGGAAGTGTTGTGAGAATGCAATGGGAGCTTGTGAGCTCAGTTAAGAGTGATATATGCTCTTGTGGAAACTCAAAAGACAATGTGAAAGATTGTGTGTAAGTGAAGGTGCTGTCCTAAAAATTGTGTGCACAACAACACTGTTTCTAGATTTGTTTTTCTTCTTGTATAAGATATCTATGAATATTTTGCTTGCAAAGCCTATTCGTTTCAACATGGTCTACAACTTTGCAAAAGAAAGTTTTTGCAAATTCCTCACCGTTTTGCTACTATTCCACTCAGACTGGCTATATATAAAAAATTGCAGGTTTTTTGTTTTCGTATAGTGTGCGAGTTTGATGCACTTGTGGAAGCATGAAAGATGCTCCAAATGGGTGCATAAATTATGAGCTAGAGATGCAATTTCAGCTTGTGCAAAGCTTGTGGTTTGATAGTTTTTTTGGTAGATTTCGGCAAAGAGTCACGGAGGCGTTTACAAACCATCGAGGCGGTCTCTTGAGAGACACAGTTTTTAGAGCGCACATGTGGAGCTTCTTTCACAGATTTTCACAGGATACTTCGGCATGAATTTTGTGCTTGGATTCATGGTCTTTGCGGATGATTTTCATATGGTGATGGCACATGGTTGATGCCCATTGTACATGCATTTTGGCGAGCACTTTCAAGTGCCGGGAAGCTCTTTTGAGAGCATTGTTTTTGCATTAATCAAGTTTCCAGACTGCACTTCTTTTGGTGCTTACTTATGTGCAATCACTCCGTTGATTATGTTGAGTGCGGATTTCCATTGTATGTGAAAATGTGGAGCCATTTTGGCATTTCTACTCATTGGCATTGAGTAGTGTTATGGTTTATGGTAGAGATTGTACTTGAGTTTTTGCTCAGTTTTTAGGGAAAACTCTACCAATTTTTTCCCACAATTTCCTGCCGTATTTTGTAATCGAGATTAACTCTCACATTAACATGTTTACATGCAGGTTTGAGGGTCATTTGTGAGCTGAATTTTTTAGCCATCGTTCCTTCTTTGCAAGTGCCTATGTATGGTTCAGTTGTAAGCTAATTTGCGGCACAATTCTGACTTGTTTCTTCGCTATTTGAGAGCTGAATTTTGGCTGTTTTGGGACTGATTTGCAGGCATATCTTTCAGCCATACAGAAACTTGCGTTACTCTACAAGTACAGTTCTTGCTACTCTTGATAGTGGTTGAGTTTTGACTCCCACTTTTACACAGGTTGAGTATGCTACGGTTTTCTTGCACATTGTTCATTCATCGAGACATTTTGGCAGCAATTTTTCAATCACATATGTATGTCATTTGTGGCGCCATTGAGTGATACTCCAGCTAGACCGGTTTGGCTCTTGTGTATGACTTTGTGAGGTGATTCTGGACGAGTACATTATTGGATTGGCCATTTGGGCATTTGTTATTGCCTCCATTGCGATTTACTGTTGAGTTTTTTGCTCCAATTACAGAGGAGACTCTGCCAAAATTTTGCGAGATATGTATGCCTATTATACAGAGGCTAGTGAGCTTGACCATTTGCTCACCTTCTTTGCTTAAGATAGTGGTTTGCTTTGGGGTGGGAGAGTCTTGTGATCTTGAGCATTTTTTGCCATATTTTTGCATGGATATTGAGACAATGTTGAGATAGGCATGTCCTTCTTCAACGACTATGGGAAACACCTCTACATGTGCATACCTTTTGCTATTGATATTTAGCCTATGAGTTGTAAGCTTCTAAGAAGGGTTATGTGGAGAGTCATCATCCCGATAGCCACTCCAAATTTGTACATAAATAAAGCCCAAGCCTATGTTGTACATACAGCATGCAAAAGTATTATTAGCCCCTTTTTGTGTATTGAGTCTACCTTTTTCAAAAGTGTGTGTACTTCTCTCTCTAATTGTGTAAGCTATGTCTGCACACACACACAAACCTCCTTGAGCGTGCGCGCGTGCACCCCCCCCCCCCCCCCCCCCCCATACACACACACACACACACCCCATCAACCCCAACACCTTGTATCGGTAGTTGGGGGCAACACACACATGGAGACAATTTTTTGCTTGTTGAGCTACATCTCCGTCCTCTTCTTCTGTAAGATTGACTCTACTTTTGTAAGTATAGTGATGTACTGTAAAATGGATGGTCTTCCATCTTCTTTGTTTAAGGGGAGGATTTATTATTCTGTGTGACACCATTCGATGAGACCACTCAGTCTGTGTGACTTTAGGTCTCGATCCACCTTCATTCAGTATAGTCCATGCCTAAGGGGAGGATTGTTGAGATAGGCAAGTCCTTCTTCAGCAACTATGGGAAACACCTCTACATGTGCACACCTTTTGCTATTGACATTTAGCCTATGAGTTGTAATCTTCTAAGAAGAGCTACAT
Organism: Adiantum capillus-veneris; assembly: GCF_014529385.1. Classification (NCBI taxonomy): domain Eukaryota; kingdom Viridiplantae; phylum Streptophyta; class Polypodiopsida; order Polypodiales; family Pteridaceae; genus Adiantum; species Adiantum capillus-veneris. The sequence goes on along the minus strand of NC_140955.1, from coordinate 137,975,616 downwards.
GGAGGGTCATCAGCCGGATAGCCACTCCAGCTTTGTACATAAAATAAATCCCAAGCCTATGTTGTACATACACTATGCAAAAGTATTATTAGCCCCTTTTTGTGTATCGAGTCTACCTTTTTCAAAAGTGTGTGTACTTCTCTCTTGAACTGTGTAAGCTATGTCTGCACACACACACACACACACACACACACACACACACACACACACACACACACACACACACACACAAACCTCAATGAGCACACACAAACACACACACCATCAGCCCCAACAGACACTTCAGGCTAGAGGCGGTTCTCACTCATGATCCCGTCTGACATGTTGGCACTGCGACCACAATGAGCATATTAGGCGATGTTGCCTCAGGCATATGAGGCAGCGGAAGAGGAAGATGCATGGTGCTACTATGAGGACATATGCTAGAGAGTATGCATGTGATGGGCATGTCACTTTTGAGTCAAGCTTGCTTTCAGACTACTTTGTGTCTTGGGATAGCACATTGTCTACACGTTTTCTACTAGATGAGCATGTAGTTTTTCATGTGATGCCACGTTGTGATTTGTTTTTTTCTTTTTCTAGTGGGTGACTTGGTTGTGTGCAGTTTGTTGATGGTTTAACATATGACATAGAGGGTGCTGGAGATGTATGCATGTCCTTACCTAGCGATGCATTGCTTATGCTACGAGATGTACGTTATGTACCAAGACTTAGCCAGAGTCTCATTTTAGTGCATCACTTTTGCAGAGTAGTGGAAATGGTGTATTGCTTGGAGAACAGTCCTTGCAGATGCATAGGGGATCACTGGTGATAGCTAGAGGTGCTAGGATGGCCTGGTATACCTTTTGCATATTTCTGACACACGAGGCACTATAGTCTTTGTGTATTTGCAGCCATGTTTGGAGCAAGAGACAAGGCGCTTCTCTTTTGTAGATGTGCTATATGGAGAGCAAGTTGTGCATTTGTCTTGTGGTGACGTTCACGTATACAGTGATATCTCTGGGGATGCATAGCTTTGTCAGTCATCAATTGAGGAGGTGACATCAGTTAAGCCAGAGACCGATGCATTGTTCTATGATGCATCTGATACGTTTGAGGGTGACAATGTCCTTTAGATAGCTGTGTGTGATTGTAGTGGTGTTGATTTTTTGATTTTGAATTCATTCTCAACAGAGATGCCTTTGCCAAACAATGCTGACATGGTGATGCATAGTCAAGTCGTTCTTGATGAGGATGCATATGGCACTGAGGTTGTTGAAAGGGATAGGTTGGCACACATAGTGCATGTTTTGTCGGCTTTTGGGTCTCTCATGTTTGACCTTTGGGTCTCGAGACCTGATCTAGCTTATGTGGTTGGTGCATTTGCAGTGGGAGTTGTCAATTGTGTGATGATTGACACTCGCATTGTGTATTGTGGAGCTATGTAGGTCATCACTCGATACCTGCATCAGGAGTATTATCATGGCTCTATCTCTAGTGGTATGCATGTTGCATTTTCACTAGAGCGGTAATAGATGCACTCACGTGTTTGGAGTGAGCCAGTGGGCATAGGTTGAGAGCCGTCTTCTCTCACCTCTTGTATATACTAGTTGTAGGCAAGTCATCTTGTCACTTATCGGAACACAGCCTTTAGTGGGAGAATGTTAGGTAAAGGCGGTGTGCCTCACCATGCTTTGCCCGTGTTTGCCAGTCAGTGTCCGACCGCCCATAATTATCTCCTTATTCATTAAACATACAAAGAATAAGGAGCTCTCACTCATTCTCACACTGTGCTCATACAGTGAGATTTGGGAGCTCCATCCCACATCCCTGTGTCATGCTCTCTCTCTCTCTCTGTCTCTCTATCTCTCTCTCTTCTCTCTCCATCTTCACTGCACAGATGCATGCCTATGATCCATTCCTTCACACTTCGTACTTGGCCGATCAAAAACTGTACAGCTGCACTTACAAGCATATATCTCAACCATGAATTGCATACCTCTTTAGACAACCTGGACACACCTTGGGAATCTCCTTTATCTGCCATATGAAATGCCTCTTGCACTGGACTCTCCACCTCCTCTGAATCGGTGCTCTCCTCTTTGCCAGCAATGCCCTCCATACCAACATCATCTACCATTGTATCATGCTCTGCCAACATTGAGAGAGACTCTCCCAATACTGCATCATCCTGGTCCTCATCCGGAGGCAAGGCTACTTCATCTCTTTTAGCAAGGTTTTGAATCCTTTCTACACGCATATCATCATTGGTGGGCATGGACTCCTCCACTTGATACTCATCAAACATATCAGATTGCACTGCTCTCTGCTCTTCACACATATCCACCATATCTCCATGCACATGAAAAAGATCAAACTCTTCATACCTGGATTGGATTGACTCTGTTTTCCAACTTGCATTTGCATCTCTAGAGCTGCACTCACTCGGCTCAACTTTGTCTTCTGGTTCTATCTCAAAATATCCTCTAGATTTACTGGCCCCACTTCATATGCAAGTTGTACCCTCTAATCTTTATCATTCTTCAATAAGAGATTGAAAAACCATACCTTGATTTGGAGGCACTTCTCTTGTTTGATCTAGAACTATCTTCACTTCTTCCACAACTAGAGATGCTCTATTTGGCATCCTTGGCATGGGAATCATTCCATCTCTCTATAGCCACAAAACCCTTGGTCCTTCTTGCATTGGCACATTTCTTTGCACCATCTTTGCCTTGAGTCTCACCACCTCAATTGGCGTATGCACCACAGGATTTGACAACCCCCGCCTGGCTTGCTGCTTCCTCAATATCTTTTTGGTCCGAACTCTTGCCAATTCTATCCTCTTGGTATACGTCGCGGGCCTATCCGTCTCCACTTTATCCCTGACCTCCTCATGCAGGCAATCAAAAAACTTGCTCAATTTTAGAAAATCAACACTTTGGGTATCAGTTACCTCCATAAGTTGTTTCCAAAGATCTCAAAACTCCCATACAAACGCCTAGAAAATATCTGTCCAACTTTTGCTTTAGATCATCCAGCTTCCTCTTTACCTCATGCATCTGCAGCACTAGCATGTACTGGCATAAAAAAGAAGCTTCCAAAGCTTCAAATTCATCTTTTTTCCTCTGCCGGTAAAATTAATCAAACCACTGCTTTGTATTTCCACAAACCAGTAGCAATGGAAAAATCCATATTGCACCTTCCTCTTTTGTCAAGTTGTTTTCCAACATGAACATACCATAGTCGTGCAGCCAGGTTTTTGCATTATCACCCTAATGAAAGTAAGAAAACCCATCCAAGCCATCTTGTAGAACAATTTCTCTTCAAATTTGCACTTCATCTATTCTAAAACCATGTCGTTGCCTTCCAATAGGAGCAATCAGCAATGTCCTCAGTGGGGGTAGAAGATGGATAGGGGGAAAGGGAAACACACCCAAAACCCAAACAAATTGCTCTTTATAGCCCAAGAAAATCACTACACCCCAATCCACTAGATTTCACCTTCAAAACTCACACAATGGAGATCAAACCACACTGTTTTTTGCCTTTTTACTATTGTGCCACAACACACACCGTTCTCTCTCTCTCTCTCTCTCTCTCTCTCTCTCTCTCTCTCTCTCTCTCTCACTCACACACACACACACACACACACACACACACACACACACACACACACACACACACACACACACACACACACACACACACACACACACACACACACACACACACACACACACACACACACACACACACACACACACACACACACACACACACACACACACACACAGAAGTCCGGGGAGGCACACACATCTCAAACACCGGCACCAGATGATTGGGACATAGCAAAGAGAAGAAGGGGGGAAGAAACATCACCAAAATTTGATTCGGTTTGCTTCAACTATAGCAAAAAAACACCTACTATAACAACCTTGAATCTTACTGCTACAATCAGCTTGACATGACTCCCTTGAGCACAAAAAAACTAGAGCAACTTTGGCTTTACCACTGTGTGGCCCTCCTTAATGAGAGCGTGGAAAAAACTCATGTGACGGCACCCTCGTTAGTGCCAAACTTCTTCTCCAAAGCTCATCTGAGAGCTTCACTCTCTTGAGCTCCAAAGCCACCTCTCTCCTCAATGAGAACTGCTCCCTTGCCAGAAACAAGCTCCATCTCCTTGCAAAGAGAGCCGAGAACTCCTCTCTTGCCTACCACCAGCTCCTCATTGAGCTTCTCCAAGCACTCGCCCAACTTGCCAAAATGTGGGCCTCTTAGCAGACAACTCCCTTTTTTAAGCTTGAACTTGCATGAACCACTGCTTTTTCGTGGCTTGATTTGGATACCAAGGCACGTGGGAGGCTCCCCATTGTCACAACGTCGTGACAAGGGTGGGAGACCCCCCCTTTACTCTAACAAAAGCATTGGCCTTTGAGGCCATGTGTGAACCATCACCCTAGTAGGTGCCATGTCACCCACTATCTGCACTGTTTGATGACACCACCACATGCCAACAACGTGCCAAAAAATGTCAGAAGGGTCACTTGCTGCCGCGAGCAGCACCCATTGGCTAAGACGCCATGCCCAGCTTGCGAAGAGAGCTCATTCTCTCATCTCGTTGCTCATTTGAGGGCGCTCTCTTCCGATGTCTTATACCCCCCATCCCCATCTAGTGCCACCAATGTGGTATGTCTGCAGAGCCACATGGCAGGTGTAGGCTCTTCCCCTGCAAGCTTGAGAAAATTCACACAAGGTCTTCAAAAACTCCCAAAAAATCCCAATTTTTGGGCTAACTCCCCTTGCCTTCCATCCATTGCCTGAAGCTCAATTTCTTGATTTGACTACATGGACTAAAAATCCATCCGCTCTCCCTGCATTCGGGTTGTCTTAGGCCCGCTAATCGAAGCCGCCAAAAAAAGGAAAAATCACATGGTATTGCATACTAGCTATCGTTTGGCACCAATGTCAATTGGCAGTATTGGGCTATCCAAGTATCCAATTCATGAGCAATAACTTCCTAGTAGCCCCATATGCTTAGCACTACCTTCTCAAACCATTCTGAGATCCAAAAACACCAGATAACACACCAATCGAGGTGACCAATCTGACTCAGAACTGGCCCTGATGAAACTTCAACTGACAATAACTTGGCATCCAAGACTCCAAATGATGATTTGAAAAGAGAGACATGATCCACATGATGAGTTCCTCACATATATCTACTAATACTAGTTGTGATCACATGTCTCCATCTTCCTTTTCTGTCTCAGATCTGCAATCACCTTTAGATTCATATTGCCATATCTTGCACGTCGTGGCTCCGTTTGATGAGCTATCTAGACGAGCTCACTCAGCACTTCAAGCTCTACATTCCATGCAAAAAATAACACTTTGGACATCATTCTTTTGTGCCAACCATTTTGAAGCCCTTCTGGCCTTAAAAACCACATAAAGCATACATCTCCATTGCCACCTGCCTGCCCAGGACTTCCACACCTGCTTTAGCACTTATCCATGCACCAATTAGCATACATATCCTTCCATTTTCCCTCTGCTAGATTTGACACAGTTTGGCTGCACCAATGTGATATAAATTTTGTGGAAAACTATGGTTGGCACAAAAAAGAGTAAGGGACAAAGAGAGGACTTGGTGGACGAGGGTCGCATGCCAAATCTATGACCCTTAATAAACACAAATGGTAAAATTAAGCTTCTAAGATCACCATGGGTGATTACAAAGGATGATCACATCAATTGGTTAAAGTTGCATGATTGGCACAAGTTCTTGTACTTTGTGTTGCCAATCACTATAAAGGATTGTCTCACATATGAAAATAAAAAACACCGTTTACAAAATAAGCAAACTAGTAATGTGGAAATTTTCAAAAGAAATCCACAAGAATTCCATTGAAGAGGTGCGCTTGACCTCAATTGAATTTGTGTGCATGGTAGAGGGATAGTTTCCTATAAGTGTTTTCATGATTCATGTACATATTCTAGTTCATGTCGTTGTCAAATTTGTGGGGGCAAGCACTATTCACAGTAGGTGGATGTTCATTTTAGAGCATTTTATGAAGACTCAAAAGGGTTTTTCTCAACAAAGAGTGACTCTAGAAGAGATCATGGTCGAGGGATGGCTTGTGCAAGAGTCTATGGTATTCATCACCGAGTTTGTGTTCTCTTCAGACCTCAAGATGCCTCACATATGGACTAAAGATTAGGATTCACAAGTCATTGAGGCTTTTCCTCAAGGGCAAGGAGTTGCAAGAAATATGGGGGATGCACTGCGAGAGAAGATAATGAAGTTTTGTCTTTTGAATTTTGAGACAATGAGGAAGTGGCTTGAAAGATATGATACAAAATACATGAGAGAATAGAGACAGAGTGGTATGCTTGGTGGAGGAATCATACCACACTATCCCAACCAATTCTAGAGCGCCTCTGGCCACTACAAGAATTTCCAAGTGGGCAATGGTTGTATGATGCAATATCCTTAGCAAAAGGAAATTGTGAAAAAGTTTCAAAGGAGAAACATGATTTCTCATTGGGGTGCGACTAGCAGTAAGTTATCTTGGTCTTCATTCACCTCTTAATGATTTTTATTAAATAATTTATTTTGGTTGCATGAAATTGCAGTGCTACAAGTATGGAGTGCTTTGGTCAAGAGGATGCCATTTTTGAGTGCAACAGATTGATGAATGGAGAGCTACATTTGAGAGTTGCACAATAGTCAGCTTCGAGCAAGAGAGCGAGCAAGTTCAAGAGGCAAAACAATAAAGTTGGATAGCTTGAATACTTTGGCATTATCCAATATATATTAAAGATATGTTTCAAGAGGATTGATGTAAGGTGGTTCAAAGTCATCGCCATCGACCACAGTGCAACCATGTGCATGATAGAAGTGGGCTAATGAAAGCCGGATCTAGAAGGATATGGAGTGACGAGTGGGATAAATTTGCACTCATAGACCATTGTGAGCAAGTTTTTTTTAACATCATACGCAGCTGATAAAAATTGGTTGTTTCTAGTTTAGGTTGCACCACGTAGCAGATAAGTGAGGGTTTTGAGGTGGAAGTCATTCTGGATGATGCCACACCATGACAACTTCCCCTTGAAGAAGGTGAAAACGATGAGGTGGAAGTCCAAGCTCTAGAGGAAAATACTCAGGAATAGATGGATGCAACTCGAGGAGAAGACAAGTATGCAGATGAAGTGGAGTCAATTAATGAACTTCAATCATTTGGTGAAAGCACTGGAATAGAGTTAGAAATAGATATTTTTGCAGTTTTTGATATTTTAGGAAGCTAAAAGGATAGGCATAAACCATATTGGCCTACCACTTTCCAACATCTTCTTTAGCCCTGCAAACATCATTATGTTAGGAAATAGGATGTAGCTAAATAGATATCTGAGTAGCTTACTTAATGGACAGAGACAAATTTTCACACACGAGAGATTATAGAGTAGACAAAGAGCACACACGATATACGTGGTTCACCCAATGTGGGCTACATTCACGAGAAAGCAGCCACTCAATGGCTTTAGTAATTCAAACAAGAAGTATGTTACAAAGGGATTATACCCTTAATAGAGCTCCCTCCTTGCTTCACTCACCACCTCACACCCACCTTGTTGCATCAACTTCACACTCCAAAATGTGTGTAGAAATGGCCTCCTTTTATAGGCCAAAAGGGTTGCCCTCTCTCATGAGAGGCAGTCGTGTGTAGCCACCCTTGTGTAGACAAGTCCAAATTGGACTCTCCAATCCGCCCATGTGTGGCTGTCCTTGAGAAAACAAGTCCGTCTTTGAAATTAACCACTGGTCATTGACTACCGGCTACTAGCCAATCAATCGGTGGTTTTTCGACCACTTTCCGACCTCCATCTGACCACCACTTTCCGGAAAAGAGGAATATTCAGCCATGAAATTCTGTTCATACATAGATGATCCCATTTGAAAAGAAGCTCTCACTTTGCATTTCAGCCCACTGCTTTGTAGCCCTACCCATTATATTTTTGAAACATGAGCATGATGATCACAGGTTTTGGAGGCATACCTTTCAATAAGTGAAACTTTAGAGATGAGATCCTAGATAGAAATTTCATCAAGTTCACTTTTTGAGCTTTTCATATTACATACATTTATCATGTGCATTAATCAAAGCATTGGCCAAGGTGACGACATTTTTCAATGGCTCCTTATAACAATCTCCTCTACGTGATTACATTTATAGAGAATTCTTGGCTACACATTTACATTCGAGAAGAAGCCTCACTCCACATTGGCTAAAAGCAGCCATGATACTCCTAGTCATGTCTATATCAAAGATTCTTGGACTACCCATGTCAACAACAACACTTGCCCATGCTGACATTGTTTTTCAATAGCTCATCACCGACAATCTCGTCTACATTTGCTTGGCCATGTCAATGCTTTGCATAATCCCACATGCCTTTAAGATGCAAGCACACCCGATTACACTTGGAGAGCATCCCCCACTTTACACACCTCAACTAAAACCCTACCAATCATGACCTTTTCCTAGTTGTGCATTTGTTGAAAATAGCCCAAAGTTTGTTGACAATGTTCATGTTGGAGAAAACTTGTAATAAACATCTCAAATAGGAAGCTTCTTAAAAAATCATTGTTCTTTTATATGTATAAAAGAGATTATTCAGATTCGACATGCATGAAAGTCAAAGGGGGATCAAAGGAATGCCTAGCATGACAACGTTTTTCAAAAGTACAAATCTTGCTAGACCAATCAATGTTGTACATACCATATCTTTCAATAAGTGTAGTCCAAGAGAGATTCATGAAGAAATTTGGACAAACAATTTATGATGAATTTTTTAGTACCCTATTAACTTCTTGCATGATGCTATCTAGATTCAAAATGTAAGCATACGTGACTGCCTTTTGAGGAAAATGCTCACTCTATGTTCACAGAAATCAAATTGGTACTTCTTGGTGCTTCCTCTCTTGGGTATATCGTTCAATCCATACACTCCTAGTGATGATTGGACCTAAAGATCACCCATCACTAACTTGCATTGTGAAGAGCCCTTGACCAACAATTGCATGATGAATTTCTTTTCCCTCACTAGATTCTTGCACAATGCCATGTGCGAGTACATTTGGTTGTATTTAGAGGCGAACCCTGAGAGGTAGACCCCCACTTCGTAGTCTCTGAAAAGAAGCCCAATCTTCTAAGCCTTCTCCCTTCTTGAGTATACCTTGCACTCAATGCATTCTAAAGATAAACCTCACTTCTTGGATCTTGCTCTCTTGGCTATATCATTCAATCCATGCACTCCCATGTAAGACATTCACGACTTGAAGCGTATCCAACACTATTTCGCATTTCTGAAGAGCCCTTGACTAAGAATCACATGATGAATTTGTGTACCCTTGCTAAATTCTTGCATAATCCCATTTGGAGAAAGAACCCACACATTACAAGAGATTTCCTAGAGACAGTTGCCCATACTGCTGCTTTAAAATGCTACAATTTTTTTGTGCCAATTGGTATGTCTCTCTAAATTTCGGTGTGAATCCACTCCAAGGAAAATCCAAAAAAATATTTTTCACCAAGTCATTCCTTTTTACTAGATTAGTATTTTCTACATGCATTCTCTCTTACTTCAAGTACATAGAATTACATCAATAAATACAAATGAGGGCCTCCTCACTTGATTCTCCTATATTTCATATATTTTATTTTTCCATTTTATATTTATATACAGGTGACAATATTCTAGATTCCATGAATTGTTTATGGACTAACCTGTTTTTTCCCATCATATCCATATATCATATTCATGAATAATCCTATTCCATATATGTTTTCAAACCCTTAATAATCATTTAGGTCATGCTCTCATTCAAGGAGGGGCTCACTCTTGGAGTCTTATGAAAATTCAACAAAAGGAGGTCCATTGAAAGAATTTTGCAGTGAGAAAACCACGTATTTTGGTGGAATTTTTGCGTCAACTTCCACTCCGATTTTGAAGAAGTGGTCAAAACAAGAAATGTATCCCACGAGCTGAATAATCTCCTTAATGTTTTTTATAATCTTAGAGCTACGACCAATGATATATGATTTTTTTGGTGGACCCCAGTCTGTCCATATTCTCACACAAGAGTCACAAAAAATAGAAAGATCCACCCAAAGTAGAAGTAGACATTTTACCAGAAAGATTCGCATGTACCAACTCTAGAGGAGACTTTGCTCGATTATTAGTCTATTATAGAAATTCGTTTCTTTGTCTCATTTTCTACAAGCTTGTGCCTCACTCTAAATTTTCCAAAAGCTTCAGACTTCTCACAAATGAGATACATCCACATCTTTCTACTAAAATGGTAGACTAATAGCAAAAAATAGAAAGATCCATCCAAAGCAAAATCCCGCGGCTCCAACTTTCAAAAATGCCTATAGCACGTGCATTCAAGAGGTATTTTTAAAACCCTTCTAGACACACACACACACACACACACACACACACACACACACACACACACACACTTTATCATGAATTAAAGACCCCTCTTCCTTCATAAACATGTGTTTTATTTTCAATTTTCCATTTTTAAACCCCTCTTGTACATGTAATTATGTAACTGTTTGGTATATGAAAAACCCCTCTGGGTGAACTCATGTGCTACATTTACATATTTTTAGATGGACCCCTTGGAGCAAAACTACACATTTTAACATAGAGATCCACACGTACCAACTCTAGAGGAGACTATGCTCAATTATTAGTCCCTCATGAAAATAACTTCCTTTGTTGCTTGCCCATCATGCAAGTCTCACATACTTCATTCATATCTAAGATTTGAGGCATGTGTGCAACCACCATAGATCTCTATATCTCTTTTAGCATAGCAATACTTAGATGACCAAATCTCTCATGCCATAACTAAGTTCTACCTTTCTCTAAAGTTTTGTAAGTGCAAAAATCTTATAAAGATTTTTGCATCTTACTCGCTTTCTCAATGTCTCCCCACTATATTGCTTTCAAAATCCAAGATTTTTGCTCTAGTTTGCTTGAAACAAACTCAAAAGACCTTGATCAAAGATTGCAGCAATTGAGAGCAGATTCTTTTTTATTTCTGGCACGTAAAACACATCAAATAGTTTCTTAGGTTCATCTATAGCTGCTAAAGCAAAAATTATTTCAAACCCTTTTTTTGGATGCATTATTCTCAACAGTTACACTAATGGGTTCTTGTATAAGCTTCCAAAAACTATACCAATCTTTCTTGTAACTAGTCATATCTCAAGATTCTTCACTATCTAGAATCAAAGAACCATCAACAAATGGGGTTGTGCTGATGAGCATATTGTATCCAGTATTTCATACAAATCCAAAATTGTAAATTTTTTGAATTTCCACATGTAGCTTGTGCCTTCAAGCTTGCATTCTGTGAACACTAGTGGCTAAATGCATAGTGGAGCTCATAACATTTGATGGGGTTGACACTGATAAGGGATTGATTTTGCAAGGTAATACTAGTACTTTTCATACAATCTTAGATATGAGTACCTAATGCTATGATACCATGTAATAAATATAGAACAACATCATAGGATCTTGTAGCAAGGAGAGTAGAGAGAGATACGATGCAAAGTAGACTAATGAAAAATCAAAATTTAGATTAGCACTATTAAAAAGTGATGGCGTTGTTAGGAGTTTTTTGGAGCAAGGGATTGCGCATATGTACATACCCATGCATGGTGCATCGAATAAAGGATTGCCCATTTTCCAGAGCCAGATGGTTACGTGGGCCCCACAAGTGTACAGGTAGGACAACATGTACATAGTGCATCGATTCTCACTATCACCAGTTTTTGCTCATTTTGGAGCCTGTTTTGGCCATAAACTGCTCATCCGCACTTTGACATTGTAGACTTGGGTTTTGGGCCGTTCCGGACGCGATGGTGCTGCACATTTTGCCAAATTTCTCACTATGTTTTTTCTATTTTGGTTGTGTAAGTTTCTCCTATGAGCGAAGCTTCTCCTCCAATTTGTAATTGTATCTGGCATATTTTACCCATATTGTGTGAGCTATTTGCCCCATTGGTGTTGGCCCAAGCTCAATTGTTTCTAAACATCAGAAGTTCTCCTCTTTTGACCAGAGTTTTTTGGGTGTCTATGTTTGCGTGTGTGTCTGTGTGTGGAGTGGGAAAATGGATAGTCTCTCTCCTCTCACTCCATCAGTGTGTTCCCTATCTCGGCCAGGTGGGTTGTGTAAGCCAAGTGGTGCCCCATAGTGTATGTGTGTATCATCCCAAGAGTGTACGTCGGGTGATTATAGAGGCATTGTGTGTGTTTCCATCCCGCTCACATTCTTTTGGCATCCCCATGGAGGATCTTCTTCGAGTAACTTCAGCTTTGGGATTACAGGTTGCAGAGTACATGTTACAGGTTACAGGTTACAAGTACAGGTACAGATATAGATGATTCACACACGTACAAGTAGCTGGAGTAGAGTGATGCAATGGCAAGTGGGAGTCACTTGCAGTTGCCGTGGGTATGCATCAATTGGCGCCTGTTTGAGCGCATTGTCTTGTATTGTACGTTAATTGTGGATACTGCCATTGTACGCCTTTGTGGAGCCATACTTGGTTTTATTTGGCAGTCCCGGCCATTTCTAAGACTTGGTATGGAAGATAGTCATTTTTGAGACTTGACTATACGAGATTTTCATAAGCTTTCGTGAGAGGGTCAATAGCGTGAGGTTTTATTGAGTTGGGGGATTCTCAAATGTGAGATCCTTTCGGTGATATAGGTGGCTGGAGCACCCTTTTGTGACCTCGCCATAGGCTATGCGCACATACATATACATATACGCACTCACCCACAAAAAAAATACACACACATGCTCCCACACATACATACATACACACATGCATAAACGCCTACGACATCGACAAACGGAAGAAGAAGGATCCAAAGCACGCGCCGCCAACGACAAAAACAGAAAATGCGCCGAAGGCATGCCCCGGCTGACTCCGAAAAGAAGTACGCTCGACACCAACGCATCGGAAGCTCGCCATTCGCCGACAACACGCAACTTCGATGCCATCTCAGTAATTTTAGGTTATTTTGCCATTATCTTCAGTTTTCACCCAAGCCATTGTAAATTTCTCTTTTGTAAATATCCTCTCTCTAGGTGAGGGTAACAAAGGCCCACCTAGAGATTCCCATCTTTTAATAACCATCCCCAAAACAAAGCAAGGGTCAACCACTCCGGGCCCACCACTTGCTTTGTATCCCTGATTAAGATTACCCTAACCACACTTGGATTACCATAATCCAAGCAGCCAACACCTATAAATTGGCACTGAGAGGTCACTATTGGGGGGGGCAACTTATGTGGAACCAAGCATTGGGTAGAGTGTAGTGGGAGGGATTGACACCATCACCATCATGGGGAGAGGGTTTAGGGTCTTGTGTGTTGGGTTTGCCTTGGAAATTGCACCATGCGAAGGGACTCACACCCATCTCTCGACTCCAATGGTCGATGCACACACGTATGCACGCTCTTGACAATGAACATTTGCAGTCATTGAGTCGCCCTAGAGAACGCACCAAGTAGGTTGCACTATCTCTTCCCCCTACCTCTCTACCAACACGGCATGCCACCTTGTAAATATTGCAGAAATAATTCACCCTCACACCCCCGAGGTTGTTTTCATCAATTGTGAGTGTTCTCTGTGTGTGTGTGTGTGTGTGTGTGTGTGTGTGTGTGTAGGCTTATGGTTCATATCATCGTGGGCTTTGCGTCCTAGCCGCTCAAAGCTAGGTGGTGCCCCCTGTTCGCTTTACCGTGGCAGGCTCGAGGCGAGCCATTCGGCCCCCGGCGTTTTAGAGGCCATCGGGGTTCGGGGTCCGCTTTGCGTCCGTCAGCATGATCCATTGCAATGGGATGACAATTGTGAAGAAGTGTTTCAAGAGGTGAAAGAAGTGTTAGGGGGGTTGTCAGCCATGCAGGCTCCTGATTGGGAACAAGTGTTTTATGTAAATCCATCAGTAGGGGATGATGCCATTGGAGCCATGTTATTGCAAAAGGGAAATGGTAGCCATTATATGAGGCCAGTGTATTGTGCAAGCAGAGTGAAATTGGTAGCAGAGAGAAAATTCTCGGAAGTAGAGCTAGTGATGGCCAGTGTAATATTTGGTTGTTGACGATTTTGTCATTACTTGCTACCACGACCTTTTGTTTTCTTGAGGAGTTATGCCTTTTAATTAATTAATGGCGCTAACATGTCAAATGTGGTCAAGGAATGGGTAATTGAGCTGCAAGAGTTTGAGTTCTCTTTTTTAGTGGAGGACAATACAAGAGCTACCCTAGCTGATTTGTTGACTTACAAGGAGAATCCCCTTCTTGTTAAGGAAGAGGTGGTGAGAAAGGTAGTTGAAGAAGTACCACAGATCAGCAATGCACATGTGTTGTTCTTTGATGGCTCATACAAAAAGAGCCATGATGCAGCTTCAGGGGGTATAGCACTCTACGATCCAAAGGGGAAGCTAGTATGCAAGAGAGGGTTCAAATTGGATGCACATAGTAACAATGTGGATGAATATGATACGTTGGAAGCCGGATTAGATATTTGTTTGAAGCATGGAATTAGAAGGTTGAGCATAAAAGGTGATGCCTTGTTAGTTGTGAATCAAGTGCTGGGTGTGTGAAAGAGTAGAATACCTCATTGAAGGAAATGTATTTCAAAAACAAAGGCCTATTAAAAAAGTTTGAAGCATGGAGCATCAGACACATTGAACGTGCTCTAAATGGAGAGGCACATCAAGCAGCTCAAAGCATGACTGGGGAGCTATTTGTGGTTAGGACCAATTTACCTCTTTATCATGGCCGGGAAAGTTTGGCTGAAGAAGAGGAGTTTTTGCTAACAGGAGTCATTCCAAAGGACATCCAGAAGTCTAAGAAGTATAGTTTTATGCGTAGAGCATACAGGTACAAATTTATTGGTGATGTCTTATACATGAAAGGGGCTGATCTCGTGTTGAGACGTGTACCTTGGCGGGAGGAGCTTTATAGAGTGTTGGAAGAGAATCATGAAGGCGCATGTGGCGGACAATTTTCTTTAAAGATCACCTTGCATAAGATCTTGCAAGAGGGGTATGTATGGCCTAGTTTTCACAAGGATGCTCACCATTGGTGTAGGTCTTGCAATAGGTGTCAAGCATTTGGGAAGAGAGTGTTGAAGCCAGAGCTATGAAAAACCATTATGGCATTTGATGTGTTTGAAAAGTGGGGGATTGATACAATAGGCCCGTTACCTATCACAAGCAGGGGCAAAATCTATATTTTGACTGCAGTGGACTATCTCTCTAGATGGACAGAGGCTATAGTAGTAAAATAGATCACTGCAAAGGATGTGGCAAAATTTGTGTATGATGAAATATGTTGCAAGTTTGGGGTGTCATTGGAGCTACTTTCAGATAAGGGGCCAGGATTTAGAGCTAAACTACTAGACTTTTTATGCGCAAAGATGAAGATTAGGCACCAGCATACCACTCCTTATTATCCGCAGTGTAATGGCTTAAATGAAAGATTCAATGGAGAGTTGGTGCAAATTCTTTCGAAAGTGACAGAGCACCAAGGAAATAATTGGGATTTGGAATTGCCTAGTGCATTATGGGCTTACCATACTTCGGTGAAGACAGGTACAGGGTTTACTCCATTTCATTTGGTATATGGAAAGAAAGCACTATTGCCTGTGGAAGAAGAGTTGCCTGTGGTCAAGATGTTAGAAAAGTTGCTTGGGCAGTCTAGTGATGCATTCAAAGAGAGGCTCTTACAATTACAAGAGGTTCAACTGGACAAGATGAGTGCATTGGAACATTATGGACAGATGCAGGATAAGGCTTTGGCAAATATAAATGAAAAGGTCAAAAGTAAGGGTATCAAGAAGCATGACTTGGTTTTGCGCTACAACAGTAAGCAAGACAACACCTTTCAAAAGAAGTTTCAAATTAAGTGGGAAGGCCCTTTCAAGGTAGTGGAGTGTTTTCCAAATGGTACATATCAGCTGGTTAACCTGGATGGGATTCTACATAAATCAAGGGTAAATGGATTGCGTCTTAAATTATATTATGCCAGGTTAATGATGGTGGAGCAAGATGAGCTGTCTGCAGAAAAAGTAATGTCTGTGAGGGATGAGGAGACCTATGACGCGGCAAGTCTCATATCTCTTTTTGTTGTTGCTGCTGATCATGAATGATCTAGCAGTCTAGGGGATGGGCAAACTATGTTAGGAGTTTTTTGGAGCAAGGGATTGCGCATATGTACATACCCATGCATTGTGCATCGAATAAAGGATTGCCCATTTTCCAGAGCCATATGGTTACGTGGGGCCCACATGTGTACAAGTAGGACAGCATGTACATAGTGCATCAATTTTCACTATCACCAGTACCAGTGTGTTTTTTCTATAATAATGAGGAGTTGGTAGCATGTAAAAATTATTAAGGAAGCTATTCGCGGGCCGATGACATGAGGTAAGCAGGTGCGTCAAATGGCATCTAGTGGCATCAGGAGGTCGAATGGGGTCAATATTGCACGTGGATAAGTACGGACACAATATGAGTGTTTTCTTGTGATAATTATGAAGAAAGGTCATCATGAGGACTATATTTGGGGACCACTTCACGTGGTTGTGGAATGCATTATTGGAAAAAGTTGAGTGCCAGGTGTGCGGATGGATGCAGCAGGGTGACAACTATGCATGCGAGGCCACTTTTTAGCCTGTTCGAGGTCCATTTGAGGTCAACTAAAAGGCCAAAGGTGCACAAGTAATAAAGCTTAGTGTGGGAACTGAAAAACCTGAGAAAAAGACTAGAAAAACACGGAGAGAAGAGGAGGAACAACTGCAATTGAGTTTTTGCTCATTTTGGAGCTTGTTTTGGACATAAACTACTCATCCGAGGTCGGATTTGAGCACTTTGACATTGTAGACTGGGGTTTTGGGCCGTTCCGGATGTGATGGTGCTATCCATTTTGCCAAATTTCTCACTATTTTTCTGTTGTTTTGGTTGTGTAAGTTTCTCCTATGAGCGAAGCTTCTGCTCCAATTTGTGATTGTATCTGGCATATTTTACCCATATTGTGTGAGCTATTTGCCCCATTGGTGGTGGCCCAAGCTCAATTGTATCTAAACATCAGAAATTCTCCTCTTTTGAGCTGATTTTTTTGGGTGTGCGTGTGTGTGTGTCTCTCTGTGTGGAGTGGAAAAATGGTCAGTCTCTCTCCTCTCACTCCATCATTGTGTTCCCTGTCTCGGCCAGGTGGGTTGTATAAGCCGAGTGGTGCCCCATAGTGTGTGTGTGTATCATCCCAAGAGTGTGTGTCGGGTGATTATAGAGGCATTGTGTGTGTTTCCATCCCGCTCACAGTGTCATCCACTCATGTGCTCTCAAGGTAGAGCTTAGATGGCAATATAGGCAACTAGAGCTTGTAGGCAGGATTACAAGGGGCTGTTTATGCTTCGATATTAGATGTCATTGCTAGCGAGTCACTGCAATGGATGTCTATAGCATAGCTATATGGAACTAACATAATATATCAATTGTGGATGGGTTTCTTAACCTCACTCTTATCTTATTGCTGACATAGCGAGAACCACGAACATAATTGTCAATCCATGGGACGAAGCTGACTCGACTAGTGCATGGAGGCTACAAGAGGGTGTCAATCTCTTGGAAAACAACAGACAACTTGCATCTAACACAAGCTACACACAAATGACCTAAGTCATCAAAAGCTACTTGTTCATCGATAAGCAAACCATGATTGTTACAACATCAAATGACATTCAAATGCTATGAAACTTCTAGGACAAGTATATAAGATCTAAGCACACATGCTTATGGTCTCAAATCTCACTTTTGATGAAGTGAAAAAAATATGATTATTAACAGTAGTGAGATTTTTTCCTAGTTTTTTTTGACCCCGAATGCATCTAAATGCTTAGCAATGATGCCACAATACCCCACCTATACTTATTTTGTGATTTGCTAACTTAAATTCCTACTTATGATGAAATTAAGCCGCAAGTCAGTGACGTTGAAAGATACAATTTATCATGATATGTTTACGTCAATGCGTAGAGCTCTTACCTGTGGTTGTAGTGCAACAGACGTCACTAAAAGATTCTTTGAATGCAAACA
Source organism: Adiantum capillus-veneris (assembly GCF_014529385.1). Lineage (NCBI taxonomy): Eukaryota > Viridiplantae > Streptophyta > Polypodiopsida > Polypodiales > Pteridaceae > Adiantum > Adiantum capillus-veneris. The sequence goes on along the minus strand of NC_140955.1, from coordinate 137,957,439 downwards.
TATGGCAAGAACATACATTTGGCATAGAAGTCGTAAAGGACTTCTTCTGAAGGTTGCCCACTCAAATCATAGCATAAGCCTTCTAAAAAGGACATCCATGGGGCTCTTGCTCGTTCAGGCTCATTGAAAAACTTGGATACATGTGAGCATCATTCTGCAGATTTTAAATAGTATTGCACACAAGAGATCAGGGAGGCTCTTGAAGAAGTTCACGGTGCCCGTTAGGGTTTTCACCATGTATTCTTAAGTTATCGGTCCTTACTTCTGGAGCTGGTAGTTTTGGGTAGTTAAGCCAAGTCAGCCTTTTCTTGTTTAGTGCTTCATGTGCTTGCCATGTACTTACCCTTGGTACATGACAGAATGTTGGGTCCTTTTGTATTGATTCCGGTGTCCTTGTAAACATATGAGATACCTTGAGTTTTTGTTGAGCCAATTTTTCCTCCATGTGGGGTGGAGAGCATCTGACCCCTCTTCTTGCATATCCTTGTAAAGTCTTTCTTTTACTTGCAATAGCTTCTCCTTTATCAAAGGATAAGGCATCGATTGTTGATGCCACTGAGAATTGATTTGATTGGGAGTGAGCTGAGTTACATTGACAGAGTGAAGAACCCTCAACTCCCAATACATAGCCGCTTTCCATTCAGCATCCACTTCGTGAACAATCTGTTCTTGAAGTACATCTTCTTTAGCTTTAGAGAGCTAGACCATTGGCACTTGTTCCTCGTCTGTGATGGGTACCTAGAATTCAAAACATCCTGTCTACCTTTCAGTTGGCTGTGTTTCCTTTTTTGCAAAGAAGATTGATGGTATCTCTAGATTTGCTTGATCCGCCTCCTCCTGAGTTTCCACATTCCCTTCTCTCATCAACTGATTGGATTTCTTTAATTCCTTCATCTCTTTAAGCAACTACTCTTCTCTTTGTATACACATTAGGGCGAGGTCCCTTCTTTGTGCTTGTTCCAGCTTCAACTCAAGTTCCAAGTCTTTGTTCCTCTTTTCTAAAGTCTTGTAAACTTCATTAGTCCCCTTGAGTGAAGCTACTGCTGGGTTTTCCCCGATTTTCTTTAAAAATGTGGCTTGGTCATTGATTCTTTGTTCTGAGTATTGCAAAGAGGCATTTTCTACATTCAACTATACCGGGAGCTTTTGTATTGACTCAGTAGTGCTCATAAGTTAATTTTCTACTCTAGTCAATTGTTGGTCCTTGCTTTTACAGGCATCTGATAAATTTGTGAAGAGCTCCTCTTCCATTTCCTTTTGCTACTTTTTCTTGATTCTTTGGTGTTGTTCTGCTTTGTTCTTGAGCTCTTTGATTTGGCCTTGAATATTTTCAATGATATTCATCCTATCTTCAAGCTCACCTTGGAGAGCATCAATCACTTGTTCAAGTTCCTGAACTTTAGCATTGTGGCCGCTAAGAGCTGCTGTTCATATTTCCTCCATCATCAGCTGCATCTACTTTGCATATTTATTAACTTGGATGATAACTTCATCCGTTGTTTTCCACTTTTTAGATTCTGCTTGAGGCTCTTTAGAAGGTCCGGCCTCATCATTGTATGTTTCCTTGGGCTATTATTGATTGGCTTCCTCCTCTATTTTCTCATCTCCTTTTATTTCCCCGCCTTCGTTTGATTGGTTAGTTGATGAAGGGCTTGGACTAGGAAAAGGTTGATATTCTTGCTCGGTATTGGGTGAGGGAGGTCTTGGAGACATCTCTCCTTGTTCCTGTTGTGGTTCAGTTGGTTTTGCAGCTTCTGCTTGCTATGTTTATAGAGCAGTCAATTGTTCTCTGGCTTTTCTTTGAGCTTCTAAAGACTCTTGTATCTTCATGGCTTCAACTTCCTCATACATCCTTTCTAGCAGATCCTTCGGATCTTCTTGGATCTTCTTCTCAGGGTTCTTGGTTCTAGGACCCTTGACTTCCCTTGGACTCCATGAATCTAGATTCTGTCTTGTAGCTTGGGTGACTTTGTTCGTAAGCTTATTTTTCTCTTTTAAACCTTGCCTTTTCTTGTTGAGGTTCTTCCTGATGGGCGGCAATTGCCTTTCTTTTCATCTCTTCTCTCCTTGCCCTTTTTTCCTCATTGTCCGAACTCTCTTCACTGTTATGGACTTCAGGTGAGCTTTCAGCTGACTCTTCATCTGATTTATAAATCCCTTTCTTCTTTGATCAAGTGGCTCGTGGAAAGGGTTGAGCTATGATTATCCATGTGTTATAATCTGGGGCTGGCGGCAAGTTATTGGCCATCCCAATAGCATGGTATGCAATTTGGGTCAAAACTTCTGGAGCTCTTAAGTAGGCTACTCTTCCTTCCTTCTTTGTGCTTTTGAGTGTTGTAAGCACATATTGAGCATGATCTATTAATTATCTTGTTATTGACTTCAATACCTGTGTGAAGGTGGTCGTGACAACATGATTTGGGGTAGTGTATCTTGGTGGTTTCTTGGTGAGGAAGTGGAAGTGCTGGTGATATAGACGGGCGGGATCCTCTACTTGCTTTAGTATAAGGTCAGAGAAGGCGGCAGTAGCTTTACTCTTTGTGAATGTACGACTTGTATTTCTATCTCTAGCTCCCATTGTCATTCCTTTAGTGGGCAGCTTTAGTGCTTCAGCCACTATGTCTTTGTTAATGACTAATTTAACCTTCTGTCCCTGCTAGGTAGATCCATCCTAAATTATTTACATGGGGACCCACTCGAACCCTGCCAAATGTTCATCTAATGATATGGAAGTGTTCTACTATCTAGGGGAATGCTACAATTCAAGTCTTGTCCAATTCGGTTGAGCTGACAGGCCGCTATGGTCGTTTTTCTGTTCTAGGAATCCGTACATAGCTGGGATTCTAGGGTTTTTTCCTGGGCCTAGACCTGCTATCCAACTGCATAGAAATGTTCTTTGATGATTTTAGAGCTTACCTCTCATATATTGTGCGAAACAGCACTGCAAAAGGGTGAAAAACAACACGAAGAAGGTAGAGAGCTCTCTTCTCCAAGAGTGACTACTGGAAATGATGTGATTTTGGGCTACTAAGATATCTATACCCGGACTTCCCAAACTACTTTTCCCAGATTCCCTTGTAAGTTCTAATAGGCCATGAGATCTACGTTAGACTCAAAAATTTCCTCAATCAGACTCCGTTAGTTCATTCTACAAGAGATCGCAAAAATAGGCTTTAGTGGCCTAATTTAGGCCTCCCGCTTCTGTTTGTCGTTTTGACAAAAAAAATTGTGTCTATTCGTCTTGTCCTCCTGATCATCAATGTATTTTCAACTCCTCCATCTGAGCCCATTTGCTATTTATTATTGATTTTTGACCTGTTTATTGAAAATATCAAAGAAAACAATAAAATGCACTAAAAAAGCAAATTGAAAGATCAACAGTTAAGAAAATCCATTGAAAAACATCATTTCATCACTTTTTGGTGGATTTCTCCATTTTTAAGCTCCAATATCAAGAAAAAATAATAAAAAAGAAAAAAGGCTATTTTTTAATGTAATTTGTGATAGTATATACACTATTTACACTCATCTAGGGGATGTTATCAGTTGAAATTCCCCTCTTGATGATTTTTAAGGGCATTATTAGGTAGATTTGCAAAAAGCCACATGTTAGCATCCAACGCTTTCCTCCCTCTTCAAACATTGTCCTTAATTAATGAAGTTTCCTTCCACCCCTCCTAGATGGAGTACTCCGGGACAACTGTGTGCATGGGTTGAACAATTTGTGTCTATGCATAGCCGTGGTTGGCCCTACCATGCTTTGAACGTCAATGCAATTCAAACCAGTATGCGGTGCAAGAGTTGGGTCTTGAGTAGTTAACTCAAGGGTTTTTGTGGTCGACGTTTCTTGTTGATATTTTCTAAATAGCAGATTTTGCAATTCAAGTGCTCTTTGCCTGATTGTACCATCTGGATGCTTTGGCATACTAATTTCCTGAGCTGTAGATATCAATGATGATGGTTTTTGAGATTTAACTCTCCATTGGTATTTTGGTTTTCCGTTGATGGATTGTTGTGGTGGAGTTTCTTGAGATTTAACTTTCAACTGATTCATCGGCTTTACAGTTTGTGGAGAAGATAAATGCTCCTTTGGTTTCCAAACCCATCTAGTGGTAGTTTCTCTTCTGGAAGATTTTTTTCTTTGAGTTGTTAGATGTGAAACTTTCTTCAATATGGTAGATGAGTTTTTGGGCATCCAAATTTGAGACAGATTGTCCTTGAGTTGTGCTTTTGGTACCCAAATTTTCCTGACTCCTTGCATGCTACTTGTAGCATTTGCTTGTCTAGAGGTTGACGTAGATTGATTATTCCCTGGTTTCTTTCATGGGTGACCTATTTTCCATTCCTCTTTGCTCTGTGCAAGTGGAACTAAGAGTTGTCCTCCTTTAAGTGATAGCTTGAGTTCATTGTCCCAATCTGGCACTACCTTGTATGTCCGCATCCATGAGATTCCAAGAATCATCGTTTCATTCATATGTTCATCTCGTATGCATATAAATTGATGAGGGCATGAAAATCCATTTACTATCATATTCAAGTTGACAAATCCCAATGCCGGTGTTCGGTTTTTGTTGCATCCTTTGATAGCAGATATTCCCAATGCTAAGGATTGATTCATAGCTTTCTTGTAAGTGGAATAACTAACTGCATTCATCCGAGCTCCCGCATCTACTAATGCATTTGTGCTATGATTGTTCAATTGTACTGTGATGCGAAGGTCAATTCCATCCAACCATTCATCATCTTTTGGTACTGCATCATCTTGTGATTCCCATAGTCTTTTATTTGGTTCCAAAGTGTTGATGGGAATAGGTGTTTATTGATTTTTGAAATCAGTTTTTCTCTTGAGTACTCAAAGTCGAGCTTCCTCTTGATCTTTTGTTAGGAAATATGATGGATCTAAGTAGATAATTGAGTAGATTAATTAATGGAGATAGAGAATTTTCACACATAAGAGATTATAACGTAGAGAGAGAGAGAGAGAGAGAGAGAGAGAGAGAGAGAGAGAGAGAGAGAGAGAGAGAGAGAGAGAGAGTACACACGATATACGTGGTTCACCCAATGTGGGCTACATCCACGCGAAAGCAGCCACTTAATGGCTTTAGTACTTCAAACAAGAAGTAGGTTACAAAGGGATTATACCCTTAATAGAGCTCCCACCTTGCTTCACTCTCACCGCCTCACACCCACCTTGTTGCATCAACTTCACACTGTGAAATGTGTGTAGAAATGGCCTCCTTTTATAGGCCAAAAGGGCTGCCCTCTCTCATAAGAGGCAGCCATGTGTAGTCGTCCTTGTGTAGATAAGTCCAAATCGGACCCTCTAATCGGCCCATGTGTGGCCGCCCTTGAGAAGACAAGTCCGCTTTTGAATTCGGCCACCGGCCTTTGAATTCAGCCATCGACTTCCAACCACCGACCACCGGCCATTGACTACCGACCACTGGACAACTGGCCAACCAACCGGTCATTTTCTGACCACTTTTCGACCACCGTCTAGCCATAATATTCCAGTGAAAAGGAATATTTCGACGAAGCCAATCTCGAGCTTGGTTGGGCGTGAAAATTATGGTTTCTGGCGAGTGAAATTTATTTTCGGCAAGTGAGTTTTCTTCACGCACGATGGCTTCTCCTCATAATGAGAGCCTTAAATGTGCGTTTTTAATACAAAAAATTTACAAGGGGTAAATCAGGCTCCATACTTAACAATCTTTCACTTGGAGACTGATCTCCAAATCCAACCTGTGACTGCTTTCCATCCTGGTCCTTGAATGCCGATTGAAGATGAGCAAAAGATCAACTTCTCTTTGTTGACCACCTTTGTAAACATGTCTGCAGGATTTTCACTTGTATGCACCTTTCCTAGCTTTAGCTATCCCTCTTCCAAAAGAGTGCATATGAAGTGATATCTCACCTCAATGTGCTTTGTCCTTGAATGAAAGGCTGAGTTCTTTGTAAGATGGATAGCGCTTTGGCTATCACTATACAAGACACAATTGTCTTGTTTTAATCCAAGCTCTTCTAAGAATCTATGAAGCAAAATTTCTTTGCTTGCCTTCGTCATTGCTACTTACTCTGCTTCCGTGGTAGAAAGTGAGACCACTTTCTGCAGCTTTGAAGCCCAGCTTACTGCTGTGCCTCCAACCGTGAAGACATAGCCATTAGTGCTTTTTTGAGTATCTTTGTCACCTACCATATCTGCATCAGCATACCCTTCTAGGAAAATATCAGTTTCTCCAAAATACAAAGCATTTGTTGTTGTCCCTTTTAGATACCTAAGTATCCACTTCACAGCTTGCCAATGCTCTTTACTTGGGTTGTCCATGAACCTACTTACAACTCCCACTGCATGTGCAATGTCTAGCCTTGTCCAGACCATAGCATACATAAGAGAACCTATCACTACAGCATATGTAACTTTAGACATATAGGCTATCTCCTCTTGTATCTTTGGACACATATCCTTGGTTAGTTTAAAATGACCAGCCAAAGGTGTAGAACCATCTCCCAAATTTTTCGTGTAGAGGCAATGATCTGAGTTGCATCTTGTGAATCCATGATCTAACATCCATCGATCGAACTTGAAGTACCATTCTCTTGATGTTTGCTTTAAACCATACAAGCTCTTCTTGAATCTGCAAACCATTTTCTCCTTACCTTTTACTTCATACATGTTTGGTTGAAGCATGTAAATTTCCTCCTCTAAGTCACCATGAGGGAATGCCGTATTTACATCCATTTGCTCAAGATTTAGATCATGAGCAGCCACAAGGCTTAAGACAAGCCTAATTGAGTTCATTTTTACAACAGGAGAAAATATTTCATTGAAGTCAATACCTTTGTTTTGAGAAAACCCTTTTACCACAAGCCTAGACTTGTACCTTTTCTTCCCACCTTCTTCTTCCTTCAGCTTGTACATCCATTTGTTTTGAAGTGCCCACTTACCTTGAGGCAACTCAACCAACTCCCATGTTTGGTTGCGATGTAGTGAGTCCATCTCCACTTGCATGCTCTTCATCCATTCTTCTTTGGATTCGTGATGCATAGCTTCTTCGTATGATTCTGGCTCTCCAACAGCTAAGATCAAGAGATGGTTGAAGGAAGGAACAAAACTTTCTGGAGGTCTACTTGGTCTTGTGGATCTTCGGGGAATAGGTTGAGGCTCCTCATTTGGTTGACGTTGTTGCACATTGTCACCGTTTGCTGTCCTTGAGTCTTCACCGTCCTCAAGCTCCATGTACTCATCACCTGTTTCTTTTGTTTGTTTTCTTTCCAAGTAATCTTTGTACATATTTTGTTCATTAAAAATTACATCCTTACTCCTAAAGATTTTACCATCTTCAGGATTCCATAGACAATACCCAAAGTCACCTTCTCCATAGACAATGAAGAAACACTTTTTGGACTTTGCATCTAGCTTTGATCTTAAGCTTCTATCTATGTGCATGAAAGACTCACACCCAAACACTTTGAAAAATGAATAATTCACCGGTTTACTTGTCCATGCCTATTCTGGAACTCCCCCATCCAATGTCGTTGAGGGTGAGTGGTTGATTAAGTACACAGATGTACTTACAGCTTCCACCCAAAGCTCAAGCGGTAGGCCTGCATGTAGCCGCATGCTTCGTGCTCGCTCCATGATTCTTCTGTTCATCCTTTTGGAAAAGCCAATTTGTTGAGGTTTCCTTGGGGTTGTTCTTTGACTCCAACTGCCATTGCTAGCACAAAACCTTTCAAAATCTTGGGTGCAAAATTTGCCTCCATTGTCGGATCTGAGGCATTTAACCTTAGTACCTGTTTCATTTTCCACAAAGGCTTTCCACCTTTGAAATATGGAAAACACATCGAATTTATTCTTCATTACATAAACCCATGTTTTCCTAGTTGCATCGTCTATGAATGTTATATAGTACAATGAGCCACCAAGTGATGGTGTACTTGTAGGACCCCGAACGTCAGAATGAACCAACTCAAGTTTTTTGATTTTTTCTTTCATTTTCATTTTTTTTTTGAAAATTTACCCTCTTTTGTTTACCATAAACACAATCTTCGCAGAACTCTAAGTCCACTTCTTTCAAACCTGGTAGAAGCTTTTTTGTTTGAAGGATTTGCATTCCTTTGGCACTCATATGCCCAAGCCGATAGTGCCACACCGCATTGTTGACTTTTGTAGTTGTTGCACAAGCTGAAGGTTGCGTGCTAACAGTACACAAGGAAAGTGTACCAACCTTTTCTCCTTTGGAAACCACCAAAGATCCCTTTGAGATCTTCCACCGTTTGCTTCCAAATGCAATGCTGATCTTCATCATCCAATTATCCTGTAGAGATCAAATTTTTGCGAAGAGAAGGAACATGCCTAACATCTTTAAGCTTCCATTCATTTTCATTAGCATTTTTGACACAAACTTTACCTTTGCCAACAATTTCACAAGCTTCATCATCTTCCAAGTATACATACCCAAAATTACCTTTGATATAATCTTGGAAATGTTGCTTGTGTGGTGTCGCATGGAATGAAATCCCAGAATCTACTATCCAGGAATTAGACACATTGTCTAATGAGAGAATTAGAGCATATTGATCTACTTTACCTGCCACATTGGCCTCCGATGTTAGCTTATTGTCTCAAGACTCCGAGTCCTTCTTCTTCGTGGACCATCAATCCTTCTTAAAGTGGCCCTTCTTGCCACAGTTCCAACATTCAAGAACTGACTTTGTGTGCGACTTGCTCCATTTTGAGTGATCATGACCCTTTTGATTTTTGAACCTCTACTTAGGCCTTCCTCTTCTTTCCACTGACAGTGCAACACTTGTTGATGATTCTCCTGTGCTTCTCCTTCGCATTTTCTCACTTAGGAGAACACCCACAACATCATTAAACTTAAGAGTATTTGTTACATCCATCACAAGGTTGTACCAACTATCCGGTAGAGATGATAGTATAAGGAGAGCTTGCACTTTGTCATCAAAATTGATTTTCATTGATTGAAGCTAACTTATGTTTGTGTTAAAGTCATTTAGGTGTTCTGCAACTGAACCATTCTCTACCATCTTTAGATTGAACAAGCGCTTCATGAGAAATACATTATTGGATGCCAATGGTTTCTTGTAGAAGTCGTCAAGTGACTTCATGAAGTCCTCCGTGGTCTTCATCTCCAAAACTTTGAAGGCCACCATTGACTCCAAGATTAACCGGATTGTTCCCAGTTCCTTTTAATCAAGGACAATCCATGCTCATCTGCCATCATTGCAGGCTTCTTTGCAAGACCGCCAAGTGGCAAATAGAGGTCCTTCTGGTAGAGATAGTCTTCAATCTGCATCTTCCAATGTTGATATTTTTTGCCGTTGAACTTCTCGATCTTGAGATTTCCTTCCTCCTCCATTACTCCCAGTCAATTCAAGGAATCCTTTCCTTGAGATAATTTAGCTACGAGAAAACCTTGCTCTGATACGAGTTGTTAGGAAATATGACTTAGCTAAGTAGATAATTGAGTGCATTACTTAATGGAGAGAGAGAATTTTCACACACAAGATATTATAGAGTAGAGAGAGAGACTACACACGATATACGTGGTTCACCCAATGTGGGCTACATCCACGGGAAGCAACCACTTAATGGCTTTAGTACTTCAAACAAGAAGTATGTTACAAAGGGATTATACCCTTAATAGAGCTCCCACCTTGCTTCACTCTCACCACCTCACACCCACCTTGTTGCATAAACTTCACACTGTGAAATGTGTGTAGAAATGGCCTCCTTTTATAGGCCAAAAGGGCTACCCTCTCTCATGAGAGGCAGCCATGTGTAGCCGCCCTTGTGTAGATAAGTCCAAATCAGACCCTCCAATGCACCCATGTGTGGCCGCCCTTGAGAAGACAAGTCCGCTTTTGAATTCGGCCACCGGCCATTGACTTCCGACCACCGACCATCGGCCGTTGACTACTGGCCACCGGCCAACCGGTCAACCGAACGGTCATTTTTTACCACTGTCTGGCCATAATATTCCAGCAAAAAGGAATATTCCGGTGAAGCCAGTCTCGAGCTTGGGCTCAAGATTGGGCGTGAAAGTTTTGGTTTTCGGTGAGTGATTTTTATTTCCGGCGATTGATTTTTCTGCACGCACGATGGCTTCTCCTCATAACGAGGGCCTTACAAATGTGCGTTATTAATACAAAAAATTACAAGGGGTAAATCAGGCTCCATACTTAATAGCTTCATCAATAACCCGCTGTCGTTTAATCATTCTCTACTTTGCTGCATGCATTTTCTCTAGCAAATAATTGGTTAGTGGCAAATGATTTTTTCTTTAAGCGGCATCCATTAATCTAGTTAGCCATTGGTTCACCATCTATAGTGGACAACTTAACTACTCCATTTGGAGATACGTCTTCAATGATAAATGGTCCATTTCTCTTTTTCTTGAATTTGGGAATGTGTTGCTTAAGGGAATAAACTAAAACTAGGTCCCCTTTTTTGAAGATTTTTGTGACTAGATGTGAACCAAAAAATTATTTTTTCTTCCATTTTTGTGCATAGATGTGAGCTACCGTTAGCCTTTGTTCATCAATGTTTTCTAAATCTTCAAGCCTCTCTAACAATTCATGTATGGTCCACTCAAGATCTTTAGCTACCCTTAGTGGCAACAGAAATTCTATTGGTAGTATGGAATCAAGACCATAAACAAGATTAAAGGGTGTAGCGTTTAAAGATGTCTTGAATGAAACTCTATAAGCCCATGGAGCAGCATGTAGGTTCATTTCCCAATCACTTTGTCCTGAACTAACCACTTTAGTCAATACCGAGCTAAGAATTTTATTCGTGTTCTCAACTTTTCCATTTGCTTGTGGATGATATGGAGCGGATTCGTTATGGATGACCATAAATTCCTTCAGTAGATACTCAATTACCTCATTGAGGAAATGAGTTCCCCCATCACTAAGAATATGGCTGTGGTTCTAGCATCAGTTTTCCTGGTTGCCATAGCCTCTACCCACTGAGTCAAATAGTCCATAGCTACAATTATGTATTGATCTTGAGTTCTAAAGCAGGTGGTTGTATTAGTTCAACAAAATCTATGTCCCATTTTGCAAAAGCTCTAGCTCCCATCATTGGTGTTTACGGCATACTACCTACCCTTGTTGGTATTTTTGCTCGTTCGCATGCGTCACATCTTTGAACATATTCTTTGGCATCTGCAAAAAGTGTTGGCCACCATATGCCTGCCATTAAAATTTCTCTAGTGGTGGATTCACTAGAAAAGTGACCTCCAGCTATAATCTAGCATGTGCTTGTTCTAGAATGGATATATATTCATCTTCATTTGCATAGAGATGCAAATGTTGATCCTTTCCTCTCCAATACAATTGGTTTCCAATAAGATCATAGTCTCTTACTTCAGTTTCAATAGCTCTTTGGCGGCATTTACTCATATCCTCGGGAAATGTTCTGCTTGATAAGTAAGTAACTATATAGTTACTTGTTGGAATTAGGGTTGCAGGAAAACACACACAGCTTCGAGAAGATGAATGAAGCTCAAAGCACACAGTAGAGAGTGTATTGCTTAGTGTGCAATGGAAATATAGATAGCCCTAGAGTGATGGGCGTATATACAATGCACGGGGGAAAAAACCTCCTAAAGAGGAAAAAAATGCCCTAGCGGTCCTAGTGTGTTCACACACATCATTACCACATGTATATGGTAACAAATCCCCCCTGGAGTGATGTGGTGAACGAGAGTTATCACATGAGTAAAGGGAAGTGCCATGCCCTGAGGACATGATCAGTCCACAAAGGGGAGTAAGCCCAAAGCTTTGCGGAAAGCTTCGAGCTTCTCACAAGACAATGCATTTGTGAAAAGATCTGCAAGGCTGTCCGGTGTTGGCACATAAGACAAGTTGATCTCTCCTGTTGAGAGCCTCTCCCTGACATAGTGGTAATGCACCTCAATGTGCTTTGTGCGAGCAAGTGCGAGACTGCAAACTGAATATCCAGCCTTGTATTCACATGCATAAATGAGGCATCCAATAGCAATTTGGTAAAGAGTGACATTTGCAGGATCACCAGCATCATGAAGAGTCAATTTTAAACCTGTTTCCATTGGAGTGGCAATAGGTTTGCAATCCTCAAGTCCAAACTTACATAGCAATGTCTCTATGTAACTTTTCTGACACGAAGCAATACCACCATCACATTGCTTAAACTGTATACCCAAGTAATGATGCAACAACCCCAAATCTTTCATCTTGAAAGTAGCATTCAAATCAGCCTTAAATTCATCAATATGTCTCCCATTTGGTCCAGTGATCAAAAAATCATCTACATAAAGAACCACAATGAGAAGTACATCACCCTCACACTTTACATACAATGTGCTTTCTGTTGGACTGTTACAAAAGCCTTGTTTGACCAAATGAGTGTCAGCTTTCTCATACCAAGCATGAGGAGATTGCTTCAACCCATACAAAGCCTTCTTACATTTGCACACTTTGTCCTCTTGTCCTTTCTTGACAAAACCGCAAGGCTGCGTTACATAAACTTCCTCAAATATGTCACCATTCAAGACAGCAGTAACAATGTTTGATTGATGTACATCCCAACCAAAATGATCTGCCAATGCACATAGAAAATGCACAACAGTCATATGACAAGTGGGAGAAAAAGTCTCTTCATAATCTATGCCTTTTCGCTGTGCATAACCCTTTGCAATTGATGCATAAGATGCATGGCTAGAGCATGAACGAGTACGACTAGACAAAGGTGCATCCAATTTACTATCACGCAATGTATGCACTAGCCATTTTGGCATACTTCTAGCCTGCTCATTTTCAGCCCTTTCCTCATAAGTACATCATGTACATGTGCATCAATAATAGGCTGATCTGTAAAATTTTTGAAAACCCCCATAGGCTGTACATTTGCATCATTGGAATTTACATTCGAACTTTCAACATTGAAAAGAGGCAACAAAGTGTCATAAATGTCCTGTGAGCTTACATTATTGTCTCTAGTACATGACAGCAAAGGCTAAATAGAATCTTCCACAAACACTATATCCCGTGAAACCAAAATACACTTTGTTTGAGGATGATACAACCTGTAACCTTTGCTTTCAGCACTATAACCAATAAAAATCATTTGACAGTCTTATCATCCAATTTTCAGTGCTGTGTTTGTGGCACCAATGCATATGCCAAACAACCAAAAACACGCATGTGCTCAATATAAGGCTTTCTATCATTCCATGCTTCATATGGAGTAATAGACTACAAAGCTTTCATAGGACACCTGTTAAGTACATAAGTGGCACACATGATGGCCTCAAGCCAAAAAGAATGCGGCAAAGCTTGACTTTTGACCATACATCGTGCCATTTTCGGAAGTGACCTAATTTTCCTCTCAGCAACACCATTTTGCTAAGGTGTATAAGGCAATGTACATTGGTGTTTTATCTCACGACTAGCGAGAAATGCATTACATTCATGAGACATATACTCCCCCCCTCGATCGGAACAGAGGGTGCCCATAGTACATTACGATACATTTTCAGCCATAGCCAGAAATTATTTGAAGCACAAAAAAACTTCGGACTTCGCTTTAAGCAGAAATACCCATGCATTCCTAGAGTAATCATGAATGAAAGTCACAAAGTAAAGGTAATCTCCCAAGGACAAAGTTTGCATGGGCCCACAAACATGACTATGCACAAGCTACAACCTGTTGCATGTGGCCCTAGCTGAACCATCCTTTGGAAACTTGGAACGCTGCATCTTACCCAAAATACAACCTTCATAAACATGTTTGACATGTGCTTCAAGAGGCGGCAAAGAAGAAACCATCTCAGATTTGCGGCAAACACAACAAACTGACAAAATTCAGATGCCCAAAATGTGCATGCCATAGTTTTGCATCTGAAACAACCCTTGAATCTACAATTGCATTTGCAAAATTTTGTCCACATTTGTCATACAAAGTGAGCTTATACAGCCCACGGCAAAAAAGGCCAGATGCAACAATTTCATTACCAAAACTAAGATCATGAACTATACATCTATCATCCACAAATTTGACTACAAGTCCAAGTCTAGCAAGTGCAAATACAGACAAAAGATTCTTCTTGATCCTAAATACATAAAGTTCCATCAACAAGTGTGAAGGAACTGCCATTTCCAGCAGCATGTACAATCTTTCCAACTCCTTGAACTGGATAAGAGGCATTGTTGGCACAAGTGACTGAATTCCCATGAGGGACAAACTCAAGAGAGGCGAACAATTCATGATGTGAGGTAATGTGCTTTGTAGCACCACTATCGAAATACCACACATGTGAATTTGTAGCAACTGACATGCATGCATCATGGACAACAGGATTGTAAGTGCACTCTGCACTAAAAGCCCATTTTGCATCAACATCAGCATCACAGTCTCCTTTCACAGAAGACTCAACAATGGCTGCATTTGTAGTGGAACAAGCATTTGCAGTGGAACCACCCTCTTTCTTCTTAGCCTCTATGGCCTTCAACTTATGACACTGCTTGATCAAGTGATCATTCGCTTTACAGTAATGGCAAAGCATCTTCTTTTTGTGCTTATCACCATAATTTCCAGACGAATTGCTGCCAGCAGAAGCATTAGGAACATACGTTTTTTCACTCACAGCATAACCATAATAAGTGGCTGCATTGCTCTTACCACCCTTTCTGTGAGAAGCAATAAAAGCCTATTCATCTGCATGATGCCTAGTCCTATTTTTTCTAGAAAGTGACTCTTGCAATAGCTGTTGAAGATGATAAAACAGGAAACAGAAGGAAGACAGCAACTCAGAGTAGGAAAAAGATGGAGAAGGAGAAGACACAGAGCTTGCGTATGAGATCTCTGTAGTCTCTCTCTCTGTATTAGAATAATAGTGTATACAAACTCACAGCTACAAAGCTTATATGAAACCCTAAGAGATAAGGTGTCCTTTCACACCAGATGTCCAGGGGGAAAAACCCAGTGGGAGAAAAGTGCCCCTGGTGAAGCGCGTATACACACTAACACTACTACATGTCTACAAATCCCCCCTGTAGTGATAGCGTGAATCCGTACAAGGTAGCAGATCATCATGTGTATGAGAGTAAGCCCAAAGCTTTTCGGAAAGCTTCAAACTTTTCTCGTGATAACGCCTTCGTAAATAGATCTGCAATGTTATCCTGTGTAGGACAGTAAGTTAGTGTGATCTCCCCTGCATGTAGCCTTTCCCTGACATAGTGGTAGTGAACCTCTATGTGCTTTGTTCTTGCATGAAATACTGGATTCCTTGCAACTGCCATAGCACTCTGATTGTCAGTGAAAATGGTAGTGGGTGCCTATTGACACTCACAAAGATCTGCCAATAACCTGCGTATCCATACACAATCAACTGTTGCCGTGAAAGCTTCCCTGTACTCAGCTTCACAAGTTGATGTAGCCACTGTGGGTTGCTTCTTGCTTAGCCAAGATATACATGCATTTCCCAAGAAAAAACAATTGCCACTTGTGGAATGTCGTGTGTCAAAATCACCAGCCCAATCTGAATCGCTGTAACCAAGAAGCTGCATAGAACTGTGCTTTCCATACATATCCCCCCTTGGAAAGAACATGGCAAGATTAGGGGTACCTGAAAGGTAACGAAGTATGCGCTTCACAGCCTGCCAATGATGCATACCTGGGCTGTGCATAAATCTGCTTGCTTGTGAAACCCCAAATTGAATGTCTGGACGAGTGTTGCCTGCCAAATATATCAAGCAACCAACGGCTGCTGCATAAGTATGTACATCAAAAGGTTCTCCAGCATCATGCATGCTCAACTTTGATCCAGTTTCTACGGGTGTAGAGATTGGTTTACAATTTTGCATACCAAACTTGTCCAAAATTTTATGCAAATATTTTGCCTGCAACATGTATATGCCATTCTCTGATTGCACAAACTGAATACCCAAGTAATAATGTAGCAAACCAAGATCAGACATCTCAAAGGCTTTTCTCAAAGCATCTTTAAACGCTTCAATTTCATCTGCAGTATTACCTGTAAGAAGCATATCATCCACATAAAGTGTTAGCATAATGAGAACTCCATCTCTCTTTTTGACATACAAAGTACTTTTTGTTGGACTATTCTGAAATCCCTGGCCAATCAAATAAGTATGTATCTTCTCATACCATGCTCTTGGAGCCTGTTTGATACCATACAAAGCTTTACGCAATCTACATACCTTTTGCTCTTGACCTTTTACAACAAAACCACTTGGTTGACTTACATAAACTTCTTCCTGCAAATCACCATTCAAAAAAGCAGTTTTGATATCCAACTGATGCACTTTCCAACCATGATGAGCAGCAATTGCAACTAGTGATCTAACTGTGGACGCACGAGAAGTAGGAGCAAAGGTTTCATCATAATCTATGCCTTGCTTTGTACCTGTTAACAGTACCATCTTGTTTCCTTTTTACCTTAAAAACCCACTTTGTACCAATAGGATTTTTACCTGTAGGCAAGTCCACTAGATCCCATGTATGATTCTTATGAATAGATTCAATTTCTTGCTGCATAGCATCTTTCCACTGAACACACTCTAAAGCTTGTTCAAATGAATCAGGCTCATCTGCATCACAAAGAGTTCTAAAGCAAGCCAAATCTACTTGCTCTCTGCCAAAAGTAGTACCAGCATGTGTTTTTCGTGGCAACGGTGCATCCAACTTGCTATCCTGCAAAGTTTTCTGAACCCATTTAGGCAAGGTTCTTTCTTCCCTGAGAACTTCTTGCTCTTCACGCACAATTTCCTCTACATCATGAGGTGTCACATGCTGATCAAAAGATTGATCAAGATTATCAACCTGTTGTGATTCTTGATTCTCCACAAAAGAATGAAGCAAACCTTCAAATACATCATGTGTTTGCATATGAGGTACATCAAAAGCAACCATAGGTTGAGCAGTAGTTTCTGCAAAAATTACATCACGACTTTCAAAAATCTTGTTTGTAGCAGGATTGTAAAGTCTATAACCTTTACTTCCACTACTGTACCCCACAAATATACATTTGATTGCCTTATCATCAAGCTTCCCACGTAACTGCTGAGGGATGTGAGCATAAGCAAGACAACCAAAAACACGAAGATAACTGACTGAAAGTTTTCTGTCATACCAAGCTTCAAATGGAGTAATGTTCTTCAAGGCACAAGTAGGACACCTGTTCAAAACATGTGCTGCACAAGCAACTGCCTCCATCCATAGCTTATGAGGCAAACTCTTAGCCTTGAGCATACATCTAGCCGTCTCCATTAAAGACCTGTTCTTCCTTTCTGCAACACCATTCTGTTGTGGTGTGTATGGCATAGTGCATTGGTGTTTAATGCCTTTCTTTCCCAAAAAATCCTTAAATGCACCTGACATGTATTCACCTCCTCGATCGGTACGAAGAGTCTGTACTTTGCAACCTGTTTCATTTTCAACCATGGCGACATAATGTTGAAAAACTGCAAACACATCTGACTTTTATTTGAGTGGATACACCCAACAAAACCTGGAAAAGTCATCAATGAAGGTCACAAAATAAAGGCTATTTCCTATAGATGGCGTCCTCATAGGACCACATACATCACTGTGTACAAGCTGCAACTTTCGTGTCCCTCTAATTGAACCATCCTGCGAAAATGCAAATCTGTGCATCTTTCCAAGAACGCAACCTTCACATACATGTCTTGGTGGCATCTCCAATAAAGACAAATCATGCACCATATTATGACGTTGTAAAGTCATCAAACTGCCATAACTAACATGCCCAAATCTAGCATGCCATAACTCAGCATCCTGCATGGCCTGAGTCTTTGTTTATGCAATACATACCTGAATCTGCTTTTCATAACGATCTAGCACAAATAGTCCATTTTCCAGCGTACCTGTAGTGATAAGAGAATAACCATTCTCTCGATCTTGTACAACACATCTGTCATCCTCAAAAATGACCCGCATACCATTTTTTGCAAGAGAGGATACAGACAACAAATTCTTCTTGATCCCTGGAACATATAAGACATCTGGCAAGCATAAATCTGAACCATCTGAAATGGTAATCAAAATCTTACCAATGCCTTTGATTGGATAAGAAGCATTATTTGCACATGTCACCTTCTTTCCTGTTGGAGCTACATCCAATGAACAAAACAAATCCTTCCTTGAAGTAATATGCCTGGATGCACCACTATCAAAGTACCAAATCATTTGTGTCTTGTCAACACTATAAGTAGAAAAATCTGAACATACTACGAAAGCATAAGAATCCTGCACAAAGTTTGCAGACTCTTCTTTAGCTATAGAAGAATCACCAGAAGCTGAAACGACCAAACTTGACTCTTTCTTCTTTTCTTTAACAATTCGCTTTTTACACTCACTAATGTAGTGACCAGGTTTCTTGCAGTAGTGACATTTACCTTTCTTCTTGGACTTGTCGGAATCACCTTTAGACTTCTCTGAAGATTGTCCTGCACTAGACTTGGAGTGATGAGCACTCTCTTTACCCTTGTTTTTGTTATGTACAACAAGAGCATGATCCATACCATCCACCTGTAAAGACTTGTTCTTACGTGATTGATCCTCCTGCAATAGCAAAGCCACTAACTCTTCAAAATGAAGAGGCTCAGGATTAGCTCGCAAAGACAGAGTCAAAGAAGTCTGAAAAGTCAAATAAGATGGTGGTAGTGAATTGAGTGTTTTGGAAACCAAGTCCTTCTCTGGAATCACTTCATCAATGCTAAGAAATTGCTCTTTAAGATCCCTGATTTTTGTAAGATGCTCGACGATATCGTCACCTTCGTCCATCTGTATTTTGTCAAGTTGTTTCTTCAAAAACTCTATTCTGGCAGCATTTCTTCCTCCAAACATAGCTTGCAGAGTGTTCCAAGCATCCTCAGAAGTTCTGCAAGATCTGATATGTGGTGTGATTGTCCTGTTTATGGTTAAGGCAATCACAGTCATAGCTTGTGCATTTTTAGTATCCCATCTCTTTTTCTCTGGAGTGACTTGTGAGGGTCCTGCACCAACAGCTGCACCACGACTAGGCGTGGCAGGTGCAATGCTACCTAGACGAACTTCATCTCCAGATACATAATCCCACAATCCTTTACCAACCAAAACATTTTTGGCCATAAAAGACCAAAGAGAATAGTTGGTACCATCCAATTTGTCTTCGGATGTAAACGCACCAAAAATCTCTTTCTCCATAGATTGAGTCATACTGTGGATGCACACAAGAGAGCAAAAGAACCTCCAAGAGATTCACAAATCTCCTCTCCAATCCAAGAAAAACTCTACACAAAATCTTAGCACAAAGCTAAGACAAGCTGCTTCCCAAAAGAACTGTTTACCTGAAGAAAATCTATCAAAAAGCACACCCTCTTGATCTAAACGCCTCCGAAAGGTAACTTCTGCTACGCTGCTCAGAACAAAATTTTGAGGGCTCAAACGGCTTCGAAAGGGGGTAAAACTTCAGGTCACCTACTCAGAATACTCCCGGAACGTCGAGGATGCTCACACGAGCAAATTTTCTGAAAACTGCGATTGCGCGCGCG
The DNA here is from genome assembly GCF_014529385.1 of Adiantum capillus-veneris. NCBI lineage: Eukaryota > Viridiplantae > Streptophyta > Polypodiopsida > Polypodiales > Pteridaceae > Adiantum > Adiantum capillus-veneris. The sequence goes on along the minus strand of NC_140955.1, from coordinate 137,937,855 downwards.
GACGTGAAAACGCAAGTAGAGGCTCTGGAAATCACCTTGCTCTGATACCAATTGTTGAAGATGATAAAACAGAAAACAGAAGGAAGACAGCAACTCAGAGTAGGAAGAAGATGGAGAAGGAGAAGACACAGAGCTTGCGTACGAGATCTCTGTAGTCTCTCTCTCTGTATTAGAATAATAGTGTATACAAACTTAGAGCTACAAAGCTTATATGAAACCCTAAGAGATAAGGTGTCCTTTCACACCAGATGTCCAGGGGGAAAAACCCAGTGGGAGAAAAGTGCCCCTAGTGAAGCGCGTATACACACTAACACTACTACATGTCTACAATAGCAATGTGCATAATGCATCAAACTTGACAACTTCAATATTTCCTTGGGTCATAAGTCTCCAAGTACTAGAAAAAGTCTCGTAAGAATCTGGTAAGGCATCAAGAATAGTATGCACAAGGGAACTGTCTGAAATGACTTCAGCAAGAAAAGTGTCCATATCCTTGACACCAGCAAGAAAAGTGTCCTTGACACCATCAAGAAAAGTGTCCATATCATCTTCCTCATGCATAATCTTCGACTCCAACTCTTTACATAGCAATACAATTTTGCCTCATTGCGAGTTGCATAAAGACTAGCCAAAATATCCCAAGCCTGTTTTGTAGATTTTGCTAAATGAATGTGAGGAGTAATGATGCGCTTCACAGACAACGCAATCAATGCATGAGCCTGCACATCCTTTACATACCAACGAGCTTGTTCTATCATAGGTAGACAACTCTTACAGTAGCAATCCGTGCAGCAAGACCTGCAGCATCCTCAACATCGCCTACATCTTTCAGAACCAGGGCGTACATCAATGCCCTGCACCATATTCCAAACTCCCTTTGACACAAGAACATGTTGCATCATGTAAGCCCACATAGGGTAATTTTCCCCATCCAATCTGTCCTCAGTAACAAACATCTTGAACACATCTGTGTTGTTGTCAGCCATGAAAAATGCATGCACCTGATGTGAAAACTGTCTGAAATGAGGAGAAATTGAGTGAGATCAACACGTGCTATATAGCACAACGTGCAGCAGATTGTATGGGACCTATTATGTAGCTATTGGTACTGACATAAATTCTACACAAAATGACAAAATTGCATGTGCAAACCTGGTTGTAGTGGGAACGAAGGTCGAAATGAGCTTGAATCAAAATTCTGAGCAGACTGAGCTCTATGAGCTCACCCAAACATTTTGTTGACCTGCGAATGCTTGCCAAAGCTCACTGAAATCAGAGAAAGTAGTACTGCACAGGCTATTTTGTCATTTTGTGCAGAATTTTGATTTGGGCTCATTTTGATTCAAGCAGTACTGCACAGGCTATTTTGTCATTTTGTGCAGAATTTCTGTCAGTGCCGTTTTCTGCATAACAGGTGCCTTATAGTCTTCTACAGTTTGTGCTATATAGCACACGTTGTTCCCGCTCCATTTCTCCTATTTTCGGGCAGTTTTCACATCAGGTGCAGCATTTACCATGGCTGACAACAACAACATAGATGTGTTCAAGATGTTTGCTGCTGAGGACAGGTTGGATGGGGACAACTACCCTATGTGGGCTTATATGATGCAACATGTTCTTGTGTCAAAAGGTGTCTGGAACATTGTGCAGGGCATTGATGTACGTCCTGGTTCTGAGGATGTAGGCGATGTTGAGGATGTTGCAGGTCTTGCTGCAAGGATTGCAGCTGTTAGAGTTGTTTTGCCTACGGCAGAACAAGCTCGTTGGGATGTTAAGGATGCGTAGGCTCATGCATTGATTGCATTGTCTATGAAGCGCACCATTGTTCCTCACATCCGTTCAGCAAAATCTGCAAAACAGGCTTGGGATATTCTAGCAGGTCTTTATGCAAGTCGCAATGAGGCTAAAATTGCTTTGCTGCGTAAAGAGCTGGAGTCATTTCAGACAGTTCCCTAGTGCAAACTGTTCTTGATGCCTTACCGGATTCCTACCAGACTTTTGCTAGTACTTGGAGACTGATGACCCAAGGAAATCCTGAAGTTGTCAAGTTTGATGCATTATGCACATTGCTGTCGCAAGAGTCACTGTCCAGAAAAAACAGGACTAGACAGCGTGTAGTTGAACAGGCTTTTATTGCTTCTCAAAGAAAGGGTGGTAACAGTAATGCAGCCACTTCTTATGGTTCTGTTGCGAGTGGCAAAAATTATGTTCCTAATGCTTCTGCTGGCAGCACTTCGTCTGGCAATTCTGGTGATAAGGGCAAAAAGAAGATGCGTTGCCATTATTGTAAAGCCAATGATCACTTGATCAAGTCGTGTTCTAAGTTGAAGGCCAAAGAGGCTAAGAAGAAAGAGGGTGGTTCCACTGCAAGTGCTGGTTCCACTACAAATGCAGCCATTGTTGAGTCTTCTGTGAAAGGAGACTGTGTTGCTGATGTTGATGCAGAATGGGCGTTTAGCGCAGAGTGCACTTACAATCCTGCTGTCCATGATGCATGCTTGTCAGTTGCTGCAGATTCACATGTGTGGTATTTTGACAGTGGTGCTACAAAGCACATTACCTCACATCGTGAATTGTTTACCTCTCTCGAGTCTGTCCCTCATGGGTATTCAGTCACTTGTGTCAACAACGCCTCTTATCCAGTTCAGGGAGTTGGAAAGATTGTGCTCACTGCTGCTAATGGAAGTTCCTTCGCACTTGTTGATGCATTGTATGTACCTGGGATCAAGAAGAATCTCTTGTCTGTATCCGCACTTGCTAGACTTGGACTTGTGGTCAAATTTGTGGATGACAGATGTACAGTTCATGATCTCAGTTTTGGTGATGAAATTGTTGCATCTGGCCTTTTGTGTCGTGGGCTGTATAAGCTCACTTTGTATGACAAGTGTGGACAAAATTTTGCAAATGCTGTTGCAGATTCAAGGGCTATTTTAGATGCAAAACTTTGGCATGCACGTTTTGGTCATCTGAATTTTTCCAGTTTGCTGCGTTTGCAGAAATCTGATATGGTTGCTTCTTTGCCGCCTATTGAAGCACCTGTCAAACACGTTTGTGAAGGTTGTATTTTGGGTAAGATGCAGCGTTCTAAGTTTCCAAAGGATGGTTCAGTTCGGGCCACATACAGGTTGCAGCTTCTGCATAGTGATGTTTGTGGGCCCATGCAGAATCCGTCCTTGGGAAATTACCTGTACTTCATGTTAAGGCGGTTACGCTGCTAGCGGAAGCTAAATAGCGAGAACTCAACCAACAACAGAATTTGTCAGACGAGGACGGAGCTTGACCCGCAGGCGCATGGAAACAACTAGGTGGGTGTCAAATCACCTACTCGACCTTCTAATGACAATCACTACTAAGGAAATCAAATCTAAGTTCTAAAATACGCAAGTGACTGAAATGCGTACTACGAACGAATGCTATACAAAACAGGATCTAGAATCATTGAATCGATCTCAAACTCAAGGGGAAGTCTATACACTAGGTAAGAACAAGACCCTAAAGACTTGAACTGCAAAATCAACCTATAACCACTCCGTGCGGTAAACGCGTATGAAGACAGGCCGAAAAATATAGGTGATCGAAACTTGACCCCGATGGTACTAATGTGTAGCTCTACTCGTTGTGGTTCTATAGATATGCTGCACGCTCAATTCCGACACACGAGTTGGAAGAAAACTCACACCGAAGCTCGTAGGAACTTACCACACATAGAAGCCGATAGTGCGCACTCTTGGTATCTGTGCATAGCTCTCGCCGTTGCTAACACAATGGCGGTGTCGCTTCTCCAATGGCGGCTGCGTAGCTCGTGTAGCAAGAAGATAAGACTCTCTCACTCTCTCTCTCTCTCTCTCTCTCAGACACAGTCACGGCGCTCAAAAACTCACTTTGATTAATAATCTGAATCCCTTAGGTTACAAAAACTTTGGCTTATATACCTCAACCTTGGAGGTGAGAACATCTCTAACTAATTACATCAGCAAGTGAAATTACTTCGGGATTACAAGCTGGAAACTCAATTGAGTCCCGTTACTTAATGAATGGCTCAAATCAAAATTAATGTCGGAAAGACATTTATTACAATCAATGGTTACAAAATGATGAGTGTGAGCAAAAATGTGGGTGTGATCCTCTGCTGGCTCAACACTCCCCCCCTCCGCGTTCATGTCGTCCCTGACATGACTTTTATGCTTGGTCAATAAAGTCCTGTTGTCTTGAGCATCTGCAAATGTGATTCGTATCGTAGGTTGCCGATGGTCAAGGTTGGGCCGAATATTTTGCTTTCGTGGGTGAAAAAGCCGGTGTAGAAAGCTTCTTCGAATGTTTCCATGTGGAAGCTAGGCAAAAACATAATCCTTTGGTATAGGAGGTGTAACACTTTTGGAGAAGGCTGCAATGAAAGATCGTACATCATATCAGTCACTGTGTTGGCCGGCGATAGTAGACTCGAGGTCGTGGCTTTATCTGGCGCAAACACTTCAATGCAAGCTAAGAGAGTCCTGCAGATTTTCTTGAGCATCTGACATGAAAGGTCAGGAGAGCCAGTAAAGAGCTTGATGGTGCCCGTTAGGGTTTTCACCATGTAGGCTTTACCTATTCTCTCTCCTGCCTTTGGTCCTGGCATCCTGGGATAATTAAGCCAATTTGGCTTCTTTTCTGCAATCCTGCCATGCTCTTTCCAGTTTCTGACTCTTGGCACCGGGCAGAAGGTTGCATCCTCCCGAATCTCCTTTGGTGCCTCCACCAAGTAGATGAGGTAGGCTGGGTATTTGTTCAGCCAACCTTTCCTCCATTTAGGTTGTGAATCTACTATCTTCTTTGATTGTTCCTCCTTTGTGATGTTGCCTTCGTAAAGAGCGACATACTGCTCCTCCTCTATTCTCTTTTTCGTCTTTAGCACTTCAAATTTCATCAAAGGGAAAGGCAGGCTGGGTTGCATCCACTGTTCATGGAGCACTTTTGTGTCTAGTCCCTGAAGTCTAATGGAGATTAGGAGTCTCCTCTCCCATTCCATTTCCGCCTTGGCACTCTCCTCTGCTGACTTTTCTATTTGGTCATGGAGCCTTTGTTCTTCTTCTTCAGAGATTATTGAAGTCGAGGCCACCTCTTGAGCTGGGGCTGGATCTTCAATTGTGGTTGCCTCTCCAGTTTCTGGTAGCTCTATGGCTGCTCCACCTGATTCTTCTTGTGGTGTCTCTGTCTCTCTTCTTTGTTGCTCTTGTAGATCTTGGAGCTGTTTGCGGAGGGCCTCATTCTCTGTCCGTAGTGTTTGATTTTCTAATGTGAGCCTCTCCTCTGCTGCCAATGATCCCTCCGCAATGTGCAACCTTTGCACTTGCTCTAATCTCAGCTCTCTTTGTAAGCTTCGGACCTGGTCTTCCAAAGCTGGTATGATAGCTCCCTCTTGTTCGGTTCCTGCTCTGCTAGCTCTAGGGGTAGTCTTGAGTCTAGTGATTGTTCTTTCTTGGAGCTCGACTCTCTCCCTTAGCTCAATGAGCTCATCCTTGGCCACCTCCAACTCATCCTCTATCCGCTCCCTTGCTTCCTGTGCACTTGTTACTTCTCTTGAAGCCTCGGCTAGCTGGAGTATCAAGCCGTCTCTCTCGTTTTTCGCGTCATAGAGTGATGCTTTATGACTTTCAGATTCAGTCATAGCATTCTCTAATTTTCTCTGCAACTCCGCTTCCCTTTGTTTGGCTGTCTCAATCTCTACTTCCTTTGCCTTGGACCTTTCTTTTATCTTGCTGAGTAGTTCATGCACCATGTGCATGTCTTTTTCATCATCATCTGTCAACTCTAAAGCTCTTTCCGCCACCACCTCCACTGGCTTTGGCTCTTCTAGTACTTTCGGTTCGTCCAGTTTCTCTTCACTTTCTTTTTTACTCTTTGTTTTCTCCTCCGTTCATCTTGTTTTTGTAGGGTGATCCCATAAACTGTCTCAAGGGCCTCTTCTTTGGTGTATCCTATCTCTACCAGATCCTCATAATCATTTCTCTTTTGCTGAACTGGATCTATCTTCTTTTCTTTGGTCTCGGCCTCTGGCTTTTCCAAATCATCTGTGTCCACCTCTACTGTGGTCTCCTCCACAATTTTTTCCGTCTTCTTAGGGCTTGGTACATCAGTCATAGAGGGATATCTGTGCTCAGCTTCCTTGGCTTTCCCTTTGTAGGCTTGCCCATCTTTCTCTTGAGGCTTAGTAGATTCATCTACTTTCCTTTTCCCCTTGTCGTCTTTTTTCAGCTCAGCTTTTAATTGTTGTACCTCCTCTTCAGTGTATGGCTCGATAGGTTGCTGCTCCAAAATAGCCTCTGACTCCTCATAAGCCTTAATATATTGATCATATTGATCAATATATATATGTGGCCTGGCCGAGCTAGTTCCGACTTTAGTGGGGTCTGGCACCCACTTTTCTTCAAAGTCACCCTTTAGAGCTCTTTCCGCTCTAAACTGCTCCACTAGTCTTTCCATTCTTGCCGCTTTCTGACTTTTGGTTTACTTGGGAGCAACCTTCTTCTTTACTTTCTTCTTAAGAGGCTCGTCCACATCCTCTGCAGGTTCTGAAACTACTTCTAGTTTCCGGCGTGCTCTTGTGGATGCCCTCTTGGATACTTCGGGCTATTCTTCCTCCTCGTCGGCTTCTCTAAGCCACTCATTCTGGGAGGGAACCTTTGGCCATTGATCTCTAGCTCCAATAGCTTCATAAGCTATTCTTGTCAGAATTTTCGCTCCTCCTATGTAATTTGGCTTCTCGTTGTGCATGGCAATTACTTGCTCGTGGATGTGTTGAGCGTAATTCACCTCTTTTGGCATGTTGCTCTTTAATGCCCATGTGATGGATGTCACAATGGCATGGGGTGGTGTCGTATACTTTTGCGGTCTTTTACTGCAAACATGAAGAAATTGGTTGTACAGTCGGCAAAGGGTTGCCGCTCTTGGGTCCGCCATATCTTCATAGGTTGCATTCTGCTTCTTAGGCCCATAGACCTCTATGGCCTCCCTTCTTTCCCTGACCGAGCTCCCTTTGTTGTGCAGCTTCAATGCGTCTGCAATGAGCTGTGGAGTGATCTGTACTTCTACTTTCTCTCCATCCATGGCTGTCAATGTGGATTTTCCATCCTTCTGAATGGATGTTGCCAACTCATACACTCTTCTTGTATCCACACCTGATGGTCTCGAGGTGAAGAAACTGTGCAAGTCTGCCCTTTCCAGGTACCTGTTGATGTCTTCTGACCTGCTTTAATCTACCAATTCCTGTGGGATCATCGGTACATCCACCGCTTGCCCTTGAGGATCTCTGAAAGTCCCCTGGTAGATCTTTATTCCCTCTTTCTCCAATACTGCTTCCTCCAACCAAGTTTTGGTTGGCTTGAGGGTTTCTGCTGGAATGTCAAAGGGTTCCGCTTCTGCAAGAGCATCTTTGATTGTCGGTCTCTTTCTCTTCGTTGCCGATGACTTGGCGGAATCCATGGATCCTGTAACTCCAATTTCAGAAGTTAGCGTCTTTTTAGTACTGAAAGCCGAAGTGAAGCTTTTAACTGTTCAAATGACTTGAAAATTGAAACATGAGCTATTCAGGGCCTAAGGATGCAAGGTAGGTGAAAAAATATTCAAAATGGGCTCAAATTCATGCTGGAGACATCATACGCGTATGATGTCTTTTGTGTCAAAATGACTTCATATTGGTTGTGCTTGTAGCTGATAGTGTATACATGAGTATCATATGCTTGGATTTGAGTTTGGATCCCATTTGGTCAAGTTTTGGCCAGTTTAGTCCAGTTCCGGCTCTTGGCAAAATTTTGAAAGGGAATTGGATTTTATGATCCAAATTGGATAAAACTTGGTGGTTCACTTTCAAATGGCATGTAGATCACTTCTGTTTGGTGGTTGAAGCCCTGAGGTGCCAAAATCACATAGTGAGACATCATACGCGTATGATGTCTTTTAGTGTATTTTTGGATCAAATTTCTCTATAAGCTTGGATTTGGCTTTAGATAGGCTTATTCAGTGGATTTATGAAGTTTGGATAGATTTTGGGCTAAAAATGGCTCTGGAGACATCATACGCGTATGATGTCTTTTTCATCAATTTTGCATGGGATTGGTTCTGTGGACTCCCCATGTACTAGTGAAGGACTGTTTCTACTCAAATCTTGGTTTGGACTTGAGTATGTTGGATTTGGGCCAAAAATAGGCTTTAGGTGAAGGATTTTCCCTCAATTGGGCTAATGGGGTGATCCTCTTGACCAAATGGTTCCAAATTTCATATGTAGCATGTATTAGATATATATAATGGATGTATGATGACAAATGAGCAGTTTTGGCTCTGTAAGTGCAAATAGACATCATACGCGTATGATGTCTTTTGTGTCAAAATGGTGCTTTTTGGTTCCAGATAGCTTGTAGATGTGTTTAACAACAATCCTACAAAGTTTCAATGAGTTTGGAGTTATTTTGACAAAATTAGGACCAAAAATCAATTTTATGGCCTACTTTGCGTCTTTTTGGTTTTCCTTGGGTTTTCTAACTCCAATTCTCATGATACTTGGTTCATAGGATGTGATTAACATGTGGAATGAGGCTATGCACTCAAATGTTGAAATGGATGTGAAATTCATGCTGTGAGACATCATACGCGTATGATGTCTTTTCTTGAAATGTTGGTCTTTTTGTGCAAAGAATGCTTTGTGCTAGTGCCCTAAGCCCTGCTAACTAGTTTTCAACTTAAAAAGTCATCAGTTTAGCTAAAAAGCCCCCTTATAGGCATTTCAGTCTTCGAAGTCGTCTTTTTGCCTTGGAGTTGAATTTCTTCAACTTTTCTTCTCGAGAGTTGCATTTCCAGCTCATTGGATATGTTGTGAAGCCATCTATTTGGTTGAACTTGACTTTGGCTCCCCGTTCTCCATCTTTCTCCTTTTGGTTGCCCGAAAGCGTCTTTTTCACCATCGGTAAGTGAATCAGCTTTCTTTTGGGTTTTGCTTGCAAACATAAGTCATCCATGTATATTTGAAGCTGCTTGTGAAGTTTCATTTCATTCGGTCGTCAATTTCAGCCGTTATGCCAAAATGACGCTTTGTGTGTCTGTCGTCGAATCGGTTGTTTTGACCCACTTTTGGTGGTCCAAACCTGGAGATACTCCATGGTTGCATTGCCCTCGATGTTGTTAAGCTTCCTGAGAAGTTTTGTGTCGTTTCGACAACTTTTTCCTGTTTGCCTCTTGCAGGCTCTGTTGACCTAGGGTTTTTCCAGTCGTTCTTTCTCGAGCTTTGAGTGTTAGAAACCCATCTTCTATACTAGGGTAACCCACCTATAAGTTCTTGCAAGGTTTGGTTAGGCGGTTGTGCCACTACCTAGCATTCTACCGCATTCTCCGTCTGCTCTTGTTTCTTGGTTTTGGTTAGTTTTCGCGACAAAAGTTAATGATAAGCATCAAAAGCTTATGGCAACGAGTCTACCTCTCATGTCTGGTGTCCTCTGAGCTCTCGTAGCAGTCGTAGAAGGCTGTAGAAGGTTGGATGCTCCTGTGTGCTCTTTGCTCTCTCCAAGAAGGTAATAGTGGAAATGAGCTTGAAAGTGATGTGAAAAATACTTAACTTCGGACTTCCCGGATCACTTGTTACCAAATTTGACGTGTGATCCTATCTCGTCGTGAAATGCACTTTAGGATTTGAAATTTCTCAATTTGGACTCCGTTTGACCTGTTTCTGAAAAATCTGTCCACTTTGCCAAAATTCTGTCATTTCGGGCTTTCCGCAACTTTTTCCGAATTGTACTCAATTTTTACCATGGGTTGCCCTTGTCATTAGGATCATCACCATCTATTCTTTTCTTTTTTTTGATCTCGTTTCACCTGCTTTTTTATTTTTCTTTTACTTTTATCAAGAAAATCATAAAAAATAGCAAATTGAAGCCAAAAAATTCCAAACATACACAATAAATAGCTGGTAACTCTGTGTATATGAATATACACTTATTTGTGATTTCTGGACTTGGATTTCCACTTTTTTCCACTTTTTAGCTCCAAAAACACTCTTATTTAGTGATATTTACACGTCTAGAGACCCAAATTCATCATTTGATCTCTTCTTGTTGCAAAACAAGGTATATAAGGGCATAAATATTATCAATATCCGCAATCAAACATAAAAATTACGAAATCATGTAAGACACTGCCCTTGTAATATAATTTTTATTTTTCTTTGTTTTTGTCGCTTGTAGCTGCTTTGTAGCTCCTGTATACCTATATACCTCCCCCCCTCCTAGTCTGAGTCCTCCTGGACGACTATGAAGTGTCTGTGGGCGAAGCATTGTAGTTGTTTTGGTCATAAGTTCCCAATGCAATTGTAGAGCGATGATACAACAGTCTTTCCAATAAAGCTGCTCTTTGTTTGATTGAAGGATTGGTGGTCGGGTTTTGGGTTGGTTTTGGCACTTCGGTAGTAGAATCAGTAGATGGATTCTTCTTTACCTTGTTGTTCTTTTTCACAATCCAAATCTGCTTCCGCTTCGCTTGTGCTTGCCACAAACTCTTTGCGACCCAAACCTGCTTTGTTCTTTGTGTTGATTTCCTCGCCTTGAAATACCTAGGAGCTTCCATGGATTGTACTGAAGGGAGTTCGTGTTTACAAATCCTTGGGATCCAAATTTGCTTGCTATAGCTTTGTGCCGTCATGAAATTCTTTGGAATCCAGATCTGTTTCACTGTCCTTGATTGTCTGGAATCACTCTGTTGTCTGGTATTGAAGACTCTGTTTTCCACCTTTGTGTTCTCTGGCACAACCTTTTTTGGTCTCCATACCAACTTTGACTCCGTTTTTTCCCAAGGTTGAGCTGTTATATTATTGCTTGTCTTCCTTATCCAATGTTGAGAGTTCCTCGTCGAAGAGCAATCCAGTTGTATAGAAATTTTTGGTTGCCATTGCTTCTTCTTTTTCTCCGTTTGTTGTTTACCTTTGTTCTTGGATTCTTCCTTTGGAGTTGGCTCTGCTCCTTTAGTGAACTTAACTGATTGACTTTCACCTTCGTATTTGACGTAGTAGTCTTCTTTTCTCCATTCTTTCCTTCGCCTCGGCTTGCGCTTCCTCCACAATCTTTTTCTTTTTTTGGACACACAACTTTTCTTGATGTATTTTGAGAAGCATGTCTTGGGTTAGCAGCAAAAGATACTTTTTCACTCTGCATCCACTAATCCAATTGGGCATTTCTTCTCCGTCTAATGTAGCAAGCTTGACGGCTCCACTTGGTGATAGATCTTTAATCACCAGAGGTCCCATCCCTCGCTTTTTAAGCTTCTTAGCGTGCTATTTCAGAGTGTAAACTAGGACATAGTCCCCAACCTTAAACTCTTTAGTCCGCACATGCTTATCAAAAAATTCCTTTTGTCGCCTTTTTTGAGCGTAGATAGAAGCTACTGCTTTTAAGCAAAGCTCGTCTAGATTTTCCAGGTCATCTATTCTATCAGAAAGCTCGTGCCCTGTCCACTCTAGATCCTTAGCCACCCTTAAGGTTGAAATCAAGAATTCTATTGGTAAGATAGCATTTAGCCCAAAAACCATGTTATATGGGGTTGTTCCTATTGATGTTTTATATGCTACCCTATATGCCCATAATGTTGAATGCAACTTCTGGTCCCAGTCAGTTCTCGATTCAGATACAATCTTCGTAAGGACCGTGCATATGGTTTTGTTTGTTGCTTCAGCTTGTCCGTTTGCTTGTGGATGATACGGGGCTGATTTCCTATGGATTACCATGAATTCATCTAGAAGGATCTCTATCACTTCATTTATAAAATGTGTGCCTCGATCACTCACAATTTCTATTGGCAATCCATATCGTACAAAGACGTATTCATATAGAAATTGTGTCATGGTCCTGGCATCTTCTTTTTGAGTTTCCTTTGCTTCGACCCACTTTGTTAGATAGTCTGTAGCCACAACGATGTATTGTGCATGAGTCTTATATGCAGGAGGTGAAATGGGTCCGACATAATCAATCCCCCATTTTGCAAAATCTCTTGCCCCCATCATTGGTCTAAGCGGCATATCATCTCTTTTAAGTGGTACTTTGGTCCGCTGACAGTCATCACACCGTTTAACGTATTCCTCAGCGTCCATATGTAATGTTGGCCACCATATTCCTGCGGCTAAGACAAGTTTTGCTGTCTTATCACCTGAGAAATGGCCTCCACCTACTCCTTCATGAGCTTGCTCCAGGATTATCATATACTCAGACTCTGATGCGCAAATCCTAAGCTGGTTGTCTTTACCTCTCTTATAGAGTTGATCTCCTATTAAAGCGTAATCTCTAGCTTCTATCTCTACAGATTTCTGACGAGCTTTTGACGTTCCTTCTGGGAAAGTTCTATTTGTGAGATATTCAACAATATACTGACTCCATTCCGGAGCTATCATTATCTGATATAATGTCGAATACTCTACTGGCGGTTTTGATGAACATACAATACATACAGTGACATATTCATGTACGCTTTCTTTCATTCCTGGCCAATAGACTCCCAATTGTAACAAATTCCTATATGTGTTCCTTCTTGAACAATGAAATGCACATTCCTGAACATGTGCTTCGCGCAGATATATATTATATTCCTCAGGATTGATGCATAGTCGTAAAACATGATCATTTCCCAATTGATACAACCTTCCTGCAACCAATTGAAGATTCTTGGATTGCTGAATAGCAATATGTTTCTGGTTGTATTCTCTTCTATCAAACTCTCCTCCATAGGTTAATAAGCTAACGACATTTTGAGACCACTTCGGTATCATTTCTATGTTGAACAAGTACGCGTCTGGCATGTCGTCATCTACTCCTATAGGGTCTTCCCCATTCGTCAATCGCGAAAGATGATCAGCTCTAAGATGTGTTTTTCCTTTCTTTACTACTACCGTGAAGTCGAATTCCAGTAAGATAATGAACCATCTCACTATTCTCCCGGTATTGCATGGTTTATTCACTAGGTAGAGCAAGGCTTGGTGATCCGTAAAAAACACAAACTTGTTGGCTAGAAGATAATGCCGAAATTTCTTCACAGCATATATCATTCCTAATCCCTCTCGCTCTGTTGTGGTGTAATTCTTCTCTGCATTGTTGAGCTGTCGACTGGCGTAACAGATAGGAAAATCCATGTTTCCTTCTTCTGGCTGAGCCAGAATGCATCCTATTGCATATGCCGAAGCATCTATATGCACATGGAATATCTTCTCCCAATCTGGTGATTTCAAGACTGGAGCAGTAATGAGTGCCTCTTTCAATTTCTTGAATGATTCCTCACACTCCTCTGTCCATTCAAAGTTCACTATTAGCCTGTAAAGTGGTTGGCCTATTATAGCGTACATGTAAATGAATCGTCTATAATATCCGCAATGTCCCATAAAGCTCTGTACTTGTTTCGCATTGGTTGGTCTAGGCATATCCACTATAACTTTTATCTTCTCTAAATCCGTGGATATTCCGTTTTGTGAGACAATATGTCCCAGAATTCTGCCCTGTCGGACCATAAACACACATTTCTCAGGATTGAGACAAATGCGATATGTCCTACATTTCTCAAATACTTTTCTTAGGTGTTCTAGATGCTCATCTCTCAGAAGAGAATGTACACATAAGTCATCCATGTATATTTCTAGAAACAACCTTAAGTATTCTTTGAAAGCATGCGTCATCAGCCTCTGGAAGGTTGCGGGAGCATTGGTTAGACCAAAAGGCATAACCCGATAAGCATAAATTCCCCACTCCGTTGCAAAAGCTGTTTTATGTTGATCTTCCGGTGCTATGGCTAGCTGGTTATATCCTGAAAAACCATCAAGAAAGGAGTATGTTGTTTTCCCTGATACACGCTCTAGAACATGATCAGTTATCGGCAGGGGATAATTGTCCCTGATTGTTGCAGCATTCACTTTCTTTAAGTTGACACACACTCGGAGTTTTCCGTTCTTCTTGGGTACCACCACAATCGGAGATACCCAATCGGTGTGTTCAATCTCGTATATGAATTCAGCTTCCATTAGCTTATCTATCTCTTCTTTGATTCGCTTAGCAAACGTATCATTATATGTGTATGGTCTCTGTCTGCTAGGCTTTGCGTCTTGTTTTAGTGGGATTGTGTGTTGGCATATCGATGGGTCAACTCCCTTTAAGTCCTTATAAGACCATGCAAACACATCCCTGTACTCTCTGAGAAGACTCAAAAGTCTCTCTTCCTCGCCTGGAGACAAATCTGTGGCTATGTACACCGGTCTAGGTGTCTCACCTGGAGCTGCTAAATCAACTTTTTTTGCATCCTCCGGTCCGTCATAAGATTCGTTCGCCTTTCTCTCTCGAATAGGTTGGGTTAATACCACCTTCCTATCCTCTATTGTGAATTTCCTGTAGTGAGAGGGAACATCCATGTTTTCCTTGATTTTGGCGTTTTCGTCCTCTCCACTCTCAATTTTGTCGTCCAAACTTCTTTCAGAGTTTTCTTGAGCTCTCTGTACTTGTTTCTACGTTCTAACTTGGACTCCGTGTGTTCTCTGTTGCGCTTGTTCTTTTCTGATTTTTCTGTTTCAGTTTTCGTTTCATTCCTTTGAACTTGATTTCTTGAGCTTCTTTTGTCTTTTCGTAAGCTCTTTTGATCATTGCCTCTCATTCTTCCAGAAATCTTGTCCTTAACACAATCTTCCGCCTTTACTAGCATTAGGAATTGATTTTTTCCTCTTATTCTAGGCATCGGATTGGTTCTAACCCCTTTGTTTTTCTCTTTGCTCTATAGCGTTTCTGGCGTTGTTTAGTTTGGTTCGGAAAATCATAAAATGACATCCGTTATAGTTTCTTCGTTTCCGCTTGAATTGTCCGTTGACTCGTTGTCTGCTTCATTTCCCCACTCTGGATGATCGGGAATGTCGTGAAACACCTCTTCTTCATCTTCCTTTTCCAGTGTATCGTTCTTTTCAGTTTCTTTTTCGAGTACAGTTCTCAACATGAAGTACGGAACCACGTCGTACCCATCCTTGTCGCAAAATTTTATTGTGGGACCATCCGGAATTGCACAAACATCTAGGGTTGCTAGAATGTGTGTCCATTCTAATGGTTCAAGCGTGTCCTCTGGAAAGGGTTCTCCTATATAAGTTTCGTCTTCGATAGCCCTTTCTAAAACATATTCTTCTCGCCTCAGGCTTCCACATTTCGAGGCCCCACACATCCATAACTCCTTGGGCTTACCTAACCAAGCTGGAAATTCGGATCCTGCCAAAGTAGCTGAATCAAACTCCTCTATCGGTCTTCGGTTCACATCTTTGTAGCTATGGTCTTTCAGGTTCACACGCGTAGTGGTTTCCATATTTCTCAGGTATATGTGATCGTAGCCCCAATCCTGGACCATTTTCAAATGTCTCATGAATGGTCTTCCCAGTATGATATCATAGTTATTCTCCTTGCCAAAATCGACAATAGCAAAAGTATGGTCGTATTCAATGCCGCAAGAAGTCACTACGACTTTCTCTAATAACCCCATAGGTTTCTCCATGTGTCCATCTGCTAATTGGAGTTTCAACCTAGTCTTCCTTATTGCTGGTTTCCCCCATTTTTTCCAGATTTCTTTTGTAGCAATGGCTACCCCAGCTCCACTGTCTAGTATTGCCATCGCGTTCACTCCTTGGAATTCAACTGGTAAGGTTGTATTCCCCTCTTCACCTTCGCAATACTCTCCGACCTTGTTTAAGGGTACAGGCTTAGCGTTCTTTTGTTGTTTGTTCAGCTCTTGTATACCCTCTTGCAGTCTCGATGTTGGGTCTTTTATCCCAATTTTCTCCAAGCATTTTCCTACACTGGTCCACATATGTGGTCTTAGCCTCAAAAGCTCAGCTAGAGTGATAGTGCATGTCACTGGTGTTGACTAGATCTCTATCAATCCTTGCGAGTCCATGAATTTTTCTGATGAGATTCTTCGTGAGGGAAGTGCTCTAATCTCGGATTTTGCTTCATACTCTCCTAAGTATGAAGGTAAGGTATTCAGTGAATGAGGTTTGCTCTCCATTGTTCTAACAGAGCCCCCATCTCCCCAGTAAGATTGCAGATCCAAGTCCACTTGAGATCCTGCCTCAAATTCCACTATGGGAGGATTCCTGATGTCCTTTTCCCAATTTGTCTGATTAGCTTGGCAACTTAGCTCGTTTGCAAAGTTTGCCTCTCTCACTTGTTTCCAAAATTCATTGTAATCCTCATCTCTTCCGTAAGACATCTGTATGACTGGATGAAATCTCTCTATCTCCTGATCGGTTGTGTTCAATACTATGCGGTCATCCTTGTGTGTATCTTCAGACTTTTGTGCACTATGAGTCTTTTCAGCTACCCGTGAAATGATAGTCTCTTGCTGAATTGGGTTTTCCGTTCCACAATTCATTGTTTCTCTTGGTGGTTCTAATAAGGCTTGTGCAGTCTCGATCATTCTCTGGCACATTTCAAGTCTCTGTTTTTCCAATTCCGCATTTGGGTATGTCATCCACCTATGTTCTTGTGTTTGGTTGTTCTTTAACCTAGCTTCGTAAGCTCTCATCAGTGTGTCCAATGGTTCGTGTACTTTGTCGACTAGCACTGATCCCCCTGAGCTTAAGCTCGTTGTTTCTTTGATACTCTTTTGTTTCGTTCTTTCCGGGCTCATCTCTCGTTTCCCGTTTTGACTCTCAAGTTTTTCTAATCTATCTTTAGTTCGCTTTAGTTCCTCAGCTAGAATAGCGTCTTCACGTTCTTTTCTCAACTTCATGCGTGCTTTTCTAGCTTTCCATGTGTTTCTCTGACTCCGCGGTCCTTGACTAACCACTTCAGTCGCTAACTTTCCATTCTCAGGTTCTCTAGTGGTTTTCTTAGCTTGAGCTCTAGTAACAACTTGCGTTGGTATCAGAGTTTCATTTTCAGACCGCTGCTGGTAGGAATAGTTTCTAGCATATTCAATGTCGTCTTTTGCACTTTGTTTGGATTCTTTGAACAATCCTCAATGAAGTGAGTAACCCCACACTCAGTGCAATAAGCGTTAATTCTAATGATTTCCGTATGTGGACAAACATTCATCAGATGGTCACCTCCACACTTGTAACAGGGTCCTAGTGCTCGTCTTGGTCCCACTTGATTCGTCCTTTGTGGATAGGATGGTCTTTGTCCTGTTAACCCTCCATGAGCTATGAACATCAATGTTCTTGCGTCCAAATTGTATCTCTCTTCATCAGAAGCACTTGTAACTGTTGGTATTCCAACATTCCCAATCATGCCCCATGGTTCTGGTTGTTTGGGTTCTTCTGGTGGGTAATACACAGTTGGAGACATGTGTGCACCAGATTCTTCATAATAGGCTTGAACAGGCACTAAGGATTGTTCTTCCTGATTCTCTAAGGTTGGTGCATATCTAATGCCCACTGGTCTTGCTCCTGGTAAAGGTGGTTGTTGTCCCAATACCGGTTGCGGTCTTTCTATCCCCATAGGTCCTGGTACATTTCCCGTTGGGTATCGAGGTACTGGATGTACCTGAGGTGGTGCTAATTGAGCAGGAGGTGCATACTGATGCTCCCTTACATACCCTTTGTTGTAATAGCACTCCTCTATTGGGTGGTTTGTCCATTTTTGTTTAATAGCACACCATTTCAGTGGTTTTGGAAATGGTTTTTGGTATGGTGCCATCCTTTTTAGAGCATCTTCTATCATTTGCTCTACATTTGGCATGGTTGTTGTTTGAACATTCTTTTTAGTGTTAGTCTCGCTCGCTACGGAGAAAGAGCTACTGGATGCAAAATCTGTATCCGCTGACACCTCTCCATAAACCGTACAGTTATCCACTAAGTACAATGCTTCTCTCGTTACTTGCTCGAAACTTGTACAAGCTTTCAAGTGCAAGTCCTTCTTGAGAGTGTCGTTTCTCAATCCTTCAATAAAGAGAACAGATAGTCTGTCATCTTGTGGTCGTTCACGTACTGGACATCTCTCAATGTATTGTTTGAAGCGAAGTGAAGCTTCCTTCACTTTTTCATGTTCTCTCTGTTTAAAAGCATATATTTGTGAGACCGTATTGTGTTTAATCCCTCGTTTTAAGAATTCCTCAGCAAACTCTCTTAGCAAATGGTCAATGTCATGGAATCCCCCTCTGTTCAGTGGTTGAAACCATGTCAATGCCGTACCTTCTAGAGTAAGACCGAATCCCTCGTATTGTGTATGGAAATCTGTTATCTGCTCAGCTCTTAAGACTTGCTTAAAGAGTGACACATGTGCATACAGATCTCCTGAACCACCATACTTCTTTGGCATACACTTGGCTACTTGACATGGTCTCATACGTCTATGGTCTGCTACCAATCTCATTGCTCCTGTGTCCCGGCTAAAGCTTTCTCTAGCATCATGGACTTCATGGGTTACCCTTGTCGGTTCCCCTGCCCTGAGTCTACTACTAGGAGGTAAATGTGATGGTTCCGCTTCGAACCTTGGACCTGGAGTGGTATACGTGTGGATTGGAACTGCACTACCTCGATTCGTATCCATTGACTCTCTGGAATGTAATGATCCCATTGGTCTGGGCTTCGAGTACTGAGGTTGACTGAAAGAGTCAGCAGCCTGAGTTCTTTGTCCTCCTGTCGTCATTGGGTTTTGCACTCCATTTGTTGGTGCTGGTCTTTGTGAGCTAGAAGTAACATAATACTGGTGTAGTGGTCCCCCAAAGTATGTATATCCTTCTAATTATTTCTTGCCCATTGTTGAGTATTGCCTCCCATACTTGTCGTAAGCGGCAATTTTCACTTCCGATCCCTCTGTGTAGGTAAAGACATAAAGTCTTTTTCGGTCTGTCAACTCTCCGGTGTAGGGTTCTTCACATCTATAATAGAGATCTTGCTCCCCATTATTATATTTGTATAGCCCCACATAGATGTTATCAGTGTTGATCCTTGTAGTTTCATTCTCTCTTCTTAACCTCGCATCAGGGAAGTTCATTATTGGTGCTTTCTCCTCGAGTTCTTCATCTACTTTGGCTTTGGTGCCCATTAATCCCCACTTGTCCACAATGTTAGGGTTTAGGACTACCAAGTACATGGTACCCTCGTCATCTAGATATCTATCTCCGCTATAGCTGACAGGCACTAAGTCCTTGAACTCACTACGTCTATCTTCTATCTTTACACAATAGCAGTCCATTCCATCTTTGTAGATCTTGGCACCTTGCTCATTGTCGTACTGATATTTTATGAACAATAGCTTCATTGTGGCGGAAGGGTTTGATGATCCTGCTGCCATATTTTCTCTGTTGTTCAGGTTCAAGTGTTCCAAGTGTTCGGTGAAAATCTCGTAAGATCCCTCCGAAGAAGTATCAGAAACACTTCCTTCAAAGATCGGCTCTAATGGTTGCACCCAACTTTGGTTTACACTTCCCTCGGTTGATATGACACTTGCTTGTTCCCCTTGTTTTGGTTGGTTATTTTGGAGATTCCTGCCCGATCTCAAATTCATCAATTCCCCTAAAGGACGTTAACTTTTTTGTCTCGGCAATTTGTTTTCCCAAGTTTTTGTGGTCAGAATTGATCCAAACTGATTGATACTTGGTCAATTGTTTAATCTTGTCAGTTGGACAACTTCTGTTTCATCAAGTGAGAATTTTGTTGCAGTTATGCTGAAAAAGACATTATACGCGTATGATGTCTTTTTTCACTGATTTGGACTATTTTGGTTATGCTCACTCTCAGTAGCCCCCTTATGCTCTGACCACTCACAAAATTCAGTTTGAACTCTGTTTGAGCAAGTTATGGCTAATTTAGGCTTTTCTTGGCAATTTTCCGCTTTTGACTTGTTTTGGGTCAATTGTGATCCAAATGGGATGAAACTTGAAATATAACCTCTAGACAGCTATTACAATGGATCTGTGTTGGCAAAGTATCAAAATATGTCCAAAATTAGGTCAAAGACATCATACGCGTATGATGTCTTTTTCATCAATTTGGGTCAAGACTTGATATTTATGCTTTCTACAGTGTTTGTAACAATCTTGTCAGGTCAGATATAAAAAATAAGCAGTGGATGTGCTAAAAGACATTATACGCGTATGATGTCTTTTGTCCCAGATTTTGACTATTCTTGGTTTTAAGCCTTCTCCAATGTTTATAATTGAGTTTCA
This sequence comes from Adiantum capillus-veneris, assembly GCF_014529385.1. Taxonomy (NCBI): domain Eukaryota; kingdom Viridiplantae; phylum Streptophyta; class Polypodiopsida; order Polypodiales; family Pteridaceae; genus Adiantum; species Adiantum capillus-veneris. The sequence continues at coordinate 137,917,725 of NC_140955.1, read as the reverse complement.
AGTGTTTTTGTCAGGTTTGAATGTAAAAACAAGATCTGAATCCAAAATTTCCTATTCTTTGCGTTTCTTGGACTCCGGCTTGTCTTTTTGGGTTTCTTTGAGTGTTAATGCGCTTGTTTTAAGTTGAAATTAGGGTATAACCCCCCTTTTGAACACTCTGGTAAAGTCAAAAATTCTGTTTTGGTCTCTGTTTCGTCATTTAGACATCATACGCGTATGATGTCTAAAGTTGCAGATTTCCAGTTTTTTGGCACAGAATCCTTCCTAAAGCTTTCTCAAGTGCTCAGCAGCTCCCAGATACACAGAAAATTTCTCTGACTTTTGTTTATTGCAAGTTTCACTACTAACTCGACGGTTTAGTGATCTATCATGCAATCAACCATATCAAGCAAATACTCCAATGATTACTAGCTCCAGATCAGGATCAAATGAAGTCCTACCTAAGCTATTCCTAATCATAAAATGGGTTTGGTAATTGCGATTTTAAAGAGATCCACTGTCACTCATGGAGTAGCAAATTCTTCTTCTATCAACAACTACTCAACACCAACAAAACAACAAACAAATCTAAGCTAAACTAAAAATACTGTCAACACGGAAGACCCAGGAATACCCCACTTCCTAGTATCTCTTGAGACCTTCGGAGTCCACCACTCCTAGATCTTTTCTAACTAAAGTATACAAAGTAGTTTATACGACTCACCTCGTAGGATTAGTCTAAGGTCACCTACTTAGGGCTCTCGTCCCCGGCAGCAACGCCAAATGTTAAGGCGGTTACGCCGCTAGCGGAAGCTAAATAGAGACAGAATTTGTCAGACGAGGACGGAGCTTGACCCGCAGGCGCATGGAAACAACTAGGTGGGTGTCAAATCACCTACTCGACCTTCTAATCACAATCGCTACTAAGGAAATCAAATCTAAGTTCTAAAATACGCAAGTGACTGAAATCCGTACTACGAACGAATGCTATACTAAACAGGATCTAGAATCATTGAATCGATCTCAAACTCAAGGGGAAGTCTATACACTAGGTAAAAACAACACCCTAAAGACTTGAACTGCAAAATCAACCTATAACCACTCCGTGCGGTAAACGCGTATGAAGACAGGCCGAAAAATACACGTGATCGAAACTTGACCCCGATGGTACTGAGGCGGTCCGGGGCAGGCAACAAGAAGAGTGGCCTCTAGACACCCTTCAAGGCTCCCGTGCTGCTCAATGGGGCTGGGGCACAACACAACACAAACCAAAACAACAAACCCATCGCCAAATCCCAACTACACAAGGGGCACCACCTAGTTTAAGAGCGAACTAGGACGCAAAAGAGGAGAATCGTTAGAGCAACCCACAAACAAGCAAGGAATTTACACTAACCCTAACACCAATGGAATACTCTCACACACTAAAACACGAGAGAGAGAGAGAGAGAGAGAGAGAGAGAGAGAGAGAGAGATAGTGCTCGGGCTGCTTTGAAACATATCGGCAATGATCAAGCAAACACAACTATATATTTAAGAAAGAGAGAGAAAGGGGGAGGGGGTGCTTGTTGCATTAATACCTTCTTACAAATCTGTCATGACAAATCAAAGTGAGATTAGTACTTGTTCAACATAGCTTGCGTAAATTTCACCACAACACATCACTAGAAAAGCCACCCCAATCACTGTCTTAAGGCCAGGGGAGTCCTCTCCACCCTGTCGCCCTCTTACAGTATGTGGGATTTATGGCTAGATTGATGACAACACCAGAGACAAGCTATCAAGAACTTAAAAAAAACCAAGACACTTACGCATCATTGTTGTCCATTACTTCACGTTGGAAAGGAGACAAAATATCCAAGATTAGTCCAAATCCACCCTCCTTGATTCAGCGAATGTTGGGCTTACACTAGTAGGAGAAATGATAGATTTCCTACTCTCAATTGAATGATCACTCTCTCTCTTACAATGGCATAGATTTCCCTTGCTAATCCCCTATTACAACACATGCACATGCATAAGACAATGAGCTTCCACTCAAGAGCTCCTTCTAGAGAGGTTGAGCTTGGCTTCTCAAGCTATAGCATAGTGCTCTTGCTTATGGCTTCCCCCTTTTATGCTAGCTACACCCTCCTTTTATAGCAATTTTGAAGGCTAGGGTTACTCCTCTAACCATGGTTGGGTTAGATTTTCAGCAATTTATCTAATTTCTTTTGCTTGGAATTATCAAGAAGTTGGTGGGGAAAGAGAGAGGAGAGAAATGGAGGTGATAGGACTTTTCATAGTGGGTTAGTGTTAGTAGAGTTAGTATTAATTTACAAATGGAATTGAATATTTACAATGGGAGTATCCATGTAGGATACAAATAAGGAAGAAAAACTCTTAAGAGGTAAGAAAAGGTGGATTTCTTACAAGGTTGATGCTCCAAGTGTCTTGAGTAGGGCCAATTTTGACGCTTGTTGACGGTCCACTAGCTTTGACGGTACATTTTTTCTCCACTCTTGACCTTCCTTGAGAGACAAGGTAATTGAAGCTGAGTAATCAACCACCATGATGCTATCTTTTAAGAGAAGAGGCTGAATTTTGTGGTTTTTTGATAGATATGGGTAATTTGGAGGAGGAAAAATGAGACTAGGTGGTCAATTTTGGAATGGAATTGTGTGTGGGAGGTATGAGTTCACCATGGTTTCTCTTATTCTTCAAGGTTGAGGAGAAGGTGAGTAGTGTGCAGAGAGGAGTGGTGAGAGAGATGGGGATGATGAGTGGAGAAGTGTGTGTGAAAGAGGAAAATGATAAAGTGGAAGAGAGAGTGTGGCTGCATAGCATGGGAAAATTGGGGTCCACTAAAAAAATCATAGCTCACAGCTGGTAGCTCCAAAAATCATGAAAAAATTTGGGGTGATTATTCAGAGCGTGGGCTACATTTTCTCTTTTGACCACCGCTCCAAATTCGGAGTGGAGATAGGTGCCAAAATTCTCACCAAAAAGCCTGTTTTTTATGCCTCAAAAGTCTTTTAGTGGTCCCCTCCTTTGTTGAATTTGTACAATGCATCCAAGAGTGAGCCCCTCCTTTGTCATATTATAATACAAAGCATTCAAGTTGCCCTTGACCCATGCATGGAGGAGGATTATTGGTGAAATAAGAAATATATACATGGTGGGACTAGTGTATGGACTATTCATGGACTTTAGCTCAATGAGCACATGGTGTTAGAATAATGAGTAAAAATAATAATAAAAATATGGAGGAGTTATGGATATAGAAAGATATTGGAATCATATGATATGGTCCCTCCTTGAATTATTTTGGGTGAAAGAGGAAAAGGTATGCAAGTAAATAATATAATAAAAGTAACCAATGAGTAGAAATCAATTTTTTGTTTTCACGAGGGTGAGGGTGAAAATGTGGGAGTGATTTGTATAAAGGAAAAATATGAGGTTAGAGTATGTACATATTGGCAAAAAAAAATTAAAAATATATAATTATGGTGTAAGAGGATGAAAGAAGGTGTACATAGGTTTAATAAAACACATACCTAAGTAGAAATATTTAAATAAAATACCAAAATAATTATTAAAAATCCCTATATTTAGGCCATATATACAATGAAATATTTACACACAAAGAGGCCATAATATACTTTTATTTTTTTTATTTTTTTTGGCTCACCTAGCCCAGTGACTAGCTAGCTGAGGGTTTTTAAGAAGATATGGGAAAAGTCCCGTGACGCACGCACGCCTATGTACAGTGAAATGGTAGGGATAGCCACAGTGTTTGGGTGATTTTGGTAGGGTGAGGTAACTCACTGTGGCAATTACAAAGAGCCGAAAAAACGGCTATCATTAGCCCTCCCCCTGGATGATGGTATATTCATGTACCATCATAGAGCATCTTTTCCAAAGAGAGTGCTTCAGAGTCCTTGACGAGATCTTCATTGTTTGGCCCCTCAGAATTTTGGTTGGAGTTATACTCATGCTTCATGTAACAATACTTACATGAGACAGCGGCCTTTGGACAGATCTTTGGTAGATCCTTTGGTAGAAGGCGACTCAAATAGGGCTTCAAGCGATACCCGTTTACCTTCCTGGAGAGCTCTTTACCATTCAAGTCCATAGACTGATAGTAGCTAGAATTGAAAGCCTTCTTGACTATGTATGGCCCTTGCCATCTAGTTTCAAACTTGGCATCAAAACGATTGTCAAGTCGATTGTCATACCTTAGCACAAGCTCTCCTTCCTTGATGCCTTTGTCCTTCAGTTTCTTGTCGTGCGTTTCTTTCGCTTGTGTGGCTTTCCTCTTGTAGCACTCGTATGCTGCTTCTCTTTTCCACTCAAGCTCCACTAACGTAAGAAGTCGATCCATCCATACCTCTTGATCATCTTGTGCTGATTTGCCATGAAGTCGCATTGTTGGAATGTTTAGCTCAATTGGCTGTAAAGCCTCTTGACCATAGACCAAGTGAAATGGTGTGAACTCCGTGGCTTCCCTATATGTGGTTCGATATGCCCACAAGGCACCATCCAAGAAGTCATCCCATAATTTTGTCTTATTTTGCACCATCTTTCTAATGATTCCTGCAATGACACCATTAGCCTTCTCCACCAAACCATTTGACTGTGGGTAGTATGGTGTGCTGCGACGATGTAGAATGTGAAGCTCTTCACAAACTTCTGTGAGCAATCCTTTTCTAAACCCTGGACCATTATCAGAAACAATCTCCAAAGGTGTGCCAAATCTACAACAAATGTGAGTGTAGACGAATTTGCTTACTGTCTTCTCATTTACCTTTGCCACACTTTGTGCTTCCACCCACCTAGTCATATAGTCTACAGCCACTAGAATGTAGAGTTTACCATTTTTTGTCCTAGGCAGAGGACCCATAGCATCAATGCCCCACTTTTCAAAGGGTCCATTTGCAAGCACTATTTGCCTCGGGCCATGCACCAACCTTCTATTTCCATTTATCTGACAAGTGTGACAGCTTTTACACCAATGTTGAACATCCACATGCAAACTTGGCCAAACATACCCCGAAAGCAAAATCTTCTTCACAGTTGATTCTTGGGCAAAATGACCACCACATGCCTCTTCATGCAAACCTTTTAGAATGGCTGGAATTTCCTTGATAGTTGGTACTCGTCTGCACACTTGATCCTTCCCTCTTTGATAGAGGGAGCCTTCTAGGAAGAGATATACACTTGCCTTCTTCATGAGTCTCCTCTTCTGAGCTTTTGTGAAGTCTGGTGGAAACTCACCCTCCAAAATGTAGCCAATTATGGGAGCCAATGACTCCAATCCCTGGTACCTCGGTTGCTTCACAGCAGCCGCCACCATGATGACCTGCACTTCTTTCTTTACACATGCAACGGCTTGTTGTGCAAGTAAATCAGCATCTTCATTCTGTTTCCTAGGAATATGATATAGTTGCACTTCTTCAAATTGATTAAACAATCTACGAATGGCATGAACTTTTGTCCGTAAGCTCTCATTCTTGCATGCCCAAATGCCTAAAATCTGTTTAACAATGAGAAGTGCATCTCCCTTTACCATGAGGCGTTGTATCCCTTGGCCAATGCACATCTTCAAACCATGAAGTAGAGTGTCATATTCGGCTTCATTGTTGCTAGCTGAACTTGGTAGATTGAACTTCTCTTTCATGACCACCTCTCCACTTGGGTTGAGCAACACTAGCCCTCCCCCTGCTTTTCCTGTGGCTCGACGAAAAGCTCCATCAAAGAACAAAGTAAAAGCATTAGGAATACTTTTTGGTGGTGGCAATGGTAGGGTCTTTACTTCAGGCACCTTAATCTCCTTTTCGTGCACCCTATAAGTGAGAATCCCGGCCAATTGTGCACGCACACTATCTTCTACCTTGAAAGAGTATTGAAACTCTTGCAACTCCATAATCCACTTTGAGATCCTAGTACTAAGATTCATTTGAGAGGACACCCAAGGGAACAAATTTTCTGCAGTGAGAATTACAAAAGGTTTTGGTAGCAGGTAGGATCTAAACTTTCTCACCGCAAACATGAGAGAAAGCATCATGAGTTCTGCTTCTGTGTAGTCTCTCTCCAAAGCATTCATGACCCTACTAGCAAAGTAGATGGGTCGCATCCTTGTACTGTGGGGATCTTGTTGTAGCAACACAGCACCAATTGTTTCTTTCCCAGCACTAGAGCTAACAAAGAATGTGTACTCCCAACAAGGAGGCATGAGTGTTGGTAGCTCTGACAAAATGACTTTAATGTTACAAAAGTACTCTTCAAGCTCATCAGACCATGCAAATTCTACTTGTTGTGTCAACTTTTGCAAAGGGTGAAGTAACTCCGAGGCTAAGTGAATGAAGCGTGACATATACTTCACCTTTTGAATGAATGAGATGACCTCCTTAAGACTCTTGGGTGATGGTAGCTCAATAAGAGCCTTTGCCTTCGAAGGATCCACTTCAATGCCTTTGTAAGAAACTTTATGACCAAGCAAGATTACTTCATCCTCACCTATATGGCACTTGTCGGGGTTGAGTTGACCTCCCATGTCGTAGAGCTTCTTTAAACCTTCTTCTACCCTTTGTAGATGCAATGATTTTGAGCTATAAATACAGAAATCATTAATGAACACCCTGATTGACTTTCCAAAGAATGCTTGAAACACCATATTCATGAAACGTTGAAATGTTGCAGGAGCATTTGTCAGACCAAATGGCATGACTCTAAAAGCATAACAACCCCAAGGAGTGATAAAGGTTGTTTTCAATTGATCCTCCAGTACAATCCCTATTTGAAAGTAACCTGAGTAACCATCGCACACAGTGTACTTCTCATGACCAGCTACCTCATTTAGTATCTCATCTTGGAATGGGAGGGAAAAGTGATCTCTCTTTGTTGCCTCATTGAGGGGACGGTAATCCACACACACCCTCCACTTGCCGTTCTTCTTAGGAGTGACAACAACAGGAGAGACCCACTCTGAATTCTCCACTGGATAAATGAACCCTGCTGCTAGAAGCTTTCTTACCTCCTTGAGTAAAGCCTGCTCCTTGATGACTCCTAGCCTTCGTAGCTTCTGAGCCTTAGGTGTGGCTTCTGGCTTCAACTCAATTTTGTGTTGAACAACATCTACTCCACGCACATCGGTGTAGTCTTTAGCAAAAAGCCTAGGAAACTTCCTCAGCACACATTTGAACTCCTCTCTTTCATCCTTTGTAAGTGTTGTTGATAGCATACCTTCCAGCATCCCTTCATCTTGATATTCACCTTCGTTCTCTTGAGGACCTACATCCTCCAAGCCTTGACAAGATGTCTCTTGGTTGCTTGGCTTAAACCTTACCCCCATGACTTCGATGGAAGACTCCTCTTCAGTAATGCTGCCGCTACTTTCTTCTTCTGAAGTGCTATCGGTCCAACCTTCTTCCGTCTCACTTTGAGATGATTCTTCATGGAGCTCCTCTTGGCGTTGCTCCTTCATGTCAAAGACAACCTTCTTGTGATTGTCATTCCTGCAAATTAGCTTTCCACTCTCCCAATCCTGCAAAGCTTGCATTTTCATTAGCCATGGTCTTCCTAGGATAAATGGGTAACCATTTCCCTTGGTAGACATGACATAGAAATCCACTGCCTTCTTAATGCCAAAGGCCTCCACAAAAACGTTTTTACAAATGCCTACGCACCTAGCCTTGCTATTGTTTGCCATCTTGACCCTAATTTCAGGTGTCTCATGGATGTGCATGCCTAGTTTTTGCATGAGTCCCTCTGTCATGATGCAAATTTGTGCACCCCCATCCACTAGACCTTTCCTAACCAATCTCCCTTTGATGTAACAGTCTAGCACCGGTGTAATGTCCTCATTCATTTCAGCTTGTGCAATTTTTACAACAGGCACACTCTCTTTTACCTTTCTCCTAGTGCTAACTGCCCTTGTTAAATCCCTCCTAACTTGTGGACATAATGCAAGAAATTGAGGCCATGAAATATCAGGACCCTTACCTCTCATGTCTTCCAACAAGTTGTACGGAGCCATACCATGTCCAAGAGGGAAGTCTTGGAGGTTGATACGACGTCGAGTCCTCTTGGTTTCCTTGGTTCCCTTTGCCTTCTTGCCTTGTCCATGGTCACTCTGTGATGTGACTCCTTCTTTCTCTTTACCTTTTCCTCGGCCACGCTTAATTCCATTGGCTTCCATGTCAACCTCATTTGAATTTGTCACCTCTACCACATGCACATTTGGATCTGGCAAAGGTGGAACTCCTTCTACCCCTTGTGGAGGTGGTCTTGGTCCATTTGGCCTTTGTAGAAGCCTTGGTTGTTGACCAGTTCCTTCACCTGCATTCATCACTGGGTAATTCAAGTTAGGCCTCCCTGGCTCCCCACGGGGCCAAGGACAATTATACATCCCATGTCCAGACTCTCCGCAATTCCAACATTGCAAGACTCTCCTAGGTCGTGGATCTCGCTCTTCAGACTTCTTTGCTTGTCCCTTTGGACCTACAGCTTGTGCAAGGTGAATTGACAGGCTGCTTAAAGATTCGTTTAACTTCTCAATTACTTCCGCCGTTACCTCAGGAAGCTCCCTCGATGTTAATGCTTGTGACTTACCTTTGGGTCTAAGACCTTCTATTGGAACCTCACCCCTTAAGCACTTGAGTTTCCTATACTTCTCAGCAGCCCTAGTTTCAGCTGCATCAAAAGTAGCAGGTGCACCCGCCTCAACTTTTACCTTAAGGTCAGGAAAGAGTCCGGCTATGAACCTCTCCTTCTTTAAAAATTCTGCACCATCACCAGGGTTAGCAACATTTCGTATCCATAGAGCCCAAAGACGTAGAAACTCTTGCTTGTACAAGTAGTAGTCATCTAAGTCTTTTTGCTTATGAGAAACAATGTCTTGCCATAGTTTCTGAGTGTTTTGGGGATCAAAGAAGTATCTCTTAAAACGATTTAAAACTTCTGTGTAATTCCCCTTAACTTCCTCAGGCAAAGAGTCAAACCAAGTACTAGCATCTTTCCTAAGGACCACCTCAAACATTTCTACACGTTCTTGATCAGTTACTATCCTCTTGATACGGCAAGACATCTTGAAATTCGCTAGAAATAATTCTGCATCCTCTCCAGGCTCTCCAAAGAAAAGAGGATATCCAGACATTTGGCGTTGGCTCTCCATTGAATTAATTTCAAAGTGACGCGTTTTTGTTTTTTCTTTCTTTAAAAGATTTACACAATAATATTTTCTAAATTGCAATCTATTCTACAACAAAATAAAAATATTCACATCAAATGACCTATGATAATCAATAAGAGGTAGAATGACAGGGTTTGGTGATGCGAGAATTTCTCCTACTCTTTGGGCACCAAACATGAATACCATACGTTGTTGAAAATGGATTTTTCTACTAATTGCAATGTTTATTCTAATGTGTGGAGTGAAATGGAAGGGAAAAACCTCTATTCCTGGGCCATTATCCATGGCCTATGCATGTCCTAATGCTTAAAACAAAACAAAAATATAGACGTCCAAACTAAGGTCGTACCTAATGAGAGGCAAAATAAAAGGATTTACTGAAGCGTTTATCTCGGCCAACCTAAGAGGACCTAAAATTCTACGAATGACACGTTGAAATTGCAACTTAGTACTAACAATTATTTGTACCTTTTGCCTTGCAATGGGAATGAAGGGATCATACAAAGCTTCGTGATTCATGCAAACTACTTGACTATGCTAAAGGTTGATTCTACACAAAAATACACAAGCCGTCCTCAGTGGGGGCACCAAAATTGAGGCGGTCCGGGGCGGGCAACAAGAAGAGTGGCCTCTAGACACCCTTCAAGGCTCCCGTGCTGCTCAATGGGGCTGGGGCACAACACAACACAAACCAAAACAACAAACCCACCGCCAAATCCCAACTACACAAGGGGCACCACCTAGTTTAAGAGCGAACTAGGACGCAAAAGAGGAGAATCGTTAGAGCAACCCACAAACAAGCAAGGAATTTACACTAACCCTAACACCAATGGAATACTCTCACACACTAAAACACGAGAGAGAGAGAGAGAGAGAGAGAGAGAGAGAGAGAGAGAGAGAGAGAGAGAGAGAGAGAGAGAGAGAGAGAGAGAGAGATAGTGCTCGGGCTGCTTTGAAACATATCGGCAATGATCAAGCAAACACAACTATATATTTAAGAAAGAGAGAGAAAGGGGGAGGGGGTGCTTGTTGCATTAATACCTTCTTACAAATCTGTCATGACAAATCAAAGTGAGATTAGTACTTGTTCAACATAGCTTGCGTAAATTTCACCACAACACATCACTAGAAAAGCCACCCCAATCACTGTCTTAAGGCCAGGGGAGTCCTCTCCACCCTGTCGCCCTCTTACAGTATGTGGGATTTATGGCTAGATTGATGACAACACCAGAGACAAGCTATCAAGAACTTAAAAAAAACCAAGACACTTACGCATCATTGTTGTCCATTACTTCACGTTGGAAAGGAGACAAAATATCCAAGATTAGTCCAAATCCACCCTCCTTGATTCAGCGAATGTTGGGCTTACACTAGTAGGAGAAATGATAGATTTCCTACTCTCAATTGAATGATCACTCTCTCTCTTACAATGGCATAGATTTCCCTTGCTAATCCCCTATTACAACACATGCACATGCATAAGACAATGAGCTTCCACTCAAGAGCTCCTTCTAGAGAGGTTGAGCTTGGCTTCTCAAGCTATAGCATAGTGCTCTTGCTTATGGCTTCCCCCTTTTATGCTAGCTACACCCTCCTTTTATAGCAATTTTGAAGGCTAGGGTTACTCCTCTAACCATGGTTGGGTTAGATTTTCAGCAATTTATCTAATTTCTTTTGCTTGGAATTATCAAGAAGTTGGTGGGGAAAGAGAGAGGAGAGAAATGGAGGTGATAGGACTTTTCATAGTGGGTTAGTGTTAGTAGAGTTAGTATTAATTTACAAATGGAATTGAATATTTACAATGGGAGTATCCATGTAGGATACAAATAAGGAAGAAAAACTCTTAAGAGGTAAGAAAAGGTGGATTTCTTACAAGGTTGATGCTCCAAGTGTCTTGAGTAGGGCCAATTTTGACGCTTGTTGACGGTCCACTAGCTTTGACGGTACATTTTTTCTCCACTCTTGACCTTCCTTGAGAGACAAGGTAATTGAAGCTGAGTAATCAACCACCATGATGCTATCTTTTAAGAGAAGAGGCTGAATTTTGTGGTTTTTTGATAGATATGGGTAATTTGGAGGAGGAAAAATGAGACTAGGTGGTCAATTTTGGAATGGAATTGTGTGTGGGAGGTATGAGTTCACCATGGTTTCTCTTATTCTTCAAGGTTGAGGAGAAGGTGAGTAGTGTGCAGAGAGGAGTGGTGAGAGAGATGGGGATGATGAGTGGAGAAGTGTGTGTGAAAGAGGAAAATGATAAAGTGGAAGAGAGAGTGTGGCTGCATAGCATGGGAAAATTGGGGTCCACTAAAAAAATCATAGCTCACAGCTGGTAGCTCCAAAAATCATGAAAAAATTTGGGGTGATTATTCAGAGCGTGGGCTACATTTTCTCTTTTGACCACCGCTCCAAATTCGGAGTGGAGATAGGTGCCAAAATTCTCACCAAAAAGCCTGTTTTTTATGCCTCAAAAGTCTTTTAGTGGTCCCCTCCTTTGTTGAATTTGTACAATGCATCCAAGAGTGAGCCCCTCCTTTGTCATATTATAATACAAAGCATTCAAGTTGCCCTTGACCCATGCATGGAGGAGGATTATTGGTGAAATAAGAAATATATACATGGTGGGACTAGTGTATGGACTATTCATGGACTTTAGCTCAATGAGCACATGGTGTTAGAATAATGAGTAAAAATAATAATAAAAATATGGAGGAGTTATGGATATGGAAAGATATTGGAATCATATGATATGGTCCCTCCTTGAATTATTTTGGGTGAAAGAGGAAAAGGTATGCAAGTAAATAATATAATAAAAGTAACCAATGAGTAGAAATCAATTTTTTGTTTTCACGAGGGTGAGGGTGAAAATGTGGGAGTGATTTGTATAAAGGAAAAATATGAGGTTAGAGTATGTACATATTGGCAAAAAAAAATTAAAAATATATAATTATGGTGTAAGAGGATGAAAGAAGGTGTACATAGGTTTAATAAAACACATACCTAAGTAGAAATATTTAAATAAAATACCAAAATAATTATTAAAAATCCCTATATTTAGGCCATATATACAATGAAATATTTACACACAAAGAGGCCATAATATACTTTTATTTTTTTTATTTTTTTTGGCTCACCTAGCCCAGTGACTAGCTAGCTGAGGGTTTTTAAGAAGATATGGGAAAAGTCCCGTGACGCACGCACGCCTATGTACAGTGAAATGGTAGGGATAGCCACAGTGTTTGGGTGATTTTGGTAGGGTGAGGTAACTCACTGTGGCAATTACAAAGAGCCGAAAAAACGGCTATCAGTACTAATGTGTAGCTCTACTCGCTGTGGTTCTATAGATATGCTGCACGCTCAATTCCGACACACGAGTTGGAAGAAAACTCACACCGAAGCTCGTAGAAACTTACCACACATAGAAGCCGATAGTGCGCACTCTTGGTATCTGTGCGTAGCTCTCGCCGTTGCTAACACAATGGCGGTGTCGCTTCTCCAATGGCGGCTCCGTAGCTCGTGTAGCAAGAAGATAAGACTCTCTCACTCACTCTCTCTCTCTCTCTCTCTCTCTCAGATACAGTCACCGCGCTCAAAAACTCACTTTGATTAATAATCTGAATCCCTTAGGTTACAAAAACTTTGGCTTATATACCTCAACCTTGGAGGTGAGAACATCTCTAACTAATTACATCAGCAAGTGAAATTACTTCGGGATTACAAGCTGGAAACTCAAGTGAGTCCCGTTACTTAATGAATGGCTCAAATCAAAATTAATGTCGGAAAGACATTTATTACAATCAATGGTTACAAAATGATGAGTGTGAGCAAAAATGTGGGTGTGATCCTCTGCTAGCTCAACACTTCATGACTTTCATTGATGATTACTCCAGGCATGCATGGGTATTTCCTCTTAAAGCAAAGTCTGAAGTTTTTATGTGCTTCAAACAATTTCTGGCTATGGCTGAAAATGTCTCGAAATGTACTATGGGCACCCTTCGTTCCGATCAAGGGGGGGAGTATATGTCTCATGAATTTAATGCATTTCTGGCTAGTCGTGGGATAAAACAACAATGTACAGTGCCTTATACGCCTCAGCAAAATGGTGTTGCTGAGAGGAAAAACAGGTCACTGACGGAAATGGCACGATGTATGGTCAAAAGTCAAGCTTTACCGCATTCTCTTTGGCTTGAGGCCATCATGTGTGCCACTTATGTACTTAACAGGTGTCCTACGAAAGCTTTGCAGTCTATTACTCCATATGAAGCATGGCATGATAGAAAGCCTTCTATTGAGCACATGCGTGTTTTTGCCTGTTTGGCATATGCTTTGGTGCCACAAGTGCAGCGCAAAAAGTTGGATGATAAGGCTGTCAAATGTATTTTTGTTGGTTATAGTGCTGAAAGAAAAGGTTACAGGTTGTATCATCCGCAAACAAAACGTATTCTGGTTTCTCGAGATATAGTGTTTGTGGAAGATTCTATTCAGCCCTTGCTGTCATGTACTAGAGATAGTAATGTAAGCTCACTGGACATTTATGACACTTTGTTGCCTCTTTTCAGTGGTGGAAATACGAATGTAAGTTCCAATGAGGCAAATGTACAGCCTATGGGGGTTTCTGAGAATGTTTTAGATCAGCCTATTACTGATGCAGATGTACATGATGTACTTGATGAGGAAAGGGCTGAAAATGAGCAGGCTAGAGGTATGCCAAAATGGCTAGTGCACACTTTGCGTGACAGTAAATTGGATGCACCTTTGTCTAGTCGTACTCGTTCAGGCTCTCGCCATGCATCCTATGCATCAGATTGTTATGCCTTGGTTGTGTCTAGTTTACATGATGTTGAGGAGCCTCTATCTTTTGATGAAGCATAGAATTCAGAAAATTGGATGGCTGCCATGCAATCAGAATATGATGCACTTATAGAAAATGACACATGGACTTTATGTGATTTGCCTCCTGGCAAAAAGGCCATTGGTACGAAGTGGGTTTACAAGTTGAAACGCAAGCTGGATGGTGAGATTGATCGCCATAAGGCTCGACTTGTTGCAAAGGGTTATGCACAACAAAAAGGCATAGATTATGAAGAGACTTTTGCTCCCACTTGTCGTATGACTACTATGCGTTTTCTATGTGCATTGGCAGCTCATTTTGGTTGGGATGTACATCAATCAGACATTGTTACTGCTTTCTTGAATGGTGACATATTTGAGGAAGTTTATGTAACGCAGCCTCGCGGTTTTGTCATAAAAGGACAAGAGGACAAAGTGTGCAAATGTAACAAGGCTTTGTATGGTTGAAGCAATCTCCTCGTGCTTGGTATGAGAAAGCTGACACTCATTTGGTCAAACAAGGCATTCGTAACAGTCCAACAGAAAGCACATTGTATCTAAAGTGTGAGGGTGATGTATTTCTCATCGTGGTTCTTTATGTTCATGATTTGCTGATCACTGGACCAAATGAGAGACATATTGCTGAATTTAAGGCTGATTTGAATGCTACTATCAAGATGAAAGATTTGGGGCTGTTGCATCATTACTTGGGTATACAGTTTAAGCAGTGTGATGGTGGTATTGCCTTGTGTCAGAAAAGTTACATAGAGACATTGCTATGTAAGTTTGGACTTGAGGATTGCAAACCTATTGCCACTCCCATGGAAACAGGTTTGAAGTTAAGTCTACATGATGCTGGCGATGCTGCTGATGTCACTCTTTACCAAACTGATGTTGGCTGCCTCATTTATGTATGCAACACGAGGCTGGATATTCAGTTTGCAGTCTCATAGGTCAGCAGATTTATGCATAGCCCAGGGTATAAGCATTGGCAGGCTGTCAAGAGGATTTTCCGCTACCTTAGTGGCACTTTACATCTTGGATTGTTTTATCCCAAGGGATGATCATTGCCGCCAGACTTACATGCTTTTTCGGACTCAGATTGGGCTGGTTGTTTTGACATGCGAGTGTCCACAAGTGGTTTTTGTTTCATTCTTGGCAGTTCATGTATATCATGGTTGAGCAAGAAGCAACCTACTGTGGCCACTTTGAGTTATGAGGCTGAGTACAGGGCAGTCTTCACAGCTACGGTTGAGTGTGTATGGCTCAGACGCCTTATGGCTGATTTGGGTGTTGGACACGACACTGCCAACACTATCTACACTGACAGTCAGAGCGCATTGGCAGTTGCGAGGAACCCAATTTTTCATGCTCGCACAAAGCACATTGAGGTGCATTACCACTATGTCAGGGAGAGGCTCTCAGCAGGAGAGATCAGCTTGGCTTATGTGCCAACACAGGACAACCTTGCAGATCTTTTCACAAAGGCATTGTCTCGTGAGAAGCTTGAAGCTTTCCGCAAAGCTTTGGGCTTACTCCCCTTTGTGGACTGATCCTGTGTTCAGGGCACGGAACTTCCCTTTACTCATGTGCCAGCTCTCGTTCACCGCATCACTCCAGGGGGGATTTGTTACCATATACATGTGGTAGTGATGTGTGTGAACACACTAGGACCGCCGGGGCATTTTTTCCCTCTTTAGGAGGTTTTTTCCCCCGTTCATTGTATATACGCCCATCACTCTAGGGCTATCAATCTTTCCATTGCACACTAAGTAACACACTCTCTATTGTGTGCCTTGAGCTTCCTTCGTCTTCTCCAAGCTGTGTGTGTTTCTCTGCAACCCTAATTCCAACAAGAGCATAACGCATATTTGATTTCCACACTCAATTTGCGTCAGAAAATACATTGGATCTGGGGATCCATAGGACCACTTAGCTAGTTTCAAGCAAGTACTAAGAGGAGAATGCATATTTGATTTCCACACTCAATTTGAGGGATTTGGAATGACTTTAGAAGGAAAATCTTTGACATGGTTCCAAAACATTTCACCAAGGGTAATCATGGATTTAAATACATTAGCTCGGGTATTCGTAGCTGCATGTTCGAAAAAGTGAGATCAAACATAATACGGTAGCTCAAATCTTTAGCTTCAAATAGAAACAAGGTGAGTTTGTTAGGGATTGTGCAACCAGGATGAAGCAATACATTGCAAGATTCCCAAAACTAGAAATGCTTGCAGCAGAAGAAAGATTAGTGTCATTATTTCTAGAAGGATTGCTCAACAAAGAACTTCATGCTATACTATATAGCAAGAAGCATACGGCCCTAGAAGAGTGTGTATCTGATGCTATAGACTTGGAAGACAATTGTGATATTTTCAATTTGAAGAATATCTCCCTAAGTATAATTAGAGTAAGAAAACATCATCCACAAAACCAACACAAGTGGGAAAAACTACTGCAGCACCACTCACAGCCATAGAAGACATGCTCAAAAGGATGAACGAAATGATGGACAATATGCAAAAAGCTCCTATGAGAGGACCTGGGCAAGGGATACCTCAGACAACCAATTAGGCCACATAAATGGTGTGCTATTGAGGGTAAATGGAAAAACCATGAGACCAATGAGTGATATTACCGACCAAAGTACGATGGAAATATTCAATATGTGCTTATGAAACCACTTTGTTTGCCCTAATTTCCTCTTCAGACTCTATGTCATGGTCATCAGTGCGAATGGCATACTCTTCATTAGGATCCATGTAAACTTGAGCTCCATGGAAATTAGTCCTATAAAAGGTGAGTATGTGCTTATATCGCACTGTTGTTCCGGCTCCTGACTGAGTCGAATAGGAAGATATTTTAGATGTTGAGTCGGAATAAGTGTCTGGGACTTCTTCAAAGATAGTGCCCAGTTGATCACCTTGATTCACACTCTCTTTTATGGATACCCTACTAGCGGTCTCTCCAAGTATGCCTTGATTTGCTAGTATACAACCAGATCTAAGGTCATATAGACTTATTAAGCCCTAGATAGAGTACTTACTGGCGGATTGAATTGTTATCTATTTTTCCACTTGACTTGAATTCAACTCCTATCAAGCTCTCAATTCTTTGCCTGCAACATGGTTCTTGTGTCAGTTTTAACCAAGTTAGCAATTTTCTCTCAAGGATTGTACAATTTTTGCTAGCTATTGTGATTGGTCCGTGTATATCACTTCAATCTGAGCTAAGTGAGTCAGCAAATGAGACTTTCAATTTCTACCGTTGCAAAGAGCTAAAGGACTAATCTAGAACCTGGAAACTAAGTGAACATGTATTAATTTGAATCCAATGGAACCCAAACTTGACCAGTGACCTTGTATTTTGTTGTTATAACAATGTACAAGCTCAAAAGTTTAAAATCTTGTCTCTGAGGCTCAAAAGTAAATAATTTGATAATTTATTTTTTCTCAGTTTTCTCACTTTTTAGAATTTTTTAACCATATAGACACCTTGTTGTAGTCTCTAGATAAGTTTCATTGAGTGTGAACAAGGTTTGTCCAAGTTATCAACTGCTTAGTGTCCGCAGACTCAGTTTTTGAGAATATGGCTTAAGTCTAACTTTTGTGATCCAAATTTCACGAAACTTGATATGAGTAGTCTACTTGATATGATTGACCTTGTGGTATACTCAATTGTGCAAAAGATCTCAAATCTGGAGCAGATGTAAATAACCACGATTATTTATTTCTGGGTTTTTTAGCATTTTTTTGCCAAGATGTTGATACAAACAAGTAAAGCAACTCAACTTAAGCTCCCTAGGAAAGTTTTACCAAGTTTAGATAAACCCTGCTCAATTTGTCAAGAGTTTTTTGTTTGCAGACTGTCTTTACAAAACTTACCACAATTTTCACTTTACAGATCCAAATTTTATCAAATTTGATATGAATGTTCAATACAACTTGATGGAACCTGTGGTATGCTTGGTTGGCCAAAAATGCTTGAAAATTGGATAAAAGTAAATAATTGCACTTATTTACTTCATACCCACATGTTAAACACTTTAAACTAAGCCTCTGAGTCAAGTTTCACAAAATTTGAGCAAGATTTATCAAGACAAACTCAATTTCTCGACAATCAGCACATATTTCAAATTTTATCAATTTTTTGGTCTGTTTTGTGATCCAAACTCTATGAGCCTTCACAAAAGATGTTTGTAATCATGCATAGAGTCTCTGGTATCAACCTTGATCAAGTTTGAGCTAAAAGTAAATAATCACGATTATTTACTTTTGGCCTAAAATGAACAATTTTTGTAATTTTTCCAATGCTCAGTCTTTTTGTGACATGTTTTAAGCCTCTGAGTCAAGCCAAAACTTAATTTGATCTAGATTCTCAAGAAAACGTAAATAATCTGAGTTTTTATAAATTCTTGAAAATTTACCTCAAATACATCCTTATGCTTACCCACTAGTTCATACAACTTTTATGAGCATAATGTCCAGGCGAATTCAATGGTTGACAGTCTTTTGATGTTGTATCAAACCGTAGACCTGAAATCCCACCTCGGATTCTACTTACCCTACTTCTAGGTTCTACTGCAATTGGGTTGTGGAAGGTGTCCACAAACACTTGTTTTCTTGTTTTTAATGGCATCTTGATCCTTGATCTAAAGGCTTGTCTTGTCCATCAATCATTCTCAAAATCCTAATATAATCCTACAATCCTACAAGGTACTTAGCAAGTACAATCTATTCCCAAGTATCTCTACACAACAAAAGACGACACTCTTGAGCTATGCGATTTTAAAGAGAAAGTTTAACTCTAGGTGATCCTAGAGGAAGCTAAATAATGACCACACAAGACACTCTTGTTTTCCCTAGTTTAGGTCTATTTTCCCTGGCAGCAGCGACGCCAAATGTGGATGGGTTTCTTAACCTCACTCTTATCTTATTGCAGACATAGCGAGAACCATGAACATAATTGTCAATCCGAGGGACGAAGCTAACGCGACTAGTGCATGGAGGCTACAAGAGGGTGTCAATCTCTTGGAAAGCAAGAGACAACTTGCATCTAACACAAGCTACACTCAAATGACCTAAGTCATCAAAAGCTAGTCGCTAATCGGCAAGCAAACCATGATCGTTACAACATCAAACGACATTCGAATGCTATGAAACTTCTAGGACAAGTATATTAGACCTAAGCACACACGCTTATGGTCTCAAGTCTCACTTTCAATGAAGTGCAAAAAATGTGATTATTAACAACAATGAGATTTTGACCTAGTCGTTTCTGACCCTGAATGAATCTAAATACTTAGCAATGATTCCCCAATACCCTGCCTATACTTATTCTGTGATTTCCAAACTTAAATTCCCACTTATGATGAAATTAGGCAGCAGGTTGGCGACATTAAAAGCTAAAATTGATCATGATATGTTTACGTCAATGCGTAGAGCTCTTACATGTGATTGCAACGCAATAGACGGCACTACAATGTGACAGTTGACAAGGGAGATAGAAGTGTGAGAAGGAGAGAAGTGAGCGTCATAAGCTCATGCTGTGTATTTCTTATCCAAAAAAACTTAATAATAACTTTACAAAATTGGCTTTTGTACCTTAGCAAAGGTTTCTTTGGTAAGAAACTAATCATCTGGGAGCTTTAACTAAGGATAAATTGATACAATTTGGAATCTCATAGCTCCGGCTCATGGATTACAATATTCACTCGTTCAATATTCCCGATTTATCAAAAGAATAAGTTTTTTTTAATAAAGCTCCCGAAAATTTTTACATGGGTTAGCTTGCTGTTAACATTAATACTTAGGGAAGGGACTCATATGGGGCATGAAGACTCTTTAAGGGTGTCAACCTCAAGAAGTGAACCTAGAAAGAAAACATATCAACCCAACAAGCAAATCACCACTCTCAAATTGAAGATTATGCTTATGTCCTATCTTGCCACTCTAGGTCATCATGCTACTTAGTCAACTAAACAAACTTGGATTGCCACAAGATTTTAACGGAAGCTATATTAGGTTTAAGGACACAAGTCTACAAAGTCTGGTGGTCATCTGACAAGGTACCAAAATCTCAATCCATCATGTATCAAGGAAAATTGCAATAGAACAGTCTAGATAAGTCACCCTAAGGACTAATAACACTCTCCTGTGGTCAAAATGTCAAAAACAGCCATTTAAGCAATCAAATCTAATTATAAGGCTCACATATGCGTAGTTGCAAACCACAAAAAACAAATGATTATACTCATTTGAAATATCATGAGACAAGGAACACAACGCAATTTTTGGGATCGAATTTGGATCATCAAATCAAGAGAAAATTAAGTTACAAGTCTTTGTAGCTGAGTAGCCACTTACAATCATATGTACAAAACCTTTTTCAACTCAAATAAGATAATGTTACAAAGGTGTATTCAAACTAAAGATATTGAGCTTTTTACTAGGGCTTTCAAATGGACAATGGCCGGCCTACATGGCTTTGTTCTCATAAATTAAAAATATAGCTCAGTGTATACATCAAACATGGGCTCAATTACAAGGCTTCTAAACAAAAAAGGATAAATTATATCAAAATCTGGGCTTCAACAAGGTGTGGTTGGCTAGGAGGGTGCCTGTCACCTACATTGACCAAACACTCCCCCCTTCCTAGCCATCCTCGTGCCAGTCTTGGACCTCCTCAATAGTCAAATTGCCTTTTTTCTAGCGTCTGTGATCTTGTTGAACTTTGCAACTCTAGAATTTATGTCAACTTTGATAGACAAATCTCTAAGCATGTAGTGTAATGGGAGGAATATCATCCAAGCGTACATCCCCATAATGATATTCCTTGATGGGGCTTCTATTTCCATGTTCTAGTTGATACCATCGGTTCCCTCTAGGAACACCTCCCATGGACATTCAACTTTGTCGATATTTTCAAAGGCCTCTATGCATGTAAGGATCATTTTTTTAATCTTGCACGTCATCTGGCAAGTCAGATTTGGCACTTCTTGCATCATAGTGATCATTTAGCTTTGAAGGTATGTACCATATATGCCTCAGTAGTTTTGTGATTATGAGTAGGCTTAGAAATTATTGGATAGTTAAGCACAAAAAAACTCCTGGTCTTCCATGTAAATTACGTCTCTCAAGATTTTTGTCTTGAAATTGGATAGTATGCTGGGTTGATCCTTGGATGTTGGGGATAATTCCTATATGTGTCTCATCATGGGGCCTCTTCTTGGACCATTTTTTCCTCCATAGCGGTTTGCTCTCTAGGATGAGAAGCACCTACTTAGCTGTGACTGGAACATCTTCATAATCACCTTTGGCATTGGGTCCAGTGTTGGTATAGTAGCTTATTTATTCAGAGTACCGCTTCTTGCTTCATTAGTGGTAAGGCTACCCACTTCGTGCCCAAAAATTTTCACATGCTCGTGAGGCTTGAGCATGAGAAGGATAGCCAACTCGCTGAGAAGTTTTAGTAACTTGATATGTCTTTGAAGGATCTTCTTTGCTTTGCTCTTTGGGTTGTCTTTGTTGTTGCTCATTGTAGTTTGGATCTTCTTTGTCTACTAGAGAAGCATTTTTCTCATGTTGTTGATCCACCGGAGGAGGAGATGTTTTCTTTGAAGAGACTTGATTGTTTTCTCTTGTCTTCTCCTCTTCTTTTGTTGTGGTTGTGTATTTAGCAAATTCTTGATGAGTAAACTATTGGCTTTGAGGGGAGTCCATTGGTGAGTTTAAATCCATTTTATGCCACTTAGACTCTTCCTCAACCCTTTGTTCAACCTTTTTTTTTAGCACATCATGGATCCTTTGACAAGTGGATCTTGCCAGCTAAACTTATGCTCGTGCTTTCGTGGAATCTTTCTTCCTAGAGTTCCTTGAGCTTTAGAGCTAGCTCTACATCATCCTCACCACAGAGGGAGGGTAATATTACTTGGCTTCCTCCATCTGCCTCTCTGTCAGGTGTTCATGCTCTGAAGCCATGTCCTCTTGTTCTTCTCTTTGTAGAAGTGATTGATGAGCTCCATACTATCCTTGCTGCATGTGTGGCCTTGTGTAGTAGATTGAGTTGAGACTCAACTTTAGGCAGATCCTCAATCATTCCCAAGGCTTGGTCTTGCGTTCATATACATTTCATTTTTTTCGTTGTCCTTTAGGTTTCCTTCCATTAGATTCCCTAGAATGTAACTCCACATATCACACTTGATCCCTTCTTTCAGGTAACCCAATGGAGTATTGGGTTAGCTGAAAGAAGGGATCAACTGACACATGGAGTATTGGTTCTAATCTATTGACGTTTGGGCAAGCTGTATGCAAAGTGGTAAGCAAAAATGATAAGTGGGCAATCTATTTCTAAATTTTGTTTGCATTTTTGCTCAAAAACATAAACAGATTTCAAAATTGGCTTGTGTACTTTCCATCTTTGATATGGCTTCACATACGTCTTGACCATGTGATTGCTTATGGTTTGAGTAAGTTACGTGCGAAGTCGCAATCCGGGATGCGTCCAGTGGACAAGCCGTTTTTGAAGTCTATTTGCAGTTTTCTCCTAAAACCTCAAACTAACTTAGAAATGTCTTATCCGCTTGCCATTTTTGCTTTCCGCTTTACTTGTTGATGGTTTGGGAAAGATATATGCATACTGGCAAGAAAAAATGGCAAGCGAATAAACCTTTTTGAAGTTTGTTTGCATTTTTTGTCCCCAAAACTTCAAAAATTGCTTGTCCACTTGCCATTTCTATTTACCTCTTTGCATACGAATTTCTCACTTGCCTATTGATGATGTAGACAAGTCCTATGCAAAGCAATAATTGAGAATGGTAAGTGCAAAATCCATTTTTGAAGTACGTTTGCATTTTTTGCTCAAAAAACACAAATGGATTTCAAAATTGGCTTGTGCACTTGTCATCTTTGATTGCTTATTTGTATATGGCTTGCCCTTGCACATGTTTATCTAGATTTGGTAAGCCATATGCAAGCTACAAAGCACAAATTGAAAGTGGGAAATCCTTTTCTCTGACATTATTTTGCATTATTAATCCAAAAAACACAAACAAACTTCAGTCATGGCTTGTCCACTTGCCAATTGTGATTTCCAACGTGCATATGTCTTTTCCTTACACCTATTGATGGTTTTGACAAGCCATATGAAATATGAAAAGCAATGGGTTTCCCTTGAGCTTATTGATGAATTTGGCAAGCCATATATGAGTCACAAAGCACAAAATGACAAGTCGACAAACTGTTTTTGAAGTCATTTTTTGCACAAATCTGCAAAAAAACTTTGAAAATGGCTTGCCCTTATGCCTATTTATGGTTTGAGCAAGCCATTTGGATGCTCTTAATCTCTATCTACCTTTCTATCTCTCTCTCTAGATTTTTCTTTAGCTTGTACTCTGTGTGTGTGTGTGTGTGTGTGTCTCCTTTTCTTTCATGTATTTTTATCTCTCTATTTCCCTTTCTATCTAGGTCTTTCCCTCTCTTTGTTCTCTTTAGCTCAGAGTTATGGAAGGTGTTTCTAGCAGCATTTCTGAAGTGAACAGGCTCAGCAAATTTGACTCTCATCTCTTATTTTACATACAATGTCTTTCGGCCACTCGCAAGGGTTCTTCTTCACAACCATTGTAGAAAATGATCCAAAATTTCCTAAGTGTGGAGATAGCGACACAACCACTCAATCAAAAACGTTGGAAACCATGATCATGGCATGCTTGGTATCATTGCAAGAGACTGTAAACAAACAAGGTGAAGACTTACAGACACTTGCAATGGAGAATGGCACTCTAAGGGTTCTTGTGGTTGAGAATGAGAATCTGAAGAGGACACTTGAGATGAAAACAACACGTTTGATGCAACTTGAAGAGGAAGTCAAGGAATGTAAATGCTCTCTTGTGCACTTGAATGCCTTGAAGGAGCGCATGAGAAAAGTAGAGCATGACCATGCATTGAAAGAGGAGAAACTTGACACCATGATCCCGGATGTATGCGATATGAAAAAAGTATGCAAAAACAAGTCTTGGGCTGATGTATGTGGTAGCAATGTGGTTCCTAATTCCTCCCTCATGCAAGCTATGGCTCAAGCAAAGAATGTTAGGATGTGGATGTGGAGGAGTTGAAGGAACGGGAGCGATGTTTCAAGGACATTTTTATTTGTGGAATCCCCAAAGACAAGTTAGATATGCCTCCTTCTCTTGCCATTGTTATCGAAGATTTCTTTAAAACCCACTTTGGCATGTTTGGAGTTATGGTGTATGGAGCACATAGAGTGGGTAATCAAGGAGCTCCTTGCTCAAGAGAATGGCCAATTGTATGCACCATGCCATATGAGACCAAAAAAAATATTATCCTTGATAATAGTTGGATCTATTTGAGGAATACAAAATGTTTTGTATGTGAAGATCGCAGTATTAAGCAACAAAATATGTGTCATTGTCGAGGGATATGTATTCGGAACGTGAGCCGGGAAGGCGTCGGGCCTCTGGCTGGTGTGAGTTGAGAGAGAGAATAAGAACAACAGATGAAAAAGTCTATGGCAATCATTGTAAAGTCAATTAATGAGATCAAGCTCTGAGTACATTATGATAAATAGCCAAGGTGGGCTGTCATGCAACACCAACACTTGGGTTCACTGAAATCTAGGAGTTTAGGCTCCCTTTACAGTTACTCGGGCCATTAACGACACACGGACTTAACATGATAATTAATCAATCTTCAAGCTGATGATGGTGATGGAGTTTTCCTCCATGTAGCTCTTGCTGCTTCAATTTTCCTCATGAAATCTGCAAACTAACTCTCTGTAGAATTCTTTGATCGTCTCTGTCGTCCATTTCATATTTAATTGAGAGAAATTTGCAAAAATCCCCCATCTTCCTCGTTCTTCACGTTCTTCATAGATGCTCAATTTTACTCCTTCATTTTCCCTATCTGCCAAACTCGCGGATAGCTTAGGGTTTTATGGTCGTCCAAGCTCTCCCTTGCATAGCTTCGAGAATGAGATTGAAAAAGAGAGAGGCTTTAGCATCCTTGCGTTATGCTTCATTGGCTTCAAGCCTTGAGCTTAATCTCCACAGTTGAGAGAGAGAGCACCTTTAGCTTTCTTTCTTATGTCCAAGAGCAAGAGAGAGTGCCCCTTCCTTGCCGACTCCTCTAACCGGCTCAAACTTCAATAGGCCTTACCTCACTGGTCCGGACTCTGTTTGAGATTCTGTCCCTTTTTGTCTGCTACATACACTACATAGAAGGCATAGAATTCCTGGCAAAGCTCCCAAATCATCATATGGCACATCTACCAAGGCGGCCAACCCGACCCAAAACTGGCCCGTGGCAAAACTTGAAATGGCCATAATTTGGTATCCGTAGCTCCAATGGACAATCTGAAAAGATTGACACTCTCCATAAACTAAGCCCTATGCACCCATGGATCCAAATGGCTCGCACCACCTGGTATCACTTGGCCTATCCATCGCAAATCTGTGATCATTTCCAACTTCAAAGCCAAATATCTTGCAGTCTACAGCTCCGTTTGACGAGCCGTCTGGACTTGTTCATTCAGCACTTCAAGCCCTACACACCTGGGCCAAAAAATAGCACGTTAATCACCCTTTGTCTTCCACCCTATTAGGCCCTATCTGGAGCCTTTTTGGCCTAAAAAACCACATAAAGCATACATCTCCACTGCTACTTGCCTGCACAAGTTCTTCTGATCTGCTCTAGCCCTATGCCATGCATCTATAAGCATACATATCTCTGCTTGTGCCCTCTGCTAGGGTCGACACACTTTGGCAGCAACAACGGGATGGATGCAAGACATAAAGAAGTGGTTTGGGAGATGGGATGCATTACACTTGATAAGTGATGCCTCAATTGACTCGCAAGTGAATGAAGCTTTTCTACAATGCCAATGTATTATGGCTTGGGAGGAATCCGGTGGGTCACGCTTCATACATTACACCACCCATATTTCCCCCAACTACAAAACCACGTTCTTTGCTGAAAGGGAAAACCATACTCACACTTACATGCTTGAACCTATCCCCTTGTGGGTGATACGCACTATTGCAACCATTCGACTTAACTCCCACTCCCTTTGATGTGAGACAGGGCGTTGGAGCAATGGAGAAGAGTCAAATTGATTGTGCATATTATTCTCACTCCAAGTTTGAGAGTTTGAGTACCACACACTACTAGAGTGCTCAACTTTTGGTCACATCCAAACTTGCTTTTCTCAAATTTTTAGCCATGACTTAGACCTACACACTTTCCTCTCCCAACCACAATGTGGGCTCTCCATTGCAACTCTCATCACCACAAGTTTGGAGCATCAAGAGTCACTCATTAGCCACACACATACTACATCACATGTAACTTTGGTCCCATAGGTCATATTTGACCTCCGAGGTCGATAAAATATCTATCTATCTAGGTCTCTCCCTCCCTCTCTTCTCTTTTCTATTTTATTTTTATGTCTTTCCAACTCTATTTCTCTCTTTAGTTTTGCATTTTGTCTCTACCTTTCTATCTTCTCTAGCTTTAGTTCTATCTCTTTGACTCTCTCTCTCTCTCTCTCTCTCTCTCTCTCTCTCTCTCTCTCACTTTTTGTCCCTACTTCTCCCTCCTCTTTCTAACTCTTTTTCTCTCTAGCTTTCTATCTCCTCTCTCTCTCTCTCTCTCTCTCTCTCTCTCTCTAGCCCTGTCTTTATCTCTCTAACTCTTTTTCTATCTCCTTCTCTCTATATATATTCTCTCTCTCTCTCTCTCTCTCTCTCTCTCTCTCTCTCTCTCTCTCTCTCTCTCTCTCTCTCTCTCTCTCTCATGCCATTTTCCACTTGAATAAGAGGTCTTGAGTTCAACTTTCCTCGTTAGATAGATCTTTAAGGTCTCTTGGGCTAGTTTCCTACGATGTTAAAATTTTCTTCTTCTTCTCCTCTCTCTCTCTCTCTCTCTCTCTCTCTCTCTCTATCTCTCTCTAAAGATACCTAAAACAAAGATCTTGAGCATGAGATGTATGCAAGACATAAAGAACTGTTTTGGGAGATGGGATGAATTACACTTGCTACATGATGCCTCAATAGAATCCCAAGTGAAAGAAGCTTTTCTACAAAACCAATGTGTTACGGATTGGGAGGATTCTAGTGGGTCACGCTTCATACATTACACCACCCATAATGCACCCAACTACAAAACCATGTTCTTCACTGTGAAAGAGGAAACCCTACTCACCCTTATATGCTTGAGCCTATCACCTTGTCAGCAATATGCACTATTGCAACCATTTGGCTTAGCTCCTACTAGAAGTTTAAGGAAATGCTTATAGCTTAATCAAAGTTTGACCAAGCCTAAAAGATCGGGCAAAAAGGCTTATGATGGGCTTTTTAAAAATACCATTTTTATATTTTGTTTTTGAAAATAGGCTATTTTAACCCAAAAGAGAGGTAGATAACCAAATTTCATAATATATATTTTTGAATTTTAAAATGTCTTTTTTCCACTGCTATCCTCTCTCTCACTTAGAGGTCTTAAAGGAAGCACTTTTAAGCCCTCCCCTACTAGAAAAACAGATTTTTCACATTCTCTTATTGCATTTTCTCTCTAAAATGTGAGTCGACTCTCTCTATCTCTCACTCTCTCTCTCCCCCCATGCTTCTCCGACTCAAACTCTAGGTGAGGGTAATGGGATAATCCATTACCTCTGTGTGCAATAGCATTTTTCTCTCTAAAACATTCATGATCAACCATTTGAATTCAAAAGAGATTAAGCAACATTCCATCCATTTCTTCCCTCCACAACATAATATCTCTGTGTACTCTCCCTTTCTTTCCTCCATAACCAACATCTTTTGCTTGTAGCAGTCACAATTACACCTTCTCTCTCTAATTTCCTTGATAAGCTAACAAAAATGTCATTCAATCCCCTTTCACTACAAGACATTATTAACACAGCAAAACAATATTGATTAAATGTAGATTTGGAGCAAGAGTACGACACTGTGAAACTTGGCACATCCAATTCCAATGCTATAGATCAACTACGAAACATTATGTGCAAGAAAATAAACTTATAGGTTGATGGCCATATTTCACATATTTACCCAAGCTGTCCTCTAATCAATGCATCACCACCATTTTGGAATGTCACTGAACTACTATGTTTTGTAGGAGATGGAAGAGATGGCATGTTTGTTTGTTTCTAGAGCTTGTATTAGCTTTCTTCAATGAAGAAGAAGCAAGAAAGAAGCTCTTTGCTGCATATTTTTTGTTGAGTGCAAGAGACAAGCAATGTCCATGCCATCTTCATGGTGGATATTGAAAGAAACGTTCCATTAAACTAGGCAAGGGAAGAATGCATGATTTTGATTTAGTCCATTTTCTGTAGGCTGTTGTAACTTTTTTTCAATTTGCAAGAATTTGGCTCAAATGATGATGGGAATTGATTCCGATGCTACGTACTCTATTGCAGCATATCATCAAGTCGAAGGACTTGGTGGAGCTATTGAATGATTGATCCAATGCTAGCATTGGCAATTTTTTGCGTTAGAAGTATTTTAGTGAATTGAAGAACATTGTGTTACCTTAGGAGATGATGGAGGTGTGTGACAGTGGAGGAATAAGTTTCAAGGCTTACCAATGTTTGTACAGAATTGTCATGGACACAACACAAAGGGACCATTCACGTTGCTACCAACACCTTATAGTGTGAGCGTTGCAAAAAAATGCACCAATAATGATGTTGCAAGCTTGTCAGGTGGATTTCAATATGTGGAGGATGTCATGCCCTTGGAAGACAACAAATCCTTCCACTATATATGTGTATTTTGACTTATTGAAGCTCCAAGAGTTGATTAGATTCTATGGGCTGACACATGAAGAGTGTGATACTAAAGTTATCTTTCTTATGAAGCTTGATGAGTGCCAGATTTTTAAAGGTCAAGGGATCAAAAGTGTAAGCATTACATTGATGAGCAGGACCTTGGTGGGCATTGATGTTGAGCTAAATGCTAATGAGAAGGGAAACACATGTTTAGGAGTTTAGTCAATGAAGAATATTTGGTGGCTGGCAGCTTTTTAAAGGTCAACGGCTCGAAAGGGTAAGCATTACATTAATGAACGGGGCCTTGGTGGACATCGATGTTGAGCTAAATGCTAACAAGAAAGGGAGCACATATTTAGGACTTCAATCAAAGAAAAATATTTGGTTGCTTCCAGCTTTTCATCTCCCACATGAGAGACATGAGTCTATGAAATGGTATATCAATCACACACCAACTTTTGACATCATTCGTCGACAACAATAGAAAGGACAAAGATTGTAGGTTTCAGGTTTGGGTTCATTCCAAGTTGAATGATATTTGTCAAGAGACTTGAAAACTCTCTAGTGTATGTTAGGTGCAAGCACAATGTAATGACCATATTTCCATGCATTTATTGTTGCCATAGTAAAGTCTCGATGGGAAATGAAGGCAAGGGTGCAAAGACCAACAAGAAAGGGTGGTAAGGGAAAAGGTGGGAAAGTTGCAATGAACTCTTTGAAAGGTGTACCCCCTACACAAATAGTGAGTAAAGAACTACAACAATGGTTTGAAGGTATCCTTGGTTGTGACCAAAGTGTACCCCCCTACACAAATAGTGAGTAAAGCACTAAAACAATGGTTTCAAGGTATCTTTGGTTGTGACCAAAGTGTACCCCCTAATTGAGACATGGAAAATCCAAATTGGGATCCTATTCTATAGATTCCACTGATAAATGTGCATGCGTGCACCATCCATGCCCATCTACAAATTCTTGACAAGTTACTAATGCTCCATATTAATTATGCTTGGAGTATGGAGCCTGCAGAAAGAAGGGAAGAGTGTATAAGAGAACTTGAGGATATTCTATCAAGTGTTGATCTCCATGGTGGTGCAGTTGAGCTATCAAAGGACAAGTAGGCATCTGGAACTACACAAGATCACCCTAATGAAATATGTATGGGTGGTAGTAAAGTGAGGAATTTTCTTTTAGACTATATTGACTCCCAAAGCCCCACTGAGTTTCAATTGTGGAAAAAGATGTGTGACATTACCACCTACAAAAGTAACAAAGCAGCCCTTGGAATTAAGCGCACTCATGTGTGGTAGTCTATTGATGATATTATTCATCTTCTTGAAAAGACAAAGCTAATCTTTAATGAAATTTCCACCTTGAAGTTTGCAATCAATAGTTCCAGAGCCCAAATGGTTGATGCTTGGGGAAAAACACACATAACACATTACATGGTGGGTTAAACACTTAGTCTCTAGAGTCAAAATGCTTTTGTGTTTAAACTAAAGTTTTTTTTTGTGTAGCATATTCTTTTTGCACATGGTGCATTTTTTCTTGACACCTATGGTACATTGGATATCTAGAGTAGCTAAGGAATGGAGCGCTCACACTATCAAGCAAAAGCATTATAATTCAAAAATATACATCATGGAGGTGGAAGAAAAAGGACCAATACTCGACATGAGATGTTCAATTGGTTTTAAGAGTTTTAGAGTGGAGAGAGAGAGGAAGAATATTAGAGTGTTAAAAAGTCTGAAATGCAGAATAGCGAAAGTGGTTAATGTGAGACGATCACAATCATATCATTCTTCAAGTGCAAAAAGTCACATCCAATGATGGTTGGAGAAAAGAGAACGAAATGGCAAGCGTTATGATAAATTTTTGACACTAACAATTTCTATTGTAAACATGCATTGTAATGTCGAGTGATTTCTTGATGACACAATTAGTGATTTTGTGCATGAAATTTCTTCTATTTTGGATTTTTTTTTAAAAATTATCAGTTTTATTGAGTTTTTTAAAATTTGTAAAACTTTTAAGTACTATATAAATCAAAACTCACAACTTGAAGTTCATTTCTCATTTGCACGTTCTACAAGATCCTCTTTATCCCAAACAAGCATACACTCATATCTTGCAGCACATGGACCATACACAAGAATAAATCAGTATGCACCTATCAATGCCACCACCACTACTCACACTATAGTAAATTCGCATCCAATAACTTATGTTGAGTTGACTATCCAAATCCAAAACCTCAACCACATGTGGATAACCCAACACCACAACCTGCTCCAAATGCCCAACAACCTCCCCAACTTTCAAATCAAGAGGACCAAACCACCATGCAACATGTTTTTGGTGATCTTCCACCATTAAATGATACCAACTGCACACCTCTATTGGATCCCCCACCAATGTCATCCCTACAAAGAGCCACGCAAGAAAGAATAACAAGTGAAAAAGAATAATGGGATCCATTGCTAAATCAAGAGGTCGCGCCTATTGTCAGAACACCTGGCACTCAAGCAACCGTGGCAACTACACCGCGAAAAATTAGCCAGCAGTTCAAACAAAAGGGGATCAATGTAATATCAGGTGGCCCCGTCTCCGAAGCGTGAGAAGCCAAGAGATCAAAAAGAAATGAAGAGAGGAAAATGATAAAGAGGAAGATGAGAGAGAAGCACAGAGAAAGCAGGAGGCAGAGAGAGCCCACCTGGCCAATTTACAAGCATAGGTAGAGGTAGAGAAGAAGGCAACAGAGGGCAAAGCTTGAGCTGCCCAACAAGAAAAAGCTGGGAGTTGTATGCCTTCAAAGATTTTTCAAAGAGCAAAACAATGTACAAAGAAAAAGAAACACAAGCTCACCCTTGAAGAGAAACGGATCCAGGAGGAGAGGAGGACAAAGAATAAAAATGACCCTCCTCAATGGGTCTGGCACCATGGACAACATAGAAAAAATAGAGATTGAGGCCACGAACAGTGGCTCTACGCGAGATTCAAAAATATTAGAAGAGCACTGAGCCGATCATATCGAAAGTGGCCTTGTCTTGGGTGGTGAGAGAGATAATGGATGAGTAAGTTGATTCTGTAACCCAAATACAACATGCTGCTTTATTGGCTCTACAAGACACCATCAAGGACATTTTGGTACAACTGTTCCAGGATGGCATTTCCTGTATGGTTCATGCAAAGCAAGTAACCTTCAAAAACATGGATTTAGCCTTAAAAATCAATTTGCAAAATGAAGGGTGCCTATATAAGTATTAGTTTATCTCATGTAACCTCCCTTTATGAGGATTGTAATCTTTTCATACAATAACAATGACTCAAGATTTCTACCATTTGGTACAATTGTAACATTGATTGTGTACATTGTTTTTTTTAGTATTTCTATTTCTTATGTGTTTAATTTAAACACTTGACCATGATCGCGTAGACGGGGTGGTCGAGGGGGCAATGGGAGCATCGTACGGGGGTGGTGGGATGCCCACGATGCACGTGGTGTCCGATGTAAAAAAGGGGTTGTGGACCACGACTTGCAGGTAGCCATATGGATCTTGTCAGGATGGTTGTCTGCGCATTGTGGTGCATAACCTTTTTTTACGTCGATCGTCTCTATCAGGCACCATCGTGCATCATGGACATTCCTCGTATGGTCTGCTTGTTGCCCTCTTTTCACAAAAGTTGATTGACGGTGTCCCCCCGACTGCCGTGTCTTTGTGCTTACGATCAGGAGTTTTTGTGGAGGCCATTTCATACATGCATTGAGATATCAAATATCTTGGACAAGATGAAAAAAAAAAAGCACAGAATGATGGCAAAAACAGTAGAAAAGACAAAATTATTCTCTATCACTTTGGGAATTACATCATGGTTGGTTAGTTTTTTTGCAAATTACATTTGTGGGTATGGCGAGGTTGAAGGCATTCACGTTCCAAATCAATGAAGTTGAACATTTCAATCAAAATCTTGAAAACAAATTGCTCCCAAAAAACTTGGAAATGAACAAGTATGCTGAGAGATAAAATTCAAAACACCATATCTATTAATGGAGAAAAATTTGCATCAATTACAAGCTTTTACAAAAATACATCACGGAAATGCAATGTCCTCACAAAGAAATCTCTTCTCTTTTCTGGACCGAACAACCTTGTCATTCATTACAAAAAGGCATTGCTTGTGCAATGTATTTCTGATATTGAGATACCGGCGAAGATGACTGAGGTGCGAGTTGTTATTCACAAAGCTGTCGTGCATTGTATTTTTGTGGAGGCATATTTGGAGTTCAAATTTTTCTCTAGCAATAACATCAGAGTCTAGTGTCTCCCATTCTCTAATTGTTAGCTTCCACCTTCTGTAGGGGAAGACCATTAATAGGCTTTGCTTCACAATATGCTATCTGAACACGAATTTCTCACCAACTATAGAGCACTTAATATTATCTCCCTAGTGGTTGACCACCTTGGTTTCCCATCCAACTACAAGGAATCCATTCATCGCACTTTCCCCTTTGCAAATCCACATTGTTGATGTCCTGTGAACAATCTGCAATCAAAAGGTATAGACACAAACACATGAAGAGGCATAAACCATGTTATCGTTGCTTTGTGGGAATCATAGGTGCACTTCATTGTTGCATGCACATCAGCCTCAATTCTCCTTTTGGTTGATGCTATCAAGGCACTATCTAGCTTAGCCATTCCAGAGGACAAGCTTGGTGAGTGAACCGGAGAAAGATTACCATACCCATTTTGCCTAGGCGTGACATAAGTATGGTGATTATAGAAAAAATCATGTGAGACAAGCTCAGAGGGTGGACAACCAGCATAAATTAATTTGCCAAGTTTAGTGTGGATGGCCTCAAAGGTCCTTGTGAAGGACTCTATTGGCTCCCACTCTACAAAATCTGATGGAAAAACCATTGCAAGCATGAATAAGCAATGGAAATCTTACAGTCATTAAAAGAAACGTATAATGTGAAAACACAAAATGTACAATCTAGAAACTTGATAGAGGAGTGAAATTATAGTTTGCAGGAAACCTTTCAGTTGTGAAGCGACATACACATGTTGCACCCTTGCAAGCTGCTTACCATGTTGGGTTTTCTTGAACTGCATGATTCTTCCCTTCCAGTGGTGTTCTCGAGAAGCTATGTGTCTCCTTAAGACCTTGTGTGCACCTCCTGATTTGGGCTGCATTATCACCTATATATTTTTTTAATCACCACCCAATATTGACTGTTGTCTTGTACGTTGCTACAAGAAATAGAGTCAATAACACTCCTAGTTCATTGAGCACCTAATGATGCCAGGGGGAATAGTAGCACAACCTGCACATAGACACTTATGATTAATCTATACACAATCACGTTCTCAATTGCATAAAGAGAAATATTAGAAGGTACACAAAGATAGTCAATGCCATTTACTGCTATGCTCTTGCACCTGTAAGTTAGCTAAATGGGAAAGATGATGTAAAGAAGATTTAGAGAGAAGTAGATCCACTCTAGAGAGATTAATGGAGAAGGAGCAATGAACCTATTGAAGAAACAAAAAAGAGAAGATCTAGCAGTAGGATATGCGATAGATCTTCAACTTTAGGTAGAGGTTTATAGAGCAATGGAGAGCTTCAGTAGGAGGTAAGATTGAGGAGAATGCAACAAGCTTGAGGAGGTAAATGAGATTCAAACTTCTGTTGTAGAGCTTCTTGGGAGGGAAAAGTGACATTGAAGAAAGATATGAAATTTGCAAGGTGGAGTGAGAGATGGTACAATAGACAGAGAGGGAGGGAATGACCAGCATGTCCTCGGAGAGACCCCCTTTTAAGAGAGAGGGAGGGAGAAACTGGCACCATTGGCGAGAGAAAGGATTGGTTTTCATCCCAAATTTTAAGAAAAAAGTTTAGCTTTTTTATTTTATAAGATATTTGTTCTTTATATTTTAAAAAGTGTACAAGTATGACCACTCACTTTTAGGCCTTTCCATATCCACCATTTCAGTCCACATGGCATCCACATGCCATTTTTCCATTCCGAAATCTCATTTTTCATCCCATGTCAAATAAAGACGCCCCCTTAGACCCCATTACCTTCCTAATGTTGATTGTGCACATTATGCTCACTACGAGGTCGAGAGGCTGAGTACCACCACATAGTACTAGAGTGCTCATTTTTTGGTCATATCCGAACTTGCTTCCCTCACATCTTTACCCATGACTTAGACCTACACACTTTCCTCTCCCAACCTCAATGTAAGTTCTTGATTGCGACTCTCATCACCATAATTTTAGAGCATCGAGAATCACTCATCAGCCGCGCACATACTACATCACATGTACCTTTGGTCCCATATGTCATATTTGACCTCTAAGGATGATAATAATATCTCTCTCTCTCTAGATTTTTATTTCTTTTTGCCCTCTCCTCCGTTTTCTCTCTTAAGTAATTTATATATATCTATATATATATATATATATATATATATATATATATATATATATATATATATATATATATATATATCCTCTCTTTCAATTTGTTTATTTAGTTTCTTCTAATAAATTAGTGTTTTAATATAATTTTATCTTGTTCATCCTTTATGTCATAAAAACAACAACAAAAACTAATTTTAAAAGCCAATAACCAATCTACATCTAACACATATGTAAGGTACTTTTTAAAACAATTATTTACCTTTTTTGTCAAATAATTTAACATGCAATCGTTTAAAAAGTAAACCAACTCTTAGCTAAACAAATAAACTATTATATTTTACACTTATTTAATTAATATATTTAACATTGATTTAATTAACATAAAATGTATATAAATATATTAAAATAAAAAAACATAAAATTTAAGTTACTCAAAATAGAATAAATTTAATTTAATTTTTTGTGTATCTGTGAACATCCATGTGTAAATGTGTGTGCAATGCAAATAATGCACTCATACATGCACTCTCCATGACGTTGAGCTTTTCTTTCTGCGTGTTAAATCCACATCAAATTCGCAAAAAAACCCAAAAAAGCCGTCAATTTCTCGGACATCCGCACATATCAACAAACTAGAACAAATCTGCAACCTACCTAATACAATCATGCCACAAAGTGTGTGTGTGTGTGTGTATCTGAGAGAGAGAGAGAGAGAGAGAGAGAGAGAGAGAGAGAGAGAGAGAGAAGGAAGATGGAGATGGGTGTAGATCTAAGAACAAAAACAAACATAGAGAATGTGCGATGAAAATTGAGAAAAGGGAAGATTTGTTTGGTGCCTAATTTTAACAGGGTGTTGGTATGACCCTTAGTATGGTTGCCGATATAGCCATAGGTAGGTAATTTTTTTCCAAAAAAAATCCTTCCCCCTTGAGCTCACCTTCCGTCGAACATACTCATTTGACTCAATTGTTGAGAATCAAAGCATCGGTCTTTGGGCGACCTCTTGTTATTTGTTGTTGGAAAAACCCTAGTGTTTCATCCCTCCTCCCTTCTTGTCTACTCCCTAGAGACACAAACAAAGATGATAGACATGGAGTTCTTTGATATGATCACGTTAGAGGCTGATGAGTTGGTGCCAGGACACATGGTTCCACCTATGGGTGAGAGGGATGTAGCCATCCCAGTGTCGACATTGACACATCCATACGTGATGGGTAGTCCTAATGCTGTAGTACATACAAATAGCACAGGGAGACTAGGATAGCCAGGTTTGCACCATCTCATGTGCGAATTACTAGTGTCAAGTCTCAACCTAATAGCTGCAGTGGGAGCAATTGCAGCAAGGATTGTTAGTCGTGCGATGTCTAACACTAGCATAATGCATAGTGGAGTTTTGCAGACCATATAAAGTGGTTTGCAAAACTTACATGCATACTCTAACATGGATATGCATGCTTTCCTATCCCTAGAGCTGATATGGCTGCATGTGAGAATGCAATGGGATCTTGTGAGCTCAGCTGAGAATGATATATACTCTTGTGGAAGCTCAGAAAAGAGTGTGAAAGATTGTGTGTAAGTGAAAGTGCTGCCCTAAAAATTGTGTACATAGTAGCGCTATTTTCAAATTCATTTTTCTGTTTGTAGAATCCATATCTTAATTATATTTGGCTCAATGAGCCCCTCTGTTTTGACCTAGTCTACAACTTTGCAAAAGAAACTTTCTACAAATTCCTCACAGTTTTGCTGATATTCAACTCAGACTGTCTGTATACATAAATTTCAGATTTTGTGTTTTCGCATAGTTTGCGAGTTTTGAAAGGGCATGGGGATTGAACATGCTAATCTCCACCCAGCCATGCTCTGTATAGACCCTTGGCTTGCTAAATATAGGGACCACCTTGACTGCATGTCCATCTTGGCCCTTGGCCGTGACTGGTCCTACCCTTGTCCTGACATTACTCCCCCTTGGAGAAGCGTTTTTGTTCGCAAAAACACAAGTGATGGTATCTTCATAAGAACACTAACGTTTTCTACCGTAACATCCCTCATGGATCCAACGGCTCATTTGAGTGGAACCCGGTTCAGTAGGAGGTTCAATGAAACCAAGAGTAACATCTTGGTTTTCTATATTGTTGTCCATTTGTAACCATCTGATGGTACTGGTTCCTATCCAAACATAGTGTGTAGACTCCATTTACAACACTCATGAGCGTGGTAAACGAGTTTATCACAACAAAGATGTACCAAAAAGAGTACCTCTTGTCACTTTCCATGAAAGTAATTTGCTGACATAACTCATCAGCCAAGTTTAAGTCCTTGACTTGTTTCCAAATTTCATTATCAATAAACAACCCCACCCTAATGAGTGTTCAAGGTTGAGAATCTGAGTTATACATGAAGAGACTACGCCTAGTCGCAAACATGCTTTAACTTATAGTAAGCAAACTCTAAGTAGAGCAACAAATGCTTACTGATTGGATTGCTTGGTGCTAACGTATGCACTTTGCATATCCTTCACCACCAGATTACACTTTGTAATCTGCATATCCCCTTGGATAACTGACAGTATTGAGGTGTGTTCCCTCACCCCAAAAGTAATCTCATAGAGATACTGCACATAGAGTCCAAAAATGCTTCATAAGCAACAATTGGATGAATACGCATGTCGTTCCAAATCAGGTCTTGCTAAACACTAGGGCCCATAACACCTAGTGTGCATGCATTTAGCAAAAAATAGATACGAACCTGTATATCCATGGTGATTCTTGCCAATAGTTATGGCAAATGTGATGCACCTAGAACACATTAAAAAGGAATGTAAATAAGTCTGAAAAGAAACTAAATACTTTCAGTTGCAATCTTGTGCCAGCCTTGCTGAAACATTTGAACCATAATAGAAGGTGAAACATGGATCACTTCTAGGTACAAACAATGAAACTTTTTCATTAACAACTTAGAGCCTTGCTATATGTATAAACAACCATCTGTAATGTTGTTTAGTAGTACTTGTACGTGAACAAGTCATTCTAAGTATCCGACAATTTTTTTGGCCACTAAAATTGCTATTGATACGTCGTGCTGAAAATGGTCTAGAAAACAGATTTGACCAGCACCTATGTTTGGAGGTGATAACAACATACAAGTGCCCACCTAGCCAAGGCGCCCGTTGGGTCAACCGGCCAAACTTTCGATGTGGTCACATTATTTTTTCCGATGTTTAATACATCAAACTCTGTAAAAGCCTAATGACAATCGTCTATGTCAAGTCTAAGTCAAAGATGTAAATTTTCCAATGATGTATGTAAAGGTCCATGAGAAGTTGGCCGCCGGCCACTTTAGAAAGCCCTAGGTATATAATACACTAAGGTTAGTGGGAAAGGGAGATTATTTTTGAAGATAAGTGACTATTGATGTACGCACAGGGAGCGACCTCTTGGCTCCAACTAGTAATCATCGCTACTGTGGCTACGGTAATCCAAATTCAGTTTTGTTTATTTCATTGTGTTCTTCTTACTCTGCTCTTTCATTCAAGTGTAAGCATTCAAGATTCGGTGTAAGTATCAAACGCAATCGTTGTGGCCTTAAATCGCTATTTTGGGTGTTTATATGCGTATTTTATGTTGTTTTGACCCTAGGAGAGGCTTTAGGGACCCAAAAACGACCCTTTAGGATCATCCGTTTACTGATTTTGTGTACTTTGGGATGAACGATCGCGATCCGTGTACCCATCCAGAATGCTGTGACAGTGATAGGATATGCTCCTAATAGTCCCCTGTAGCTTCCCTTCAAGTTTCGTGTGAATCTGATATGATTTGCATGGTAAACAGGCGTGATGACTGTAGAGCTGTGTAGAAGGACATAGGCAGATTACTTGGCTTTAGTGCATTTTGATTTGCTTGTAGAGTTAGTAGTTGTATCTCTTCGAGTTCACTTCATTAGGATTGACACCCTAGTGATGCCTCATCCGAGTCTCTTCCCTGGTATTGATATTTATGTTGATGCCTGAAGGCTATGCTATGGACGTCCGTCGTGGCGACCCGCAAACATTGGCGCCGTTGCCGGGGAATGAATCTTAGGTGATGAGTGAGCGAGTGCGTATTCAGAGTTTTTTTATTGTTCCAAAAGATAATTTCCATTCCATTTACATTTCAGTGAAGCATCTAGACAGGGGTTTAGTGCTTAGTGGAGTCTAGGGTCGGTGGACTGGCTAGATCTACTCTTGAGAGATATAGAGAGTTGTGAGTGAGTTTGCTTTAAGCATTTTTCTCTTCAAATTTCTTTGTATTGATTGAGTACTGATCCATCATCCATTTTTTATCCTGTTCGTTTTGTTTGATTCATTTTCTTATGTTCTTTCATTTCTATACTTAGGAGTAGGATAAGTAAATCACATTCCAATCAGATTTGGGACAAAAGATAGAGTCAAAAACACCAGAAAACCATAACTTTGGCAAAAGCGCCATGAGACTCTGAAATTAGAAAATCTGACCAAATAGAGCTAAAATTGATTCAAATCACAAAGTGGTAGCACCAAACACTGGGAAATACTTGTCAGAGAGAGCCTGTAAAATTTCATCAGATTTGGCTCTGGTACTACGATCGCGATCGGTGTACCTCAGTGTCAGAATTGTACAAGATTTGACATGTGCCTTCCTGATAAGATTCTAAACCAGTTTGTCTAAAGCAACCACATCCAAAAACATCAAAAATCAAGGAAATCAGGCCACTTGGGTAAAACTAGCCTGGCAGACCTAGAAACTGTAAAATCTTGACTTTTGGTGATCCAAATGCAAAAAGACTTGGGGGATAGCCTTAAAACATCAGTGTCTACAAGCATGCCAAATTTGGTTGAATTTGGGCTCAGAACTATAATCGCGATCGGTGTACCTAGATCTCATATTTGTACCAGATTTGATGAGTAGACTATTCAAGGGTATACAAACATAAAAGTGTAAAGGACCTAGGGTCAAAAACCACAAAAAATTGGTCAAAACCACTGAATACAGATCCAAGTCAAGAACTACTAAACTGGCTTAGAAATTGACTTTCAGTAGACCAAAACACATTAAAACTGGGAAGAAACCATGCAGAGGGATAGCCTGTGCATAGGACAAGCCTAGGTATCTCTGAAATCCCAAATCAAACATCAAAATCAATCAAACCTAATAAAATTGAAAAATCAGGCATTTCAGACCAAGAAACTGTAAATTCTTGACTTTTTTGAGTCCAAATACAAAAGTGTCTGGCAGGTAGTCTTAAAATAGCCTAGTGAATAAGCTGGTGAAGTTTCATCCAATTTGGGCTCCAAACTACGATCGCGATTGGTGTACCTCAGTCCCAGATCTGACCCAGATTTGACCCACACATACACCTAGGTTATATAAGATACCAGGAGATGTCAAAGTTCAAAAAAAGTCACCAAAATAGCCAAAAACAGCAGACAGTCAGAAAACCACTGTAGCAGACCAAGATATGGTAAAAACTTGACTTTTTCTTGTCCAAATTCAAAAATATTTAAGGAGTAGACTGTACACATTATTGTCTACCATATCCACAAGTTTCACTTGAAAAGGAGATAGAACTACGATCACGATCGGTGTACCCCAGTGACATTTTTAGTTGAGACTTGGTGAGTAGGGAGCTGACATCTAGTGCAACATATTTTCCAAAAGGAGCAAGGTCAAAAAAGCAAAAGAAAGTGGTCAAAAGTCCTAGTTTCACAATCAGGCCAATAACCGCAAAACCACCTGGGATTTGGGTTTTCATTGGCCAAAACATCTCCAAATTCAAAAATACAAAGACACTTGGTATCAAGACATCAAGGGCTAGCTACTGTGCAAAAATCTTCCAGATCTGCGACATGGGGTCAACGATCACGATCGGTGTACCTCTACATAGTGAGGGTATTTGACTTCATAAGTTTGTAGATCTACTTGAGTACATCCCAAATCTCAAGTTTGAGTGAAAAATACCCTCTTGAAGCCAAGATACAAGCACAAAATCTCTATGTGTCCTGATCCTAAAACTGTTTTGAGTGCTGTTTCAAGTGCAGTTTACCAAAACTGCTCTAACTTTTGACACACAACTCCAAATTGAGTCAGGTATAGCTAGGAAGAAAGCTTGCGATTTTAGAGCTGAATTTTTCTAGGTTTCCTAATTCCAAACTTTCAGGGTACCCAGAACCAATTTCCAGATACCAAAAAAGTCACAAATTCCTGACTTTTTAGAGACTTGACCAGGGGCAAAAAGGGATTGTGTGCACTAAGCCAAGGTGTTCTTATCAAGGAACATCTTGAGAGTATTGAATGAGGCTTAAACATGACAACTCATCCATAATTAGGGTTTCTCACTCAACTCAGAGCTATGCCACCTACACAAACAACCAGAAATACTGCAACACCTATAACAAGAGGGTTGAGACAAGACCATGAGGCTTATCAATCATATCAAGCCAAACCTCAAGGCATGGCTCATGGATATTTGTCAAGTGATCATGTAGCTCACTGGAAGCCAAACCAATCAACTAAAATGTGGGAGTTTGGAAGAGCAAAAGTGGAAATTGCTGGAGACTTAGAGGAGAAGCATCCTCTAATCAACAAACCCAACTTGAGGTTCATCAAAACCAATGAAGCCACGAGAGTTCTAACGGATTACACTTATGATGGCCTTTATAGGTTACCTATTGGGGCTCAAAACAACTTCTATAGATGTTTAAATTCCATCATTGAAGAGTTGACAGACTACAAGAACCTCTATGCCTTCACATACACAGATGACCAGGGAGTGCAAGTTCTAATGGTAGATAAGTATGGACAAGAGTACAAACTTATCAGCCCAATTGAGCTAGAAAGATATACATACATGGGTACTCTAATCTTTGCTTACTACTTTCAACCAAGTGTAAGCGTACCAGGGTTTTTTGAGATTGATTTTAAGAAGCTAACATTGAAACTATGGGATCAAATGGACCTCAAACATCCAAAATAGCTATTCACAGGAGTGTAGCTCCTACCTCATTGAGTGGAACCAAGAGACCACCAATTAGACTTACAAATCCATCAACATTTCCAAAACATGTCACAAAGGGGATTCCACCGGGATTTGCTCCAAGACAAGAAGAAGGAACGAGGGATGTCTTTGTGAGAGACCCCGACACGCTAAGATACATGGTTGAACCAGAACCAATGAGACCATATCAATTGGCCAAATGTGTCAAGAAGAAGTATGATGGATTAAGGGATACATACATACATGCATCCTTGTTCAAACAAGTGTTAAGAGCCGAACAAGTATTTTATTTTCATACACAATATGAGGGATTTGGCTTAACCTTGGAAGGGATAGCATTGAATTGGTTCCAACCGTTGGACAAAAATGCCTTCTCAAACGTTGAACAAATGTTGCAAGAATTTGTTGTGGAGTTCTCTAAAAGGGGAATCAAGCATAACACAGTGTCCCAAATCTATGCATTCAAGCAAAAAGAAGATGAGAGAGTGAAGGAAGCATCGCTACACTTCAAACAATCTATAGTGAGATGTCCGGAACGCGAGTTACCACAGGATGAAAGATTATCAATTCTCTTCATAGAGGGTTTGAAAAATGAAACTCTCAAGAACGATTTGCACTTCAAAGGATGTACTTCCTTTGAACAAGTCACGAGAGAAGTGTTATACCTAGTTGACAATTGTAAAGCCTATTGCGAGGAAATTGGTGATACAAAGATCTCTATGGATAATGCTCCTTTAGCATCTATTGAAATCAACACAAGGCAAGTGGTTATGTTTCAATTAATGACCAACCTAGATGAGCTAGCAGTGCAAGTAGCACAACAAATAAAATGGTGTGCCATTGAGCAAAAATGGACCAATCATGAGATGAGTGAGTGCTACTATAATCAAACCTACACGAGGGGGATACTATTTGGACGTAAATAGAAAAACAAATGCCATTACCAAATCATCCATTATTTCAAAATAGGGTTGTATCAAGTTCTTTACAAAGAGCTGAGGTATCACAACCTAGGCTAGGGCAAGAACCTATGAGAAAACTCTATTCATTGAATGAGGACACTCTGATGTTCATAGCCAATCAAGAGCATAGACAAAAGACCATTCTGGCTAAGCAAGAACAACCATCAATTGTGCCACCAGTGACTCAACAAGATGGACCATGCTACAAGTGTGGAGGTAATCATTGGGCCAAGAATTGTTCTCGTGTAAAGATGATTGGATATTGTTTGGAGTGTTCCATTACACATGTTGTTCCTAATTGTCCAAAACACCCAAAAAAATAGGGGAAACAACAATGAATGTTGTGGGAGTTTTACCTTCTCCAAGTGGATCAGAGGCAAAACCCAAAATTCCTGTGAAGGTAGTGACTAGAGCCCAAGAAAAAGAAAATGCTGAGTACCAAGCTAATGAGGAGAAAGATCAACAACCCAAACAAGGGGAAACAACTAGTGTGTCAGTGAGGACTGGGAGAAAATCTTGGAAATCCAAAAGAGATAGAATTAAAGAAAAAACAATTACAAATCAAACTGCAATACAAACAAAATTACAAGAGACAAAGGAGCAGTTAAAACAAGAACGGGAAAACAAAACGGTGGTGAGTGATAAGAAACCAAGGAAGGCGTCTTCCGGAGGATCTGTGTTGGTAGACAAAGTCCTAGAGCCATTAGATGGTGCACTGGAAGCATATGAGGCTAGATTGAAACCCAACCAAACCCTAGACCAACGAGGGATGAAATATCCTCATGCTGAGGTAGAGACTGAGAGGTTGAAAATGTGTAAGGAATTGGTAAAATCTACACAGGCAATGATGGAGCCTGAAGCACCAATTCCACCTCGAGAAACAAAACCAAAAAGTGTTGGATTTGAAATGCCTAAGGCAAAGGTTGTTGAAACATTAACTCAAAGAAACATTGAGCTAGAATCACAAAAGGATCTGCAAGCAAAGACTGCAACACAAGAAACCAACAACCTAGAAATTCAACTAGATGATCAAGTAGTGGCCAACACCACTAATGATGCAAGGTCAAGATCACAATTTATGGCACCTATCCCAGAGATAGATGAGCCATGGCCAAATGAATTGTGGGAAGCAATTAGAAGTGCAAAAGATGGAAGTGCGACTTTCCAATCTGCACCCATAATTGAGGTCAATACATGGCATGAAGTCTATCAGGGAGACATTCAATCTCTAAATGGAGATGCAGGGACAGAAGTTTCAATTGAAAGAAAACCAGAGTCCTTGAAGACCTTACCCTC
Source organism: Adiantum capillus-veneris (assembly GCF_014529385.1). Classification (NCBI taxonomy): domain Eukaryota; kingdom Viridiplantae; phylum Streptophyta; class Polypodiopsida; order Polypodiales; family Pteridaceae; genus Adiantum; species Adiantum capillus-veneris. Next base: position 137,873,247 of record NC_140955.1, on the reverse strand, counting down.
ATACATATGAGAACATGAGGCGGACTCAGAGACTAGAGTGGTGCCATCTCAGAGGAAAGCCATATCCAAGATGATGGATACAAAGAGTATGCAAGAGTTGATGTCAGCTCCAATACAGTGCACCATTACTCTATTTGAACTGCTTAAGATTAGACCACATGTATGGGATGAAGTAGGCAACAATTTGGGGAAGATGGGATTGAAGATACCTCTTCAAGATCTACCCTCAAATGAACAATCAAACAAAACTCAACAAGAAAGTGCAAACACTAAACCTGTGCCGATAAACAAGGTGGGGGAATATTGCGAAGGAGAAGAAGGAAACACCACCTTACCTGTGGAATACAAAGGAGTTAAAACATTGGCTATACTTGATAGTGGGGCTGGAGTAGCCATAGCCACAAAAGACATTTGGGAAAAATGGCGTAGACCAGCGCTTAGGAAAACTAGAATGAAGCTACAACTTGCAGATGGATACACGGAAAAACCTCTGGCTATCCTAGAGCAAATTATTGTGACTTCTTGTGGAGTTGAATATGAACATACATTTGCAATAGTAGATTTTGGAAAAGGGAACAATTTTGATATCATTTTAGGAAGACCTTTCATGCGTCAACTTAAGATGGTTCAAGATTGGGGCTATGAATATATCTACTTGAGACATAAAAAGATCACCACAAAAATAAGCATAAAAGACCATAGCTATAGAGATTTGAATAGAACTCCTTTAGAAGAAATTGACTCTACTATAGTCAATGGGAAAGAGATACCTGCATGGCTACAAACCAAACAAGAACTTTGGATGTGTGGTGCTTCGAAGTGTGGAAGCTCAGTGAAGGAGGATTGCATCCTGGAAAGATCAATGGACAATGAAGCTTACATACCGGAACCCTTTCTAGAGCAATTATTTGAGCCATTTGGATGGAGTCAAATATTGGCAACCTTGGATGTGTGTGTAAATGAGCTAACTCCAACCAAGTTTTGTGATGAAGGAGGCTACGACCTAGTTTCATGTTTTATATTGAAAGTGCTGAGAAATGCTAATGAGATTTGTGAGAATGAAAATAGAGGGACAAATAGCTATGTCATGGAGGATGCTGCACAAACACAAACTAGGAGAGCAATACAACCATGTGGAGATGTCATCATTGACATACTTGAAGAGTCAACAACATCTACTCCAAAGAAACTAACTTCAAATGATGCAGAGTTGAAAGTACAGGAAGAATCAGATGTGCAAAGCTCCACATCAACAGATGTTCTACAAACTCAAGATCAAAGGAAGAATGAGGAAGAATCCAAAGATGCAAAATATCCCACATTGGTCAAATTCAATTTATGCGGACAAACAGGGCTCAAGGTTACATGTTCGGCCATAATTGATCCTTATGCTACTAAGAATATAATGTCATATGGCACTTGGATAATGATGGGAAAGCTGACAATTAAAGAAGTGGAGGAAAGAGTATACTTTAGTGCCAAAACACCAATCCCAAGTTTTGGCATAGCGGAGGCAATACTCAAGTTGAGTCATGGGGAGTTCAAAGACAACTTCAACATAGCTAACTCAAATCACATCAAAGAAATTCTAGTCCTAACAAAGAGTTGGAAGAATATCTTCTTCGGGCAACAACAAAAAGCATCATCAACAACAACAAAGACGGTCCAAGATACATCAACAAAAAAGACACAACCATCTGCAACAGAAAAAGATAAGGCCAAACTAAACATTGAAGAAGATCATCCTTGCAAGTCATTTTTACCTTCGCCAAGCCCACATCAAAGCTCAAGCAAAGCCTCTACATCAAGAACGAAAGCTTCAATCTCCATCGCAGCAAAGTCTCCAAAAGAAGCAAAGAAATGTCAAGCAGGTGTTTGTATCCAAGGAACACATTAGAGTCAAAGATCCAATTTGGATACACTCTCAAGAACAATCTCAACAACAAAAGGCGAGAGGGTGGGTGGCCCCAAATGATGTTTGGGCCAAAAATCCCAAGGTAATGGCATGGAACTTCTCACCCTTACAAAGAAACCCCACAAAGAACAAGCCGAGCATTCAACACAAGACAACCAACTCAACTAGGATAAAGAAGAAGCAAAAGAAAATAGCTTCAAAGAAGCAAACAATACAAAAAATATGGGTACCAAAGTCAGAGATTTATCAAGCTACCCAACAAGGCCAAATGAAGACAAAGAATAGAATGGTTCTCGTCAAGCTACTTGAAGCACAAGGATTCTATGAAGGTAACACCCAAATATGGTTACCCAAAGTAGTTTCTCAACCTAGAGCCACTAAGACCAACCAAATAGCAAAGGACCCCACACAAAGACAATCAACAACAACAAAGAGCCAATGGAGACTAAGCATAACCAAGGGAGAAACAACCTCAAAATGGATCCCTCGTCTTCTACTACAAAAGCAAGGCTTTTACAATGGTAATAACCAAGTATGGATACAAAAGCCTAGTGTCCATCAAGTCAAGGGAGCAACTCATGAAGCAAGAACAAAGTGGGTCCCAAAACCACTATTGAAGCAACTCATGAAGTAAGAACAAAGTGGGTCCCAAAACCACTATTGAAAACTCAGGCTCCTCACAAAGAAGAAAAAGTAAAGGTACAACAATGCGGCCTCCTTACGGAACATCTCATGCAACAAAAGAAGTTAGAGGAGTCAAAGTATGCCAACTTACTTGAAAAGATGGTGGAATCCAAAGACCAAAGCAATGATAGAGGCCTTAATCTCAAGAACTTATGGCATTGGGTTTCAAGCCATGAACATGTAAGTCTAAGTTGCCATTAAAAATACATGGCATAAAAGTCAAGAGTTGGGCAGCTGAGCCACTAAATGAGCAAGGCATTAGTCACAAAGCTTCAAGTAATATTCTCTATGGTCTAAGAGTCTTAGCTATTCTAGGTACTGCTCAAGGTGGAGGAGTTGAGCATATTTATGTTGTGTCGCTCATGCTGGTATAGGTGAGCATAAGAGTCCAAGTCTATGTATTTTAACTTTGGTAAAGTGAAGAAGAGAGTCCAAAAGACACTCACGCACTATGCATAGTGAGTAATGAGTGGAGAAGCTTCAACATCAAAAACCCTTCTTGAAAATGTTGAAGCTATTGAGATGTCCTTGGATATCACATGTGCTACATTTGTTCCTTGAAGCACCCAACAACTCATTTTTCACACCGCATGATTTTCTTGAAAGAACTCTTGTGTGCATATAGCGTGTCCCATAATTGGCGCTTGCATTACGCACTCTTACTTTATTTCTCCCAAGTACTCACCTTGCATGAACATGTACTCAACTTCCAAGTGTTCAACCCCAATAAGAGCATATACCAAAGGCATTTTTTCCCACTGGGTTTTTCCCTTTGGTCATTCAGGTTCTAGACCCTAATTTAGAAACACCCATCACTATTCTATTGTATATATTCCTTCCATCAAATGAAACCAATAAAGAATTTTACACGATCTTCAAAGAGATAAAGTGGGGCCACATTGTTCTCAACTACGCTTCGACAAGAGCAGTTCTTATCTTCAAAGATACCAACAAAGCTCTATTGACAAAGTGGCAAAGAAAATCAAATTGGAGATGCCAGTGCACACATGTCAAAGTCTCAAACATTTTGAGATACGAGCTCCAATAAAAAGTCAACTGCACCAGGAGGCAAAGTATCCAAAGAAGCAGGTATCATCGACCAACTGCACAAATGGAAAGGTAAAGCAAAATGTGCAACAACATGCACAAATGCCTCGTCCACAACATCCAAATCACAAAGAACACATGTTCATCAATCAAAGGCAAATGGGCACCCCATTTGAACAAGCAAAACATGCCAGATATAACTCAATCAAGGAAGGAGGGAGTCTCATAGAGGTCGCTCCAACTTGTAATCATCTTTACTGTGGCTACGGTAATCCAAATTCAGTTTTGTTTATTGCATTGTTTTCTTCTTACTCTGCTTTTTCGTTCAAGTGTAAGCATTCAAGATTCGGTGTAGGTATCAAACGTAACCATTGTGGACTTAAATCATTGTTTTGAGTGTCTATATGCGTATTTTATGTTGTTTTGACCCTAGGAGAGGCTTTAGGGACCCAAAAACGACCCTTTAGGATCATCCGTTTACTGATTTTGTGTACTTTGGGACGAATGATCGCGATCTGTGCACCCATCCAGAATGCTGTGACAGTGATAGGATATGCTCCTGATAGTCCCCTGTTGCTTCCCTTCAAGTTTCGTGTGAATCCAATATGATTTGCATGGTAAACATGCGTGATGACTGTAGAGCTGTGTAGAAGAACATAGGCAAATTACTTGGCTTTAGTGAGTTTGATTTTCTTGTAGAGTTAGTAGTTTCATCTCTTCGAGTTCACTTCATTAGGATTGACACCCTAGTGAGTTTCCATGCCTCATCCGAGTCGCTTCCCTGGTATTGATATTTATGTTGATGCTTGAAGGCTATGCTATGGATGTCCGTCAGGGTGACTAGTTGGACTTTGTCGTGACACATAATTGAAATAATGGCGCCAGTGTCAGTCCAGAGACTCATATTCTCCACATGTGGAATATGTCTCATGTGAGGATGTATAAAAAAGAACATCCGTCAAGTACAAGATGTACTTGTGTGTGGAGGTAACTCTAAACACTCTGCGACAAGAGTGAGAGGACCCTCATTCATTGCTCCACACTGGCTAAACCGAACTCCTTGAGTTCCTAGACCATGTTGTATCCCATGTGACAACATGTGCCAAATTGAACCTACAAGTAGATTCGTAACAGCATAAGGCAAAAAGACAGATTGGACACTGGGCCCAAAATACTTTGTGCCGATATGCCCTTGGCATGGCTCTGTAACATTCAAGCATACTTATATGTCTTGAAAAACCAAGCAAAGCATACTAAAAATGGAATAATACCAAATCAACATATGCGTACCTGGAGATTTGAACGTAACGTTCACTTACCCGTATTCAAATGGAGAGGATCATGTCCCCTACCTGGAAAAACAAACAACATTACACTGGGAACCCTGGGTGTTGCCTTTGCAATCCAAGCCCTTGGATTAGAATCTACGTAGTCAAACCCCTTGGTAAGGCTCTTTGTAGAAACTGCTCAACTAGCAGATAACGGTAACCAACATAGTCAACTGTGTATAGAATGATTGGAATCAACTTGAAAAGTGTGTTCGCCCGCTACTGCGTGGTAGAGTGCAGAATTCTTTCCTTGAAAGTATAAATGGGAGAGATCAATTGTGATCCTCAATGTAGATCAAACTGTGATCCTTAATGCCTATGGGGTGATCTAGCAATCACCCGTCGGGTCTTACCCCAAAACAGTATGTCCATAGACACTTCGTAGTGCTATAGAGAGAGCAGGAGACCCACACAAGTGAACTGCCGAGCTCCTATGGACAGCCATGCTTTCGGATTTGATTGCTGCATCTATACTTTCTTGTAGAGATCAGCTGCTGTGAGTTGAAGATTATCAAAAACTCAACTTGAGTGTCGCACTGAAAACATGTAGTGCAAAAATGACACCTTAAACATCCATACTGACAAGACTCTTGCTTGTCCATTAACGTCGATGTGTACTTCCTTGGGTAGATCTTGAAAACAATCACCCAAAGAATGCCAATAGTTGGGTCTTACCCTTGGCCTGACAATGGCTCTTAGCCTATTTGGCTCATATCCCTTATGCAAAGTAGTGTTCAATCGACGAACCGATGAAGACTAATTTGAGTATCATCTTAGCCACGTGCTAGCTATGAGTTAGAGCACCTCGGCTAAAGCTGACTCACGAGCAAAACATGTACGAAAAGCTTCTTAGAAGATTTTCATTTTTTCCTTAGAGAGAGAGATAGAGAACGAAAAGAAGAGCATGCTGGGCTGGACGAACTTTCCTTAAGTTTTTAGAGTGTGTGCCCAAGCTATGTGCTCTTACGCATCTTATGCCTGACTTGCAGCTTATCGTATAAGCATTCCCCAGTTTTCCGGTATGACTGTCTCATCGAGAGAGGTAACATAAAAACACAAAACTCAGTTCGATCCACCTACCTTGTAGGGGTCGTGATTGTATGAGGACGACTTAGCATTGGCACTTTGCCCATGAAATAAGTCCTAGAGTTAGGTTTCCTTTTAGTGTTGTTGTGTGTTGATAACAACCAACAATCATGTTAAACAATCCATCACTGATTCTGTCCTTGACAGATTTGCGAGTGTGATGGCGGAGGTGTAATCCATGAAGTGGTGGAGGTCATTCCACTGGCTAGCATGCCTTGCATGCAGAGTGATGGCCTCAAACATGAGAACCAAAACCATAAGTGCCTTGCACGGTTCAGACTGGTAGGGATTCTATGAGTTGATATTCCCTGTTTTGTCACTTACCCGAAGCCTTGCTTCCTATAAAATTGCCAAAGCAGTTTGCTTTGCACAATGATAGTAATTGCCAAGTAAGGTGTAAACAGTGAAAAACAAGAAAAATTTAAACTTGTTACCATATACATGTGGTAGTGATGTGTGTGAACACAGTAGGACCGCCGGGGCATTTTTTCCCTCTTTAGGAGGTTTTTCTCCCCGTGCATTGTATATACGCCCATCACTCTAGGGCTATCCATCTTTCCATTGCACACTAAGTAACACACTCTCTATTGTGTGCCTTGAGCTTCCTTTGTCTTCTCCAAGCTGTGTGTGTTTCTTTGCAACCCTAATTCCAACTTGCGTCCTCCCGGGCTTAGTCGTCAGCTGCTCCAGCACACGCCTGCTCACTTTCTTCGATTTCAGTGAGGTTTGGAGAGCATTCGTAGGTCGACAAATATTTTGGGAAAACTCGTAGAGCTCGGTCTGCTCAGAATATTGATTTGGGCTCATTTCGGCCTTCGTTTCCACTATTGGCAATACTACACAGGTTATTTCATCATTTTCTGTAGAATTTTTGTCAATGCTGTTTTCTGCATAACAGGTGCCTTATCGTCTTCTACAGTTTGTGCTATATAGCACAGGTTGTTCCCGCTCTGTTTCTCCTATTTTCCGGCAGTTTTCACATCAAGTGCAGCATTTACCATGGCTGACAACAACAACACAGATGTGTTCAAGATGTTTTTTGCTGAGGACAGGTTGGATGGGGACAACTACCCTATGTGGGCTTATATGATGCAACATGTTCTTGTGTCAAAGGGTGTCTAGAACATTGTGCAGGGCATTGATGTACATCCTGGTTCTGAGGATGTAGGCGATGTTGACGATGTTGCAGGTCTTGCTGCAAGGATCGCAGTTGTTAGAGTTGTTTTGCCTACGACAAAACAAGCTCGTTGGGATGTTAAGGATGCACAGGCTCATGCATTGATTGCGTTGTCTGTGAAGCGCACCATTGTTCTCACATCCGTTCAGCGAAATCTGCAAAACAGTCTTGGGATATTTTGACTGGTCTTTATGCAAGTCGCAAATGAGGCTAAAATTGCTTTGCTACGTAAAGAGCTAGAGTCAAAGATTATGCATGAGGAAGATGATATGGACACTTTCCTTGCTAGTGTCAAGGATATCAATGAGCAACTTATTTCTGTTGGAGAAGTCATTTCAGACAGTTCCCTTTGTCCATACTGTTCTTGATGCCTTACCAGATTCTTACCAGACTTTTGCTAGTACTTGGAGACTTATGACCCAAGGAAATCCAGAAGTTGTCAAGTTTGATGCATTATGCACATTGTTGTTGCAAGAGTCACTTTCCAGAAAAAACAGGACTAGGCAGTGTCCAGTTGAACAGGCTTTTATTGCTTCTCAAAGAAAGGGTGGTAACAGCAATACAGCCACTTCTTATGGTTCTGCTGCGAGTGGCAAAAATACTGTTCCTAATGCTTCTGTTGGCAACACTTCGTCTGGCATTTCTGGTGACAAGGGCAAAAAGAAGATGTGTTTCCATTATTGTAAAGCTAATGATCACTTGATCAAGTTGTGTCCTAAGTTGAAGGCCAAAGAGGCTAAGAAGAAAGAGGGTGGTTCCACTGCAAATGCTGATTCCACTACAAATGCAGCCATTGTTGAGTCTTCTGTGAAAGGAGACTGTAATGCTAATGTTGATGCAGAATGGGCTTTTAGCGTAGAGTGCACTTACAATCCTGTTGTCCATGATCCATGCTTGTCAGTTGTTGCAGATTCACATGTGTGGTATTTTGACAGTGGTGCTACAAAGCACATTACCTCACATCGTGAATTGTTTACCACTCTCGAGTCTGTTCCTGATGGGAATTCAGTCACTTGTGCCAACAATGCCTCTTATCTAGTTCAGGGAGTTGGAAAGATTGTGCTTATTGCTGCTAATGGCAGTTCTTTCACACTTGTTGATGCACTTTATGTACATGGGATCAAGAAGAATCTCTTGTCTGTATCCGCACTTGCTAGACTTGGACTTGTAGTCAAATTTGTGGATGACAAATGTACAATTCATGATCTCAGTTTTGGTGATGAAATTGTTGCATCTGGCCTTTTGTGCCGTGGGCTGTATAAGCTCACTTTGTATGACAAGTGTGGACAAAATTTTTCAAATGCTATTACAGATTCAAGGGCTATTTCAGATGCAAAACTTTGGCATGCACGTTTTGGTCATCTGAATTTTGCCAGTTTGCTGTGTTTGCAGAAATCTGATATGGTTGCTTCTTTGCCTCCTCTTGAAGCACCTATCAAACATGTTTGTGAAGGCTGTATTTTGGGTAAGATGCAGCATTCTAAATTTCCAAAGGATGGTTCAGTTCGGGCCACTTGCAGGTTGCAACTTGTGCATAGTGATGTTTGTGGGCCCATGCAAACTCCGTCCTTAAGAAATTACCTGTACTTCGTGACTTTCATTGATGATTACTACAGGCATGCATGGGTGTTTCCGCTTAAAGAGAAGTCCGAAGTTTTTATGTGCTTCAAACAATTTTTGGCTATGGCTGAAAATGTCTCGAAATGTACTATGGGCACCCTCCGTTCCGATCGAGGGGGGGAGTATATGTCTCATGAATTTAATGCATTTCTGGCTAGTCGTGGGATAAAAGACCAATGTACAGTGCCTTATACACCTCAACAAAATGGTGTTGCTGAGAGGAAAAACAGGTCACTGACAAAAATGGCACGATGTATGGTCAAAAGTCAAGCTTTGCCGCATTCTTTTTGGCTTGAGGCCATCATGTGTGCCACTTATGTACTTAACAGGTGTCCTACGAAAGCTTTGCAGTCTATTACTCCATATGAATCATGGCATGATAGAAAGCCTTCTATTGAGCACATGCGTGTTTTTGGCTGTTTGGCATATGCTTTGGTGCCACAAGTGCAGCGCAGAAAATTGGATGATAAGGCTGTCAAATGTATTTTTGTTGGTTATAGTGTTGAAAGCAAAGGTTACAGGTTGTATCATCCGCAAACAAAACGTATTCTGGTTTCTCAAGATGTAGTGTTTGTGGAAGATTCTGTTCAACCCTTGTTGTCATGTACTAGAGACAGTGATGTAAGCTCACAGGACATTTATGACACTTTGTTGCCTCTTTTCAGTGGTGGAAATACGAATGTAAGTTCCAATGAGGCAAATGAAGTCGCGGAGCGGAGCGTGGGTCGACTCTCTCTCTCACACACACACACAGTGAGCTTACACAGTACAGTACGCAGAGATCTGTTAGAAGGGTTATCTCCCAATTCCTTAGTATTCACAAAGAATATGTTAGTATATACAAAGAGTTAGAGGTAAGTGAGTTAGGCGGGCGGCCGGCCATATCCGCATAAGAGGCCACCTGGGCTTTAATCCCAACAACCTCCCACTTAAAGTCCAATGTGGCACTTTAAGTAACTGTAAATCTATGAACATAAATGTACAAAGATTTACATGGCTGCCATCTATCCAATGCCCAATAACTCACGACAATGCACAAAGCCCTCTCCTGGAAGTCCCTTTGTGAGTAGATCAGCAGGATTGTCCTTGGTGTGGATCTTCAGCAGTTGTATCTGCTTGTCTTCAAGTACTTCCCTAATGAAGTGATACTTCACATCAATATGCTTAGTCTTCGAATGGAACACTGGATTCTTTGCCAATTGTATAGCACTTTGACTATCACAATATAACTCTGGCATATCTGCATTGATTCCCAAGTCTGCAACCAATCTACCAAGCCAAATAGCTTCTTTGCATGCCTCATTTGCTGCAACATACTCAGCTTCTGTAGTAGACTGCGTAACACAATCTTGTAATCGAGATTGCCATGATATGGCACCTCCAGCCAATGTAAAGACATAGCCTGATGTAGATCTCCTCTTATCCAAGTCTCCTGCATAATCTGAGTCAGTGTATCCTCTGACACTCAAATCCTGACTACCATAGCATATGCGCATACTCTTTGTATGTTTTAAGTATCTCATGATACCTTTCACTGCCTCCCAATGTTTCTTGCCGGGATTTGACATATATCTGCTAACCACTCCCACTGCAAATGCAATATCCGGACGTGTAGCAATCATTGAGCTCTGATACCAATTGAAGTCGCGGAGCGGAGCGTGGGTCGACTCTCTCTCTCACACACACACACAGTGAGCTTACACAGTACAGTACGCAGAGATCTGTTAGAAGGGTTATCTCCCAATTCCTTAGTATTCACAAAGAATATGTTAGTATATACAAAGAGTTAGAGGTAAGTGAGTTAGGCGGGCGGCCGGCCATATCCGCATAAGAGGCCACTTGGGCTTTAATCCCAACAGCAAATGTACAGCCTATGGGGGTTTCTGAAAATGTTTTAGATCAGCCTATTACTGATGTAGATGTACATGATGAACTTGATGAGGAAAGGACTCAAAATGAGCAGGCTAGAGGTATGCCAAAATGGCTGGTGCACACTTTGCGTCACAGTAAATTGGATGCACCTTTGTCTAGTCGTACTCGTTCAGGCTCTGGCCATGCATCCTATGCATCAGATTGTTATGCTTTGGCTGTGTCTAGCTTACATGATGTTGAGGAGCCTCTTTCTTTTGATGAAGCACAGAATTCAAAAAATTGGATGGCTGCCATGCAATCAGAATATGATGCACTTATAGAAAATGACACATGGACTTTATGTGATTTGCCTCCTGGCAAAAAGGCCATTGGTACGAAATGGGTTTACAAGTTGAAACGCAAGCCGGATGGTGAGATCGATCGCCATAAGGCTCGACTTGTTGCAAAAGGTTATGCACAACAAAAAGGCATAGATTATGAATAGACTTTTGCTCCCACTTGTCGTATGACTACTATACGTTTTCTATGTGCATTGGCAACTCATTTTGGTTGGGATGTACATCAATCAGACATTGTTACTGCTTTCTTGAATGGTGACATATTTGAGGAAGCTTATGTAACGCAGCCTCGCAGTTTTGTCATAAAAGGACAAGAGGACAAAGTGTGCAGATGTAAGAAGGCTTTGTATGGGTTGAAGCAATCTCCTCGTGCTTGGTATGAGAAAGCTGACACTCATTTGGTTAAACGAGGCTTTCGTAACAGTCCAACAGAAAGCACATTGTATGTAAAGCGTGAGGGTGATGTACTTCTCATTGTGGTTCTTTATGTTGATGATTTGTTGATCACTAGACCAAATGAGAGACATATTGCTGAATTTAAGGCTGATTTGAATGCTACTTTCAAGATGAAAGATTTGGGGATGTTGCATCATTACTTGGGTATATATTTTAAGCAGTGTGATGGTGGTATTGCCTTATGTCAGAAAAGTTACATAGAGACATTGCTATGGAAATTTGGACTTGAGGATTGCAAACCTATTGCCACTCCCATGGAAACAGGTTTGAAGTTGAGTCTAGATGATGCCGGTGATCCTGCTGATGTCACTCTTTACCAAAATGCTGTTGGCTGCCTCATTTATGTATGTAACACGAGGCCATATATTCAGTTTGCAGTCTCACAGGTCAGCAGATTTATGCATAGCCCAGGGTATAAGCATTGGCAGGCTATCAAGAGGATTTTCTACTACCTTAGTGGCACTTTACATCTTGGCTTGTTTTATCCCAAGGGGGGATCATTGCCGCCAGACTTACATGCTTTTTTGGACTCGGATTGGACTGGTTGTTTTGACACACGAGTGTCCACAAGTGGTTTTTGTTTCATGCTTGGCAGTTCATGTATATCATGGTTGAGCAAGAAGCAACCTACTATGGCCACTTTGAGTTGTGAGGCTGAGTACAGGGCAGTCTTCATAGCTACGGCTGAGTGTGTATGGCTCAGATGCCTTATGGCTCATTTGGGTGTTGGACAGGACACTGCGAACACTATCTACACTGACAGTCAGAGCGCATTGACAGTTGCGAGGAACCCAGTTTTTCATGCTCGCACAAAGCACATTGAGGTGCATTACCACTATGTCAGGGAGAGGCTCTCAGCACGAGAGATCAGCTTGGCTTATGTGCCAACATAGGACAACCTTGCAGATCTTTTCACAAAGGCATTGTCTCATGAGCAGCTTGAAGCTTTCGACAAAGCTTTGGGCTTACTCCCCTTTGTGGACTGATCATGTCCTTAGGGCATGGTACTTCCCTTTACTAGCTCATGTGCCAGCTCTCGTTCACCGCATCACTCTACGGGGGATTTGTTACCATATACATGTGGTAGTGATGTGTGTGAACACACTAGGACCATTGGGGCATTTTTTCCCTCTTTAGGAGGTTTTTTCCCCCGTGCATTGTATATACGCCCATCACTCTAGGGCTATCCATCTTTCCATTGCACACTAAGTAACACACTCTCTATTGTGTGCTTTGAGCTTCCTTCATCTTCTCCAAGCTGTGTGTGTTTCTCTGCAACCCTAATTCCAACTTTTCCGTCGTGCATTGTATATACGCCCATCACTCTAGGGCTATCCATCTTTCCATTACACACTAAGTAACACACTCTCTATTGTGTGCCTTGAGCTTCCTTCATCTTCTCCAAGCTGTGTGTTTTTCTCTGCAACCCTAATTCCAACAAAACTTGGCTAACCTAGTTGTTGTTGTAACCCCTTGGCTCGATATTCCGTGGAAGAAAAGTCGATTAAAAATGGTGCATAGCCATATTTGTTGCATGAGTGGGAGCTGTCGTATGTACAGATACGTCCCTTGTATCATATACGCTCGTCTATCACGTAATGAAATAACCTGCAAGCATATAGTCAAGTCCGTCCCAAGTTTGTATGTTCATAGCATAGACTAAACGTGGGGAGTCGCGATGCAAGATGCATAAATAGAAGCCTTGCTTCACCTAAGTTCATAAAATGGATGAGACCACAATGTAACCTGAGTGCTCATAGCTAACAGCTACTCTTGGTGACACACATGTGTCCGAGTAGAAAAAGATTGACCTTGTCAAGATTTCATAGGGAAGAAATGGCCTTGCTGAATTTTGCTACGGATTGAGAATCATAACATTGCTCGATACTCATCTACAGGTGAGTGATCAAAGGTCAACTATTATCAAATATTGCTTGATCAAAGCAACAAGTTAACATACCTATTGACTTCCCTTGGCAGTGAAAGGCATAACATCCTATAGTATGGGTCTTGACTTGGTTTTTAGCTCATAGCTATGGAATTTCCTTGTCTTTTACAAGCTATAGATGCTTGGGCAGGATCATGCCCCCAATACATTATAGAGATATTGGTGGGCGGAGCCTTGCTCCTTGGGTAAAACATGATTGATGTACCCCTTTTAGAATCGACCTTGTTGAATTGGCCCCATGTACTCAAAAGCAAAAAAAACTTGTAAAATATGTACTGTGTACCTGCTTGGCTTGATTACGTTGTCCTTGATATATACGTAAATATTGTCCCTGACATATATGTAGATATGGAGCCCTCCTTTTGGAATCCTTGCTTCCCCCAAGTTAGAGACCACGCCTGCCTTGCCCTTATTCGCTGGGTAACTTTGCCTTGTTGGAGCCGTGTTCTGTTGTGAAAACATGATGGAAGCACCATCGTGCAGCTTATGATGGTGGTATACCGAAAGTAGTTCCCACCAATTTGTGGCTTTGTCGAGCAAAATTCCATACCCAAGCCATATAAACATTTATCTTAAGGGCACCAAGAAAGTGTAAAGGAAAAAATTAGTCGGCCATGCCAACATCTATACCATACCCATTGTAGGCATGGCCTGTACTTTCCTGAATGCAATTGGATAACAGTACCAATTGGTAGCAATCTCGCGACCGTTAACCATTTGTTTTGCCTGAAAACTTTAGTCAAATACCAAAAGTATAAACCTTATTGAAATGCATACCTTCCTTGCATGTCAAAATTTTGCAATGGCATTTGGACGAATCTGCCAATCCTATGACAAGCTGCTCGCTTTCATGATCGATGTACGTTGCATGCCTTGCATGTTTCTTGCCTCTTGCGGAGTGTTGTGGGAAAGTCTTTAGTGCGTCTACTGCCTTGCATTCGAGAAATTGCTCCCTCGTTTGCTCACCTCGCATACCGTGGCTTGGTATGGTGCCATGCACTGCGAGCTATGGAAGAGGTGAAAAGGGGGGGTTAGCCCGTGGGCACCCTCCCTTGGCTTTAAAAAAAACCCCTAAAGTTTCTGAAAATAAGCTCTTTGGAGCTATGGCGTCGAAACCAGGCAGCACAGAACCGTCGAGAGTGTCGAAATTGATGCTCCCCGGCCTTGACGCCTGTGTCGTGAGTTGTTGAGCAAGTCAAAGCGACCCCGTCCAGCCCTCCTTCGCCTGTTTTTGAGCAGGTCAAACCGCCACCTTCCCCCTTTGCTAGGGCTGTTGCATGCGGATCCCATCGTTGTCGTCTCCGCCTGTCCAGGGTTTATGCACACACCGTGAACCCCGACCCCGGTTTGCATGTAGCCAAGAACTCCACGTGGGAGCCACGCCCTCCATAGCTTGCTTTCCTCTTCGATTGAGAGAGAGAGAGAGAGAGAGAGAGAGAGAGAGAGAGAGAGAGAGAGAGAGAGAGAGAGAGAGAGAGAGATCTTCTTCATGATATTTCATGAACGACCGAGAGAGAGGGAGAGAGGCCGAAGAGAGAGAAGCCTTCCCCTTCCTCCATAGCTCTCACCTCCTTCCCTGAGCTCTGATGGAAGCACAGAAGGTGCTCAAAGTTGGGTGCCGTAGATTTGAGCAAAGAATGACAGAGGCGTTTACACACCATCATGGTCTCTTGAGAGATTCGATATTTTTGGAGCACACAAGTGGAGCTTCTTTCACAGGTTTTCACAGGATACTTTGGCAGTGATTTTGTGCTTTGGTTCCTGGTCTTTTCAAATGTATTTGCATAAGGTTATGGCACATGGTTGATGCCTATTATACATGAATTTTGGAGAGCACTTTTGAGTGCCGATGAACTCTCTTGAGAGCATTGTCTTCACATTGATCAGGTTTCTGGATTGCAACTCTTTTGACACTTGTTTATGCGTGGTCACTTTGCTCGGGGAGTCCACTACGGAAAAATTACATAGTGGACTCCCCGAGCTATATGTGAAAATTACATATAGCACGTGCAAATATGTGGTATTTAAATAATCCTTTACATGTATATTTTCAAGTATTATAATATGTATCCCTTCTGTATGCATTTTTGTAAACAAACTAACCCTTATGTATGAAAATTTTCACTTTTTGAATTAAAAAACCCTTGACATAAGTATATTTTTATGTAAATGTAAAAATCACGTGCTATATGTAAAAATTACATATAGAACGTGCAAATATGTGGTATTTAAATAATCCTTTACATGTATATTTTCAAGTATTAAATGTATTCCTTATGTATGCATTTTTGTAAACAAACTAACCCTTATGCATGAAAATTTTCACTTTTTGAATTAAAAAACCCTTTATGTAAGTACATTTTTATGTAAATGTACCTAATTATAGATCCCCTATTTTGTTCACACGTGCTATTTTACATATAGCTAAGTGGACTTCCCGGGTCACTCCGTGGATGTACGACGTTGAGTGTGGATTGCCATTGTATGTGAGATTGTGGAGCCATTTTGTCATTTCTACTCATTGGCATTGAGTAGTGTTATCGTTCATGGTTTAAAGTCCTCTTTCAGAGACTATAGTGGTCGAGGTTTACTCCCACTTTGCCATAACTTTTGTTGACAAATTTTGGTCAGTTTGTAGTGATCGAGAGCTTCTCCCACTTTGGCATATTGGATGCGGTTTTATGGTTGAGATTTGCGTTGAAATTTTATTGCAGTTACAGAGGAGACTCTGTCAATTTTTCACTAGGTTTTATGCGTTTCGTGATAGGTGCTAGAGAGCTATTTTAGCCTAGTTTTGGCTTGTGCCTATGCGGATGGTCATTTTGCTTGCGCTCCTCATTGCGTATGGCTAGTATTTATACATGATTGGTCCTTGATTTTGGTAGAAGGTTATGTGTTTATGACATGTTTGCCATAGTTTTGGTGGCAAGTGTTTGATCAACTGATTTTCTTTTGCATTGTGTTGAGCGGTTATGCTCTTGTGGACAACGCATTTACACATTGTGTGCATTGATCTATAGACTCGTGTTGTGCTCAAATATGGCATCTTGCAGTGATAGCTTGTCATTGGAGACACAGGTTGGTGCATCATGCAGATCTCAAAGGCACATCCATGTGGTTTGTTGGCATTGTGGCAGACCAGGGCACATGTGGAGATGTTGTTTCAGGCGATAGAGACAATGGAGGATTCCATTGGCTGTTTTTGAGAGTACGAGTGTGGTAGAAACTCCTACTTCTACATGTTCAAGAGGCATGCATGGAATTTGTCTCACGAGTGGCAGCTGAACAACAATGCTTTACGCCATGTTACTCCTCATAAGGAGTGGTTTAGCACGTTTTTTTGTTATGAGATAGGATGTTATTCTTGGTGTGGGTGATTTCATTTACGTTTTGCCAGTGGGAGTATACTTGTGCTCCATGATGTTCAATATGTGCCTAATGCTCATAGGAGTTTGATTTCCATCTCGCAGCTTAGAGATTTGGGTGTCATGTTCAGTTGACTAATGAGTCTTACTTGATGAGGAGAGGTTCACTTCTGATAGCGCGAGGCCATCGTGGTACTCCTTCAACTCTTCTCTATGTTCTGGGTGTCAGAGATGCCATAGTCTCTGTGAGTCCACTTCCATGTAGACGTTTGCAGTTTAAGCAAGTACACTTTGCTGATGAGCAGTGTGACACTTCGCTCGTTGTGCATACAGGATCTGAGAAAAGACATGTAGTGCTGGACAGCTCTTTGAGTGCCCAACTAGAGCAGCGGTGATGAATTTTGAGGCTTTGCCAGTCAGGGAGCAAAGCAGGGAGTCACATATACAAGACAATGCAGTCTCAGTGGCTTTGCAGACATGTACTTTTGCATATGAGCTCTAGAGTGTTGTGCACGACATGTCAGTAGATAGAGAGCTAGAGCGGCTATGCTCTAGCAAGACACAAGGGATTGATCCTCTTAGGACAGAGATGCCTCTTACCACGGAGATGAGCAATATGGAGTTCTTTGACATGCTCATGCTAGAGGCTCGACTAGAGACTGATATGGTGATGCCAGGACATGTAGAGCATGGTATGATGGATGTGAGGACGGTAGCAATGTTGAGCACCCTTGATTTGTCGCATCGGCTCCCGGGGAGATCACTAATAAAAATGCAACCTATCACATGAGTTCAACAGAAGGGTATTTAAAGTTCTTGAAACTTACAAAAATATATATACAGAAGGGCATCATTTTTTCAAATTTGAAAAAATCTTACAGATTTCAAAAGAAAAGGGTACATTATATTCCTAACAAAATTCACAGATAAGGGGTTTTACAAACATGTTTTGAACGCACGTGATATGGTAGTTTTACACATAGTGAACCCCCCGAGCATCGGCTACGATAAGAATTTAATAATAAAACGTTTTTTTAAGAGAAATCAAGGAAGTTACACTAATTTTTTTAAATGTATGTTATCACACTGTTTCTTGAAAAAAGTGTACCAACAAACTATTTAGACTACAATATATTACAAAAACATAAAAAATAATGTTTGAAAAAACACTTGGAAGCATTGTAGCAAAATGAGGAAAAAAAGGTGGAAGAGGACCAGAGAGAAAGATTGTGTGACCCAATATTCAATGGCCCTCTTTAAAGAAAGAGGTACACAAATGTCAACACCTCTCACTAAGATTTAAAAGAAATATTAAAAAATAAAATTTTTTGCCATGTGGCACTAATCTGCAAGCTTAATCCAATGGTACACAATTGCACAAAAAATCCAACGCTTTACTAATGACTCCTTATGTAGTCCCAAAAAAGGGGCATTGGGTATTGGGTCACACACAAATTTTTTCATCCTCTTTCACCTTCTTTTCCTCAATTTCTTATGTAATACTTTCATGTGATTTTTAAGTCGCTTTTTGAAATATATTGTAAATCAAAGAGTTCATTCTTATAGTTGTTTCTTTAAAAAAAGTGATATTATATGTGACAACAAATATTTTAAAATGCTCCTGTCACTTTTTGGCTCCTTATTTCACCAAAAAAAGCGTCTTATTATTAAATTCTTCTCAATAGCCTTGTATAGGCATAGTGAGCTTTCACCTTCTTCTCTTGGCTCCTTATTTCACAAAAAAACCTCTTATTATTAAATTATTCTCAATAGCCTTGTATAGGCATAGTGAGCTTTCACCTTCTTCCAAAAGAAGCCTTCTCTGTTGAAGGTTCTTATTATTAAATTCCTACCAATAGCCTTGTGTAGTCTCTTTCTCAGAAGGGAGCCTCTTATTATTAAACTAGTACAGCCGGCTGCCTTCGGCGACCTCTCTCTCTCCCCCTCTCTCCCTCTTTATCGCGTGCAAAGGGGCTTCTTTTAGTTTTGGACTTTAGCTTTCAAGTCGCAGATCACGACACGTGTAAAGAGCTCCCCCTTCTGCCATATTATGTATTATTAAATTCCTATCAATAGCCTTGTGTAGTCTCTTTCTCACAAGGGAGCCTCTTATTATTAAATTCCTCTCAATAGCCTTGTGTAGGCATAGTGAACTTTCACCTTCTTTGAAAATGGAATTGATCTAGCCCACAAGAGATGGCAAAGTGGTGTAATAAGGGTGTCATGCATGGAAAGTTGAGCCGATGCTACCCTTTCAAATACACGAAAACAGGAAAAAAATAACATTGTGCAGTGATTATGACCTGACGGGTGAATTGTAAAAGGGCGGTGTTGAAAGAGTGGTTAGAAAGGGTCAGTGAGAGCCTCAGAGGCAGAGCGGGAGGAGATATTAGTGAGAACATTGTGAAAAGGAGTGGTACTAAGGTTCGAACTTCAAAGCTAGAGAGCTACCTACACTGCCCAAATTTTGTCCCCGTGTGATAGGACGCTTATCCTCCAGGGGGCCACTCCTCCTTTCTCTGCATCACACATGTTACATTAAGATATATCATGTAATAAAAGTCTCGCATTTGATTGGTCGAGCTCTATTTTCTCTCTCTAGCCCGGAAGAGACCTTCTCTCTCTCTCTTCAATGAGAGGGAGGGAGGAAAAAAAAATCTGTGGTGGATCTCATTGGGCTTTGCTTTTGCACGTTATCTCTTGTTGCATGCAAGCTTTTGAAGCCCTTCAGCAAACCTTTGTGCTTACGTTACTGTTACGTAGATCACCTTAATGGACCCGCTGTGATCATTGAAGCTGCAAGTTCTCTCTCTCTCTCTCTCTCTCTCTCTCTCTCTCTCTCTCTAATTTGTCTCAATGCTGCCTCACAGCCCTCGGGCACAAAGAATCTGCTTTACGTTATCCCTGATCAGGTAGCTTGGAATTGGAGACCGCAGCATGTTGCTGTTGCAACAGGATCCATATTTGCGTGCTAAAAACATGAGGGTAATGATCTGGGGGAAGAGGGAGTAACACTTGTAACCGCATAATCAGGTCAAAAGCGGGCTTAATTCCCAGTATTACTCTGTGTAGAACCCAGTGCATAGTGCCTCCATAGCCATAACATCGTCCTTTGTCAACTTCTAGACACAGGTCCATGCTACCCTTATGATCTAGCTAGGGGGTTACCTCCATAGCCATATTAATCAGAATCCCGTTTACCTCTCAAGCTGCCTGCAGGAAAGGAATCTTCCTAGCCATATTGATCAAGCTGCTGCCCATGTACAGACCGAATTCCTAGCCATTTTATCCAGGTTGGGCTGGGAGAGAACGACATCGATGTCGTATAGAAGGCGCAGAGAAGGGCGGCGTGTCAGTGAAGTCTATGGAGCCGCCGGCCTGGTCAAGACCAGCAGTCCCCCTCGTCTGCTACATCAGAGCAAGGCTGTCACTGGCCGCCAGATCGCTCTACAAGTGCAGGACACAAGGTCCTGTGGAAATGTCAGTGGTGGCAATATGATGACGAAGGGCCCCCCCGCAGCTGCCAAACCCAGTAGGAAAAACCATCACGCAGGGGCTTTGACAACTTCAAAGAGCAGGAGCGGTACTCATGTGGTGACCATTGGCCCGAGTTCCACCTCCTCTGACAGCGCCCTCTCACAAGGGGACTTTGACAGGTATGAATTGTTCTATGAGAAGCGGCGCAGTGCCATCGGCGTCATCACAGGCATCTTCACCTGCTGGTCCAAGAGCAAGGATGGTGGGCAAGTAGCAGGCGCCAACATGTTCACGCAAAGCCGCCAGGTGACGTCGACTATGGCGCCGCCCCATCTCAACAGCCTTTCAGCAGCAGCGCTTCTCGAGCAGGCCAAGGCTCAGCAAGAGGTCTTGCTTGAAACCCAGGATACAAGTGACATGTGGGAGTGGCATATGGAGCAGCAACAGACCATAGCTAGCCAAGAGCACGAAATGCTTGAGCGCAATAGCAACGCCGGTGCTAATTCTGGTGATCATTTCCCAGCTTCCATATGTCCGCCACCTCTTCTGCCCGCCGGCAGCAGAGAGAATACAACCCCAACCCCAATCCTTAAACTCAAAAAGCCTCCTGAACGAGAATTAGCTCCTCACGATGAAGATGTTGAGGACGACGATGCCACACAGGAATGGGAATCTCCCGCTTGGGGGTGGCGGCAGCACGAAGCTGAGACTGCGGGAGAGAAGATCCTGAGCATGTTTGAGACTGCCCTACTTCGCTTTCGGTGGGAAGTGAATACCTTCTGCAGGGTCTACATGCAGCAGATTGTGAGGGCTGGCTACTCTCTCATCAATACGCTGATGGAGATGGAAGCCAACACAGTGTTCTTGAGGAGGGTCCATGCGAGCTATGCCTTGGAAGCAAGGATCAATGCGGCGCTGTTTCGGTGCTTTGAGAATGATAGCTTTGATGACAGCGGGCTGACGCATATCTTCGATCCGAGCGCAAGGGCGGTGGCAAGGCTCCAGGAGTTCATGAGGATGAAGGGGCTGGATCCAGCGGAGGCATTGAGGATGCATTCGCCGAGTTATGAGCCGGCGTTTCACAATTTTGCGGCGGCCAAGAGCGAGGAGGTGCTGGCGCTGCTGCCGGCGGCGGCGCTGGCGTTCCGGTCGGCGGCACAGAGGGATCGGTTTATGGATGCGTTTCTGAGGGCGGCGAAGTGGGCATGGCTGCTGCACCGCTTGGCGACATCGACGACGCTGCCGGCGACGATTCTGAGGGTGGCAAGGGGGCATCCGGTGGATGCGATGTATGTTGAGTCGGTGGCGGTGCCGCCGATAGGCAGCTGCACCCGATGCCCTGTGACGGCACATCCCACCGTCGAGTTCATGATCATGCCTGGCTTTGTAGCGCAACGCAAGGTCTTCCGCTGCCGCATTTATCAGCACTTCATGTGCAAACAGCAGTAGATGCCATAGCCTGTCTATGCTTTACTCTGCTAATTTTCATGATTGGGATGCTCATTAACACCTATAAATTACATCATGTAACACAATCATCTTCCTGCTAATTAAGTTCTAGTCAAGGGCCCGTCAAGACATCCTCACATCATGATTCATGAGAAGAGAGTCCTTGATATAGAGACTCATATACAATAATAATATACCTTGTCTGTTTGCTTTTGGTCCCCATACACGTACTTGTCCAATGCATGCACGAGCAGTAGAGTGAAGATCTTAAAGTTTCCTCTACGACTTCTCAATACGTTTTTATAGGATGTTACACCTTGGTTCTCTACAATTCTGGCATCTAAACTTCTATAATTTTTTACAAATTAATGTTACAAGAGATCAAGCACGGAAATATTCATCAAATGGGTCTTGACTCTTACCTCCATCGTGAAGGTGTTTTGTGTAGACGCAATACGGACTGCATGGGATTCTAGAACAGCGCTAACATAAACAAGCAGCAGGAGGTTTTGCTTGATGGATCTTACACTCATCTACAGAGAATGTTGGTGGATGAATGCTAAACGGATGGGGATAGTCTAAGGAGGCTACACAACAACGGTCTTCGGCTCATCGCCCACATCTAGGAGTTCCTTTATGCCCTGACTGAACATAACCCCCCTAACTAAGAATAGGAAATGTATGGGCCATGTAATTTTGATTACCCAAAGTTTTGTATCTACTGACTGAAAGCTAACTATACCCCATGTGGTAGTCATTGTAACTTTACTTCTTTTTCTTTAATATAAATCTGCTCGCACCCTTTATGGTTTTAAAAAAAAACCTCGGTCCCAAATTGAAGTCAAATCAACTTTAGTTTATCTCATGCCACATGGACCATAGTGCAAAGAGCTATGGATTACGTGGTGATCACACAACTTAAAAAGCATTTCCCTTCAAAGGCATTGGATACATACTTGGGATGTTGAAATTGATGCCATCGTGCGTAGTTTAGTGTTTCTCTAGATGCTTTTACCAGTTCAGTGTAGATTATACAGTAGCTATCCGTGTGACAAGTTCTCCCCAAGTTAAGTGTCTAGATTATGTAATGTTCTCATCCGCTACTCGAAAAGAGGACAATGTGAGCAGCTGCCCATGAACGCAAAGCTATTCAAATACTGCTCCAACAGTGAGTTTATATCAAACACTATTACAAGGGTTTGTGGTTGTGTGCATACGTGTGTATGTCTATGTGTGTGTGTGTGTGTGTGTGTGTTTATGTTTAATATCCGTAAAAAAGAACTATATACTAATTGTTGATATTGACAGTAAGCTTGACAATAAGACCAAGAGACATTATGTCAATAAGGTAGGCAACTGAGAAGACAATATATTTTTATTCAAATTTTGGTATAACCAATCCTTTGTAGAAGACTCAACGAGCTCTTGATTATGAGAGAATAGACTTATACTTGCCACCATCCAACATAGATATCAAGTTAGAGCTTGGGCTACTTCTGATGGTCTCCAAACAATCTATTCTACTTGTTATAGTTGTCACATGTCCCTACACTCCCTCACTCTCCTTATACACATTAGAGGTAGGTTTTTAGCCTTGAAATGGGCTAAAACTCTCTTAGCTATAGTTTTGATAGGTTTACAGAAATGTGCTAGTTGACATCCTTCTAGATAATCCGTACAATTGAAGGACGGAGTTTCCCAAACGGTAGGTACTTCAAGAAATTTTCATGTCTAGCTTGTCCTCAATCAGTTGCATCTTTGTTGGTTTCTGGAGTGGGCTAATTTGAGCACTCACTTGAACTTGCACTTTCGAAGGTATAGTAAGAACTACTTAGTTGAATTGGTACAAAGAAGCCATCACAGGATAGAAAGAAAAAAATGTTATAGGTAGTGAAGTGGAGAGAGAAATATAGAAATAGAGACAAAGAGAGAAGTAGAGAGAGAGAGAGAGAGAGAGAGAGAGAGAGAGAGAGACATAGAGGTAGGGAGATGAAGTGAAGAAGAAAGGAGAGAAAGGAAAGGGAAAGTGAGAGGTATATGTGTGTGTGTGTGTATACAGAGAGAGAGAGAGAGAGAGAAAGAAAACGAGATTAAGAGAAGGATAAAGAGAGAGATAGAGAGAGCGAGACAGAGAAAGTACAAGACAAAAATGGCCAAGAAGGAGAAAGGGGGAGGGATTGTGGTGGTGCTAACAATCTAGCCCTAGTCAAGTGGTGCTAAAAACCTGGCATAATCATGAGGATTTTGCATAATTCAACTATTTATCACCGTAATACCCCATCCATTGCTATTTTACAAAAGTATGTAGCGTATACAGATGACAACACTTGACTCTCACTATGTATATATAACGATCACAAAACTCATAATTTGAAACCACCCATTGTGTGCAATATCTATTCTTCTATATGATTTACTATAATTGTGTAATCAAGGCTCATGATAAGTGTCATAAAATCTAATATCTATCTAACCCAAAGGATTTTCTTATATTGAATTGATAATTTAATATGGAAAAAAAAGGGAACAAGAGTTAGAATATAGACATGTGCTTTTAGATCTATCTCAGCACGGGATCAAAGGGACATAAGGAAATGGTTCCAAAAGGGAGATGGTCTATCAAAGAGCAATGACCAGATAATGGAGCTTAAAAGACCGTAGGGTTAGCTTCATTAAAGACCTCCAAAGGTTAGTGTTAAAAGTCCTTAAACCTAGGACCTTAAGCAAGCTGGAGTTGACCTTGAGGTGGGAACCTTGCCCAAGCTTGAGGTGTTGTGCTTGTCATGCTTGATGGTTAAGGTATTGAGGTGCTTGTCATGCGTGAAGCCTAAGGTGCTTGAGGTGCTGAAGTCAATGGGATCCCTACATAAGATGGGGTGAGCCTTGAAGCTAGGGGATGAGAGAGAACACACTCACACTCACTCTCAAGGCAAACCAAAACTTAGGAGGCAACAAGGACACATGTCAAGCCCCTACCCATGTTGCCCTCATGGTGTGCCCGGATCCTATTGGATAGCCCTTTAAGAGGTCCAATGAGAATTTAGTCCAGCTAAATAATTATAAAGCATTATTCAAGCCCTATCTCTCAAATAGGAAAGGAGGACACTTTTTTCAAATGCTACCCTTGTTGCTTGATATGACTAATGCATGCGATTGGCTAGTCTAGGGGAGGTCCAATCAAATCATTCCTTGAGCTAGAAGAGGGGGTCGACCCAAGCAAGGAGGGGGGTAGCTTGCCCCCCGGGGAGGTCACCTAAGAAAAATGTAACCTATACGTGAGTTCAACAGAAGGGTATTTAAAGTTCTTGAAACTTACAGAAATATATATACAGAAGGATATTATTTTTTCAAATTTGAAAAAAACTTACAGATTTTAAAAGAAAAGGGTACATTATATTCCTAACAAAATTTACAAATAAGGGGTTTTACAAACATGTCTTGAACGCACGTGATATGGTAGTGTTACACATAGTGAACCCCCCGAGGCTTGCCCATATACCCCTCTCACACACTCACACACTCTCTCATTCTCATTGTGTGTTATAAATCCATCTGCTTCTCCAAGCTAGAGAAGTTGAGAGCCTAAACCAACAACTCTTGGCTATGGAATGCAAATCCAACCAAGATCCATGCTCCAAAGTGCAAGCTTGCCATCTTCTTCATCTCCATTACTATGCTACTATGCTATGCTAAGCTACAAGAGTAATAACAAGTGAGAAGACTGGTTCTTTGTTGTATGTTACTTCCTCTTCCTCTTCCTCTTCCTCTTTCTCTTCCCTTCCCTCACTCCCTGCTAGCTCTCTCCACCTTTGAAGGTGTTTGAGGTCTTGGGATTGAGGCTGGGGATATGTTAATGCTTTTGCAAGTTAATTAAGGTCATAATTTTGGTGTATGAAGCTACCATCTTCATTGCACCAACAATTTGTCACGGAACACAAGCTTGTATTGTACCAAGTCTCTCTTTATTGGGGAATCTATAATACAAAAGAGTTTTGAAGAAGGGACCGGCTCCACATAAATCCGATCCTCAATTGTTGTCAATTTCTCTAATTATGTGTGTGTGTGTGTGTGTGTGTGTGTGTGTGTGTGTGTGTGTGTGTGTGTGTGTGTGTGTGTGTGTGTGTGTGTGTGTGTGTGTGTGTGTGTGTGTGTTTTGCAAGTATTTTTCATGCCAAGCTAATTAGGTGTAATGTTTATTTTGCTACCTTTAATCAATTATTCTTCTATGCTCTATAAGAATTCTCTTAAAGGAAATACTAACTATTGTTATTTCATTTTTGCTACAATCAATGTTATAGCAATAGCAAGTGCAGATACAGACAAAAGGTTCTTTTTTATCCCAGGTACATACAATGCATCAACAAGTGTGAAATATCTCATTACATTGGTATCAGAGCGATTGGTTTCTATTTTCTTGCTTAAGAAGAGAGGTCCTTAAGTTGTCCATGAAAGGTTGGACATATTGCAAGAGGGTAAGTGGGACAGGGATCTATTATCTTGATTGAAAAGGACTTAGTTTGAGGTACACCGTTGGGAACTATAGACTTAATAATGGAGTCTTTCGGGGCTTGCCTTTGGCTTAACCATTATTCAGCTACGAGCAAGCTCAATAGGAACCATAATCAACCGAGCATTGATGCCTTATTTATGTATGCAACATGAGGTTAGATATTCAATTTTTTGTCTCACAGGTCAGTAAATTTGTGCATAGCCTAGGGTTAAGCATTGGCAGGCTATCAAGCGGACCTTTTGCTACTTGAGTGGCAATTTACTCCTTGGGTTGTTTTATCCCAAGCGGGGATCATTGCCACCAGATTTACATGCATTTTGGACGCAGTTTGGGCTGGTCGTTATGACACATGAGTGTTTTTTGTTGCATGCTTGGCAGTTCATATCATGGGTGAGCAAGAAGCAATCTACTGTGGCCACTTCCAGTTGTGAGGTTGAGTACATGGCAATATTCATAGGTACGGTTGAGTGTGTATGGCTCATACGCCTTAAGGCTGATTTGGGTGTTGGACAGGACTATGCTACAAAAGATGTTTTTATTTAAAGAGATGCTAGAAAATTGGTGATCACTAGTCCTGGGTACATTGAGGATGCTAACACAATGGATCAACTTTTTTACCATATGTGCCTCTTTGGAGGCCAAGATAATGGAGTGCTTACTTTGCTTACAAGATTGTTTGTTTCTATGTTGGCTCTTTAACAACCCAAGGAATGAAGGAAGAAGATAACCTATCTTCATATCCTCCAATGTTCCATGAGTTTTCAATGTTTCCATTGAGTTCCATAAAATGTTGAGTCTCTTTTTCCTATGGATGGGATTTTTCACACTACTAACATTGTTTTGAACCATAGATAAGCGAGAGTTGCCAAAGAACATTTTTCTAAAGGGACTCTGAAAAATTGGGCTATTAAAATTTGGACTTTTTATTGCTTATGAAAACATTACAATTTTTCGAATCAAAGAGGGCGGATTACAAAATGCACCCTTCATTTTTGCAAGGTGGTCCTTTACTTTCGATGGAAGGTAGAACTTCAGACACATGGATGTGCCTCCCCAATTGGCCCTTTATGGAGCCCTTTTGGCCTAAAAAATCATATCAAGTGTGCATTCCCACCATAAGCTTCTGGCCCAGGGCCTACATACCTGCTTTAGCATCCTGCCTTGCCCTTGTTTGCACCCTTAGCACTGCATATCACCACTCTTAGGCCCGACCAACTTTGGTTTCACCATCATTGCCTAGCCCCCTTTTTGGACCTTCATATTTGACCAAAAGCATATTTATAGAACTTGAAAAGCTATCACACTGAATAGATAACCAAAAGCACTCACAAAACCACAACCATATGTACAGACTATGTACAAAGCTCCCACTCCTCCACACATTGTTACTTCTACGTGGGTTTCCCACCCCCCTTGGCTACAATCTAATGCACATCAGGCACCAAACTTCTATCGAAGTAGAGCTTGAGCTGCACATCCTTCACCCTATGCCTAAGAAGCTTACCATTTGCTCTCACTAGTTGATGTGTCTCATTTGGAAAAGCCTTTTGCAGCTTGTAAAATCCCGTCCACTTCTTCTTGAACTTCTTTTGGAAAGTGAAATCCAAGTAGCTCTCGTACTTCATCACCAAGTCCCCTTCTTTTATATTCTTGTCTGGTAGACTTTGATTGATTTTGGAAACCCGTTTCTCTTGATGCTTCACATAGTAATCCGTTGCGACCTCTTCTCTCCATTTGCAATGCATCAAGGCTAGCAATCAGATCCTGTAAAATTTTCTATGATGTGGCATTGATGCGCCGCATACCCTTCAAAGCACCTAGTTGTGCATGCACTAATAGCACTTCTTCTTTATCATAAACAAACTTGAATGGAGTAAATCTGGTGGCCACCTTGCGGGACGTTCTATACGCCCATAAGCACTTCTCTAGATTCACCTTCCACTCTGTTTCCTATTTATACACATACTCTGTCAGCATCTTGATGATTTGCCCATTGGCACTCTCCACTAGACCATTGCACTGTAGATCTCCGAGTGGCAATCCAAAAAGACCGGCATGATCCAGAACTTGAGTACTTTGCCTTTATCCACTCCCAGTAGCTCTAGCTATTTGTCTCTATCTGCCCTATCCATCGGGGATCTGCCATATCTTTCACCCTGCAGCTTTGTTTGAGGAGTCATTTGGACCGGCTTCTTGAACATCTTGAACACTACATTCCAAGGCACCATATCAGCACTTCGAACACCTAGACCTGCCTCCCCAATTGGCCCCTTTTTTAGCCTTTTTGCCTAAATAACCACATCAAGCATACATTCCCACCCCAGGGTCTTCATACCTACTTTAGCATCCTTCCATGCCCTTGTTTGCACCCTTAGCACTGCATAGCACCACTCTTAGGCCCGACCAGCTATGGTTGCACCAACGTATATGTGTGTATATATACGTCTACATATCTTTATGCATGCATACACCTACATACGTACATACATATACCTATAAGAACACACACACACACACACACACACATACTTCTCTTATGAAGGATTCAAGGTTCATGCATTTGCGACGTGTGTGTGCAAGAAGTAATACATGCCCTTAAAGACAATAGCTCGGTGGGGCACCACAGTTTAGCCAATTGGCCTCTTTCCAATCTTGAGAAAAATTCAAATCTCTTCATTGGCATGCTAAAAGCCTTTGTATCCACAGTGGTGAAGTTCGTTCAATTCCAAGTGTTTGACATGTGTCCCTCAAAAGAGCCTCAAAATTCTTGAGTAGGACGAAGTCATGTCTTTTCAAATTATATTTCCCAAAGGTGCATTCATTTTTTAGGATGTTGAACAAGTGATAAAATCACGAGGACTGCCAAGGACAATAAGATGCAACCCTTTGTTGGCATACCATGGTAGTATGCATGCATTAGTTTACAAGTGATTCAATGACTAGGACTTATGCAAGCTACACATGTGAGTGTAACAACTGTTGCACATTGAGAAAATACCTTAAAGCAGTGTTCAAAAGAATCAATTCACAAACATACAAAATTCCCTTTAGGATAGATTCAAAGAGGAAGTTTTACAAAATCACCGGCATTTTTTGCAATCTAACTCTATTTTCTCAAAAATTTTAAGTGGATTTTCTCCTAGGCTACACCTCTCTTCAATCGGCTGATTCGATTTTTCAACCGGCTCAAGGCTAAGCTGAGGCACACTTTCTACGAACAATGTAGGAGATAATTACATTGAGAAAATTATCTTAAACAAAAAATTTCAAAAATGAGAAAAGAATGGAGCAATGAGAATTAAAAGAATTGATTTTCTCATATTGAGACCTTGGCCAAAGGTAAACAAGTATAGGTGTATTTAATTTTTCCTCAAGTCATCAACAAGTGCATTTGTTGCTCCTCCAGATCATGTACAAATTACAATAACAAGTCGTCTTTCCTTGGGTATAAGAGCCAAATCATAAAACACCAACAAAGTCACTTAACATTCAATTACATCCTATCATGCTTGCTTCTACAAAGATTGATGTAGATGAAGCCCTAGTTGTGCCCTTAACCTCTCTTATTCAAGGCTAGTGGTGGGACCTCTTCTATCATATTACATATTGTTCCCTACCCTACCTCATCAACACACATTTGTGGGAGTTTGTAAAACATGAACATTTGTTGTTTCTAGCTGGACTACGGCAACTAAGAAAGAAAAAGGGAGTAGTGTTGGAAGGTGAGAGCTTCTTTTGGAAACAATATTGCAACGTGACAGGTCTAATGGGTCGGAGTGGTGATGGGTGGTATATGAATAAGAGAGAGAGAGAGAGAGAGAGAGAGAGAGAGAGAGAGAGAGAGAGAGAGATAGAGAGAGAGAGAGGGAGAGGGAGAGAGAGAGAGAGAGAGAGAGAGAGAGAGGTTGTCTGCACAAGACAAAACTACAACTCTCTAGGACTCTAGAGGGTCGAATGTGAGGTCGAGAAAAGGGATTGGGAGAGAGAGAGAGAGAGAGAGAGAGAGAGAGAGAGAGAGAGAGAGAGAGAGCTTGGGTGCATAGTCCTGGTTGTTTTGACTCCTAAAACAAAAAAATTATGAGTGCCCACTAACTTATCTACCAATCAAAAACCGGTGAATTTTAACAAGTGATAATATCACAAGGCCTACCCTTTAAAGTATCATGCACCCAACAAAAAATTCACATAATCTCCATTTTCAAAAATGACTAGTGATAGTAACTGCCAAAGTGTAGAACCCCATTGTATTGTTGTGTTGTATTTAGTAGCTTTTAGGAGCAATACACTAAGCACACTGAAAAGAGCTATGCTTACTCCACATGGAAAATCTTTCGACCCAAAATATGCATGCACTACATGAAAACTAATTAGAAAGAATCCATTTTTGTAGATGAGAAAACGCTTGAATTTATTATGTTTGAGCTCATTGCATGCCCAACTGAAGTTCCTCCTAAGTCTAATGGCAAAGCCTTGTCAGCATTCTAAAAATGGTTTGAGTAGCAATTGCCTCCCCACAACTCTAGCAATGTAAGGACCACATACACAACATCTACATCTCAAAACTTTGAGCAATAGCCATCTAGCCTTTGAAATCAAGATCCAATAGGCCATGGTCCATACCCTAGTAGAAGGTTTCAAAACTCTTCTTGAGATGTTTCATTGTGTCATTACTTATGTAATGGAATTTTTGTTGGCATTCAATTGATGCAATACCCATTTCAGCAAGAAATTAGGATGCTTTAGCCCATTATTGGTCCACATTTTGAGGTAGTAGCTAATCATGGAGTTCAAAGTCAAGATGTCACACACACCTTAGTGCATCCTTTAGTGCAATAGAGATATTCATTTCCAAATTCCCAACCATTGATGTGCTACTCTAGCTCTATCATGGTTGCCTGATAACACCTAAGTTTCCATGCACAAACTCATTGACTAGTGAGACACAATATGCCAACCAGAAGGAGCTCGTTGCTATTCTTCTGTAAAGGATTAGCTATCACGTACACTAGTAGATAATCTAGTGGCCTACTTGAAAAGTGCTCATCTTGTACTCTGAGTTATCTTGTCTAAGTGTAGAGCTTGGATCGCTTGTAGAAACTGATCGCCACACATCAGATAAGAAGCTCTTGCATTGAATGAAGCTCATGAGGCAAGTTGCACCTTGTAGTGCACAGTGAGGGCAGCACTCATACAGATTGTGCAAAAGTGCCTGGCTGAGTTACCCTAGTCATAACACATGACTTAAAAGCCTCCAAGAAATGTGCATTGATCAATCATGAGAAGATGACCTACAATTCCACTTGATATAGTGACAACAATCTTCTTCAGCATTGCCATTGCCTTCTAGATGTAGCTTGTCTAGACTACCATTGGGTAGGCTTGAACTAGATGGACTCCAAAAGAATAGCCTTCAACTCCAAGTTAAAGTAGCATCCCCAAACCCGCATAATGTTCATGTGTAGGTTAAAGACTAGATTGGCCATTCACATGTAGAACTCAAAGGCTCAACGAACTGAATATTATATACACAATCAAAGCCTAAACATAGTTCACTAACAATGGCTCTTACTAACTTACAAAGTAATTTGTGTACCAGGACAATAGAAGAGTGCTACTAACATCAATGCCCATATAGTAAAAATTTCAAGTTGCATATTGTGTGACTCTAGTAACTACTAGACCCTCTCCACTACTCTTTGCAATCAACAGTCTCTAAACCACGGGTGTGGCTACTTGAGAGCTAATTTTCAAAAGTAAAGAAGAGTAGCAACTAAGGTTTCTAAGGGTACCAAAGCACAAAGTATCATATACATGAGTTTAGTTAGCATGGCTGACAATAATAAAGAGAGTAGAATGAATATTGACAACTTTGATTTTGCACATGAAGGTGCTATTGAGATGCCCGAATGTTTGTGAACTATCTTGTAACTAGGTTGCAACAAGCTATGGACAAACCTGCCTTGCAAGCCGAAGTTACCCAACAACTTAGTGCTTATGACATTTCCCTACCTCTCCAAGAAGAGAGAGAGCTTAGGAGTGTCTTTTTGAGACTTCCAAAATAAGACTCTCACCGATAAGAGAAGAGGAGGAATTCAATGAACGAGAAAGAAGTGAATCTCCTAATTCCTCTGAAGGTGTGGCTCCACGAAGACGGTGGTCTTGACGATCTCCAATTCCTCCCAAGGGGAAAAGATCACCCTATAGTCCTTTCTCTCCTCACTCTGAAAGGGAAGAGAGGAATCAAAGGAAGAAAAAGGCAAGCAAGAGGTCGCCCTCTTCTCCATCTTCATCATCTTCCTTCGCTCCCAACAAAAGAAACGGCTATTCTCCTAGAGAATACAAGAGGAGAGGACATTGTAAATCCTATGCTGCTTGAAAAAGGTCCTACAAGCTTAAGAATTTCAAAGAGGGAGGGAAAAATATCTCTTTTCTCACCTATGATGGGACCTTTGGTCCTATCAACAAAGTTTTGGCCTTCAATAATTTGATGCGGCCCTTTGGAGACGAGGGCTTCACAGAGCTCTCCAAGCTACGTCATGTAGCTATGCACTTTCAAAAATCTGCTCGACAATGTTGGGCTAGCCTTCATGGCAATGGAAAAGCTCCAAAGACATGGAAAACTCTACAAGTTTCCATCATGAAACAATTCCTTACAAGCGATGCCAAAGATAAGGTGCTCACGCACGGCGAAGTTTGAAGCTACTCTCCAATGAATCTATAAAAAAATATGACAACTTTTGGGATTTACATCTCAAAACTATAGTCTTTCAAAAGATGGACTTTGCCAATCAAAATCAACAATTTTGTGCAGGATTACCTGAAGAAATGGCCGAGTATGTCAACTCACAACGGCTTAGTACTATCACTGAAGTTATCCACCACACTATGGTTGATTCTCGCATTAATTTCCAACAAGGGGATAAAAGGAATGCCAAGCCCATGGAAAACAAAGACCGAAATGATTCAAGAGGGAAGAACAATGCTCAAAACTCTTAACAAGGTAACTCCAACAAAGACCAAAATGATTCAAGAGGGAAGAACAATGCTTAATACTCTTAACAAGGTAACTCCAACAACAACAACACGACCAAGGAGAAGGGAGTTTACAAAGGTTAAAAAAAACTCTTTCCTAAAGAGGTATAGGCTTTTCGCAAGGATCATAAATGTTTCAAGTGTGGAGAGAAAGGACATGGTTATCGTTCTTGCCCCAAAAGAAATGCACGCAATGAAACTCCTAGAGCTTCCACGATCGAAGCTCCAAAATAGGATACTCATTGCAAAGGATCATCCCTTTCTTATGCTTGGGTAAAGGTGAGGGAGAATGATGCATTCATCCTTTTTTACCTTGGATCTACTCACAACCTCATATCAACGGAGTTGGCCACTAAGTTGGGTATACAAGCTTTTGAGATGGGAGATATTGTGGCGACCGATGGATATTTTAAGAGACAACAAGACTCCGTTACTCCCTTGATTGGGAAATTGAGGATTCATGTCCAAAGCTACATCGACAAAGAATACTTTTTCATCTCCCCTCTCCAACATGAGGATGTTATCCTAGGGGCACCATGGTTCAACCGCATGGTTGCCAACATGAAATTCCCTGAAAGGAGAATTTATTTCACCTACAGAGAAAAGAACATGTATATAGATGCCAATGAGTCGGGTCGTACTATACCTTGTGTAAATTCACCTGCTTTTGATAAGTCAGTAAAAAGCTCACTTTCCGCGTATATGATTTTTGTCAAAGATTCCATAAATGATGCTAATGTTTTACCAAAACAAAGTGGTAGGAATCAAGAAGAATTAGAGTTTTCTAAGTTTCTAAATAGGTTCCAAGATGTTTTTATCAATGAAATCCCTATGGAGTTACCCCCAAAACGAGGGGATGATAACCATAAGATAGATCTTCTACCTAGGAACTCACCGCCTAATAAACCTTCTTATAGAGTTTCTCAAGCTCAACAAGAGGAGATCATGAGGCAAGTGCATGAACTGGTAGACAAAGGAATGATGAGTCCTAGTTCCTCTCCCTTTTGTTCATTAGTCCTACTAGTGCAAATTAAAGAAAGACGACACATATCGTATGTGTATCGACTATAGAGTGCTAAACCGGATCACTATCAAAAACACATTTCCCCTACCATGTGTAGAAGATCTATTTGATAAGCTACAAGGATCTACCTACTTCAGTAGGATTGACCTAAAAAGTGTCTATCATCAAATATGCATAGTGAATAAAGATATTGTAAAGACTGCTTTTTGCACAGCATATGGTCTTTATGAATATCTTATCATGCTTTTTCACTCAACAAATGCTCCGGCCACATTCAAATGCCTAATGGAGAAAATTTTTAGGCCCTACCACAAGTTCACTAGAGTATTCTTTGATGATATAATCATCTCCTCCAATTCTCTCGAGGAGCATAAGCAACATCTCTAGGTAATCTTTCAAGCTTTGAGGGAGAATAAACTTTTCATTAACCAAAAGAAGAGTGAATTTTTTTTTTCAAGAGATTCAATACTTAGGTCACATTATCTCTCAAGATGGTTTCCATATGGATCTATCAAAGTTAGAGGTAATAAAAGGATGGCCTAACCCAAGGAATCTACATGAGCTACAAAGCTTTATTGGTATGTGCACATACTATAGACGCTTCATAGAAAAATTCTCTCAAATAGAAGGACCATTACATGAATTAACAAAAAATAACCTTAAGTATGCATGGACTGCTAAAGAGAAAAATTCTTTTGATAAGCTTTAAAAAAAATCTAACCTCCCAACCAGTGCTTACACTACCGGAACTCTCAAAGCCATTTGAGGTCCAATGTGATGCTTGTGGAGATTGCTTTGGAGCAGTTTTTCTCCAAGAAGGGCATGCCATAGAATATGAAAGTCAAAGACTCAATGCCGATGAACGAGTATTGAGCATATACAATAAAGAGCTACTAGTTGTTCTACATGTCCTAGACACATGAAAGCACTATCTATTGGGGAGTCCATTCATCTTACAGACTATCTATTGGGGAGTCCATTCATCTTACGAACGGACCACCAAAGTCTCAAGTACTTCATGATGCAAACCAAGCTATCTGACGAACAAATGAGGTGGGAAAATTTCCTTTCACAATTCAATTTTCATATTGCTCATATTGCTGGTAAGCATAATCTAGTAGTCGATGCACTACCACGACGACCAAGGGAAAATGGGATGTCTATAGCAACTCATAATGATCTATCTTCCATGATAGACGAGTATGCTACTGACCCTGATTTTAGGGACATAATGCTAGCCCTTGCCTTAGGGAAGAAAGAGGAACCATTCATCTGTTATCTTCTCCATGGCAACAAGCTATGTGGTACTCACTCCCTTCGTGAGAAAGTGATGTATGAATCCATGCTCCTCCCTATGCGGGGCATAGAAGAATTCAACCTACTATTTGAGGAGTAGAGACATGTTTTTATTGGCCCACCATGAAAGTGGACATACAAGAGTGTGTTTCAAAATGTGTGGTATGCCAAAATACAAATATGATAGAGGAAAGAAACTTGGATTATTCCAGTCTTTTCCAATTCCTAATTTTCCATGGGAGAGTATATCCATGGATTTTATCTTTGGATTGCCCAAGTCCATCCATGAGGAGAATACGAGAATATGGACAATAGTCCCCTGTCAAAAAGACTATTAAGGAACACCAAATGACAACCCTCTTCATATCCCAGATTTTCAAACACCATGGATTGCCAACATCCATCATGTCAAATAGACATCCTAGAATGACCAGTAATTTTTGGAAAGGTCTCTTTGAAAATCTAGATACAAGGTTTTCTCTCTAGCCTTTCACTCACAAACGGATGGCCAAAGTGAGA
Source organism: Adiantum capillus-veneris (assembly GCF_014529385.1). Classification (NCBI taxonomy): domain Eukaryota; kingdom Viridiplantae; phylum Streptophyta; class Polypodiopsida; order Polypodiales; family Pteridaceae; genus Adiantum; species Adiantum capillus-veneris. Next base: position 137,837,104 of record NC_140955.1, on the reverse strand, counting down.
TAGCTAGCCTTACGATTCTCAATCTACTAAAGAATTATGTTGCAAAAGTAGATCAGCAATCACAATGGGAGAAGTATCTACCACTTGTAGAGTATGCATACAATAACACTGTCCATACTACTACATGAAAGGCACCTTTTGAAATCATTAAGGGAAGACCTAAAACTCCCTTGCTACTGAAGGTACATGGGAAGATCTTCGTTGCCTATGAGTATAGCCGAGACCTACAAGAATCTTTCCAAAAGATTAAGGAGGCTATATCCATCTCCCAACAAAGGCAAAAAGTTGTTGCTAACAAGCACAGAAGGGCCTTAACATTCAAAGAAAATGATTGGGTCTTACTTAATTTTGAGACAAACTATGAGAAAAAATGCTATAGGCCACCAAAATTATTATTCTAAATTATTATCCTTTTCAAATATTAAAACCAATCAACGAGATGGCCTATCAACTCAAGTTGCCCAGTCATTGGCTCATACACAATGATTTTCATTGTGAGCCTACTCAAGAAAGGAGAGCCACCAACGGGACCAATCATTGAAGACCCCCCAGAGATCAAGATCAAGAAGAGATGCTACAACCTGAAGCTCTCCTTAGACATGAGGAAAAGGTACTAAGGCATGGTAAGATTATCCAACGATATCTTATTAAATCCAAAAATTATCCTTTTAAAGATGCTAGATGGATGCAAGGAACACAACTTAAGGATAGTATGAACCTTGTCAATGCTTACAATGCTACACTAAAGTATGAAAATGTAAATGTTTCTTTTAAATGAACAATTTTTTGTCTTATAAGACTACATCTCTCTTTTTATTATGCAGAGATTTGAGTAGTATGCATGCTTAGAATCATGTTTGTGATGAAGACGTCTCCCAAACACCAAGTAGAATCTGTTGCTCTACTTTGGAAAGTACGATATGGACTAAAGTGCAGACGTGCTTGTGGCAGCTAAGTCTCCCAAGCACCAAATGGACTAGTCATCCATTCTGGAATGATGTCACAAGGTAAAAAGGAATCCTCTACCCACTAGGAAACATCATGACTAATGACTTAGGCTTTATCTTATCTACCTCATAGTCTAGGATGACTATGATTTTAAGAGAGAGGTAATGTCATAAAATATAATATCTAACTAAGAGAAATGTTTTTTCCATATTGAACTGATTATTTAATGTGGAAAAATAAACAGGAACAAGAGTTAGAATATAGACATGTGCTTTTAGATCTATCTCAGCATGAGACCAAAGGGAGAGAAGGAAATGGGTCCAAAAGGGAGATGGTCTATCAAAGAGCAATGACCAGATCATTAGGTGAAATCTGGACTCACAAAGGGGCCCTTTAAGGATTTTGACTTTATCCGATCTCTACCAAAATGGACACATGGATAAATTTTTGAAAACAAACTCCAAAGTTTGGCGGAGGTTTGACAGTTAGAATGTCCTCTTCAAGCTCTATCTACTGATATATAGCACGCCATGAGATTCCTCATATTTAAGAAGATTCTTTTTTTGATTCATTTAGAGTTGTCACATCATAGGTGAATCAAAAAAAAATCTTTTAAAATATGAGGAATCTCATGGTGTGCTATATATCAGGAGATAGAGCTTGAAGAGGATATTTTAACTACCAAACCTCTGCCAACTTTGGAGTTTGTTTACAAAATTTTATACATGCGCCCGTTTTGGTAGAGAGAGGTAAAGTCAAACTCCTTAAAGGACCCCTTTGTGAGTCCAAATTTCACCTAATGATGGAGATTAAAAGACCTTAGGGTTAGCTTCATGAAAGACCTCCAAAGGTTAGTATTAAAAGTCCTTTAACTAGTACCTTAAGCAAGCTCGGACCGACCTTAAGGTGGGAGCCTTGCCCAAGCTTGAGGTGCTTGTCATGCTTGATGATTAAGGTGCTTGAGGTGCTTGTCATGCTTGAAGCCTAAGGTTCTTGAGGTGCTAAATTCAACGGGATCCCTACATAAGAGGGGGAGAGCCTTGAAGCTAGGGGATGAGAGAGCACACACTCACACTCACTCTCAAGGCAAACCAGAACTTAGGAGGCAACAAGGACACATGTCAAGCCCCTACCCATGTTGCCGTCTTGGTGTGCCTAGATCCTATTGGATAGCCCTTTAAGAGGTCCAATGAGAATTTAGTCCAATTAAATAGTTATAAAGACTTATTCAAGCCCTCTCTCTCAAAGGGGAGAGGAGGACACTTGTCCAAAGGCTACCCTTGTTTCTTGATATGACTAATGCATGTGATTGGCTAGTCTAGGGGAGGTCCAATCAAATCATTCCTTGATCTAGAAGAGGGGTTCGACCCAAGCAAGGAGGGGGTAGCTTGCCCATATACTCCCTCTCACACACTCACACACTCTCTCATTCTCATTGTGTGTTAATAAATTTTTCTCCTTGTCCAAGCTAGAGAAGTTGAGAGCCTAAACCAACAAATCTTGGCTATGGAATGCAAATCCAACCAAGAGCCATGCTCCAAAGTGCAAGCTTGCCATATTCTTCATCTCCATTACTATGCTACTATGCTATGCTAAGCTACAAGAGTGATAACAAGTGAGGAGACTATTTCTTTGTTGTATGTTACTTCTTCTTCCTCTTCCTCTTCCCTTCCCTCCCTCCCTGCTAGCTCTCTCCACCTTTGAAGGTGTTTGAGGCCTTGGGATTGAGGCAGGGGATATGTTAATGCTTTTGCAAGTTAATTAAGGGCATAATTTTGGTGTATGAAGTTTATCATCTTCATTTCACCAATGATGTCTCAAGGAACACAAGCTTGTATTGTACCAAGTCTCTCTTTATGGGGAAATTTATAATACAAAAGCCTTTTGGAAGGGGGATCGCCTCCACATAAATCCGGTCTTGAACTGTTGTCAATTTTTCTAATTGTTTCTCTCTCTTTTTACAAGTATTTTTCATGCCAAGCTAATTAGGTGTAATTTTCATTTCGTTACCTTTAATGAACTACTCTTCTATGCTCTATAAGAAATTTTCTCTTAAAGGAAATGCTCATTATTGTTATTTCATTTCTGCTACAGTCAATGTTATAGCCATATTTCATTACAATAAGTTTAAGTTTATGTCACAAGTACACTACTGTTATAATTAAGCACTTGAATAAGATTGATGATCATTACTTGATTGATGTATGTGGATGTTATAGTAAGGCGAGGCTCCTAAATGGCATCGCTTCATGTCAGTGTGTCTTCAAGTACCTTCTTTGGAGTTTGAGAACCAAAACGATCTCTTCCTATTGCTACTTTGCGTCTTGTAGGTAGGTGTGTATATATGTCTATGTTTATGTGTGTATGTGTATATATATTTGTGTGTGTGGATGCATAGAAGTGTGTGTGTGTGTGTGTGTGTGTGTGTGTGTGTGTGTGTGTGTGTGTGTGTGTGTGTGTGTGTGTGTGTGTGTGTGTGTGTGTGTGTCTTAATTGAGGTGTGTACGTGCCAAAGTATGTGCAAATGTAGAGCTCCTTGGGTTGTTACGAAAGCAATTTTTGTTGATGCTATTTACAAATGCATACCATGTTAGCACCGTGGAGATGAAATTGAGTGCTAGTTGTTGCACAAGGGACACAATAGCCCTAAATGTGTGTAGCAAGGACAGACAGGAAAGTGTAGTGTGAGAGTATCTAATATTTACTTTAGATTCAACGGAATTTTAACTTATGAAAGGAGAGACTTTTCCTTAAGAGAATTCTTTAAAGGAGACTAGAGGTTATGTTGGGCTGATTTCATTGCATATTTACACATTAGAAGATAAAATCCATGCACACAATTCAAACAGAATACCATAATTAAGATTGAAAACTTGATGAGGAACAAATTTGGAGGCTGTTCCCCCTCCAAATGGTCTTTGTACCATAATTCTCTCTTGAAGAGATCTTTGATTACAACAAAATTTGTGCTCTTGTGGAGCTTTCCTCGAACCAAGAAGATGGTGTTCTTCAAGATTCCATGGTGTAACCCTCCTTCCCAAACCCTAAACACCCCAGCATGGAGAAAGAAGTACGGAGTAAGAGGTGGATGAGGGTGAAAGAAGCAAGAATGTTTTTACTTTGTATACACTTACTCCATGGGAAAGCACTTCGCATAGCCTAACATAATAGAGTAATAGAAGATGAACTTGAAAAGTTGGTAAATGCTCTAAGTCAACCTGATTAACACTCTCTTTAGTAGACACATGGCTCACTTGATCTTTTGGTAGTCTTTCATCTGACCTATACAACGCTCTTGACCTCAAGAACATGAACAATATATGAAAATGAAACCTGACCTATTGAGTAGCGTTAAATGGTAACCTTGCATTTGCACTACATTTCTACTCAAATGGATATATTTTTTATCAAAGTTTTAACCTAGTGTTCATTCTCTCTTTCCGTAATAGCCTTTTTCCATACAAACACCTTACCCTTCTTAGATCTTTATGCATTTACATCATATTTCTCTCTTCATGCTAAATGTTGCTCAATGTAAATAGTAAACTTAATTCTACTCTCCTAGTTTTTTTACTGAATATTCTTTTAACTAATTACCTTTACTAATTTAAATAGCTATCTACATCCCATAATTTGTAAATAAATAATTTATGGGCACTTATCTTACCCATCTTCTCTCAAGGGTAGGGTTAACCTTGTAGGCCTTCCCTTCCCCACCACTAGGTGACCCAACTCTTGGATCATTTACTTGTGTTGGTCAACCAATCTTAAATATAATGTATATCCCCAATAAATCAAACTTTATTGGAGCCTACCTCATTTGTTTAAGGTGGATTCTCTTTTGAAAAAAGCATGCTACACCTTGGATGCATGCTAAAGGGCCCCCTACAAGGAGACTTGGTTCAAAAGGTGTTTTGGATGCATCTTGAACGCCTTAGCTCGTGGGTATACTTGAGGAACACTCCAAAATCAGCTTAAACACTTTGACAAGGTCAACTTTGCCTTTTACAACACCCAATTCTGAGTTACAAGCTGAAAGTTATGGTGAAAACAAGGTGCTGCGGACACTGTTACTGCAGGTCAAAGCTACCATCAGGTAAACCACAAAGGTGAAAAGTTTTCTTGACTTCTCCAACATTCTAAAATACCAATGGGGAGTTAAAAACCACTTGCATGTGGAGGGGTCGGCTCAAGAAGCTTCCAGAGACACAACAAACAGGATGGGGACACTCTGCAAGAGCCATTGGAGGGACATCATGGTGGGGCCCACATACATTATCAACCCTTATGGAGCCTCCACGACTTAAAAGTCTATTTTTAATAAAAAAATAAGTCCCTTATTTGCATAATTGAAGGAATGGTCAAAAGGGAACCTAACTATGGTTAATTACCTACCCTAGTCAAGTTTAACCTAACCCAAGGTCTTGTACAGCTATAAAAAGGCCCTTTGGCAAGCACAAAAATACACACACCTACTCCATTGCTGCAAATAAGCTCCTCTAAGGTTAGGGAAGCCCTAATATCTCTCTCCTCTTGTCTCCCTATCCATTTCCTAAGCTCGCTATCATAAGCGGCACCATAGAGAGAGCATCAATATGCTATTGCTACCATTCTCTTGCAAACATTTCTCTTACCATACTCATCCCTAAATAAGGATTGTAGATTCTATATGAGAGCAAGGATATCAAGTTCAATGATCTATCTCATGGTTTGATCAACAAATTGTTGCAATTGGGGTGTCGTCGTCACACTTTTTCTCTAAACGCATGTAAAATTGGTAAGCATATCTTGGCAGCTTCTCATATTTTGTGCTCATTGGGTTGCTTGTTTGTTGAGAAAGTTTTTGTGCACCATGGTGTCTATTTGCTTGGCTTCTCTCCTTATGTTGTGTGTAAGTAAGTCTTGGGGCTGCATAGATGGAGAAGAGCTCTCTATGCATGCCGCCTTATGTGTGTAAGTAGTCTCTTCTTTTGGGAAAGGAAAGGAGTTGTCAAGTATTTGTGCATTATAGTGTTTTGAGTTTTGAGGTTTGTGCTTGCTTTTCTTAGAAGTATATGAGCACTAATATGGTGAAGGTCAATCTTTGCATGTGAGTTTGTGCAGTGTTCAAAGGGATTGCTTAAGGAGTGTGTGTTGAATGGTTGAAGGGCATTTTGTGTTGAAGCACATAAGGAAGGTGTGATTGTGTGTGTGTGTGTGTGTGTGTGTGTGTGTTGTATATGGTTTGTTTTGGTTTCCTTCTTTCTCCATAAAAGAGGGTGGTGCCCCTAAGAAATATGCGTGTGTAGGGTCTCACGAAGTGGTTGTCTGGTGGGAGCCTTGAGTTGAGCCCCATCTCAAAAAATCCGCTCTCATAAAAGTGGTGCCCCCACTGAGGAACTTTCCTAATTGCCTTCTATTCTCCTCATGAACAATAGAGTTGCACCATATGCTTTTCATTTTTCACAACGCATCAGAATTAACATTTGTGTAGATCGCAAATTTTTTTACCAACAACGCATTGTTTTTATGTTTGGAGCAGAAAGACTTGGTGAAATCTTGGCATCTCCAAATCCCATCATTCTTCCATTCATTAATTATGATGATTCATTTGATGTCCATGTTTTTATTTTGTTTTGAGGCAGGGACAAGAGGCGCTTAGATAGCGATCCACTCAAAGGAAACTTTCTTCAAGAGAAAGAAAAAGGAGAACACATTGTCACATGAACCAACCTTGAGATGCTTCTCCTTTTACACCCATAGCTCGTCAATCTGTGCACATCATAATTGCTACAAAATTTAGATTTCAAGCAACCATTAGGAGAATTTTTGGACCCACTCGCCTTAATGAAATTAATGCCTCAATCAACCCTTTTATTTTGCCTATGATAAATTATGAACTAACACTTGATGTATATATTTTCATTTTGATGTGATCACTCATCGTAGTCAAAACTTTGTGGTACACAAGCCTCCTTGTATTGTAAAAATGTCAAGCACTTTTCCTACCTTTCATTCTAAAAATGGTGAGGATGCACAAGAATTTCTGGATAATTTGGAGATGGCACACCTCATCTCTGGGAGAGATCAAGAAGAGGTAAACCTGCATGCTTTTCCACTCGTTCTCAAAGGGGAGGCTAAGGCATGGTACGAGGCCTTGCAACCTCAAAACAAAACCAATTGGGAGAGGCTACGTGCAATTTTTCTTGCCAAATTTGGGCAAGGAGATACTCCAGAAGGTCGTTGGAAGTGTCTACTTCAACATAAACAGGTATTCCTTGAAGACTACCCATCTTATGAGGCCGTTTTCCTTAACCTATGGGATAGATGGGAGGCTACCTTACAAAACCAAGGTGGTGCACCAAACTTTCTAAAGAAAGATAGGTTCATGGCTGGCTTGTATCCAATTTTGAAGACTAAGGTAGAGTTAAAATTCCCATCAACATTTGAGGAAGCACGTGAGGTGGCCATAGTCAAAATTCAAGAAGTTAAATTTTCAAGCACATAGAACAAGGGACCTAAATGAAGTCATTGAGAGGGATTCTTCACCAAGCATGGGAGCACAAGTTAGGGGCTCTCTTGCCCAAACTTCACAAATAGGGGAAGGATCACAACAAGAGATCTTGCAAAGATTAACTCAACAACTAGAGAGTCTCACCTTGAATCTAGTGCAGGGCCTACCCCAAAAACGACAACCAAGAGAAGGGAATCGCAATCAACGACGTCAAGCACAAGAGTTGAGATGCTGGAATTGCAACGAAGTTGGTCATGGCATGTATAATTTCCCTCACCCTCGAAGGCTTCTAGGGGACATATACCCTCCTAGACCCCCTCCGCTCATGTTGCAGCAAGAGCATTCTCAAGCCCCACAAATTCTTCGTCGACCACCACCACCTCTAGTGGCAAACATGCCTCCTGTCCCACCATTGGAGGAAGAGAGAGGAGTAAACGTCATAAAGCTGGAAGAGGAGATAGAGGTGAGCCCTATACATTTTGATGTTATGCCAGCAAAAAAGCGCACAAGAGCACACAACAAGGATGAAGACACAAGGAATGAAGAGTCAGAACCTGCAAGGAAGGAGAGGAAGAAAAAGTCAAAGAAGGAGGAAGGAGGCAAGAAGCAGAGGTCAAGGCGAAGGGAGATCGGCATCAACGATTTTCCATTAGGAAAGAATATGGAACCCTACAACATCTTATAAGATTTGCAAACTCAAAAGCCCAATATTTCTTGGCCTCAACTCCTACATCTATCACCCAAGGTGAGAAAGCACTGGTCCAAACTTGTAAGCACAAGACTCCCAAGAAAGAAAGAAAAGGTGACAGTAAAGGCATTGACTTCAAAACCACAACAAGATGTGGAACCTATTGTAGATGCTTATGTAAGGGGTAGGAAGGTATCCAATGTGTATGTTGATGGTGGAGCACAAATGTGTGTGATCACGGAAAGAGCCATGAATAGACTAGGGCTTGAAATCACTAAATCCTCTAATTGTCAAGCTAGGCTGGCCAACAATGCAAGTGTGAAGTGCCTAGGGATCATCGAGAATGTAAAAGTTTCTGTATGTAATATAGATGCACGTGTGGACATGTATGTTATGCCAGTCAAGGGGGAGGGCTATCCCATCATCCTAGGGAGGCCTTGGCTCATTGCTGTGAATGCATATCAAAAATGGGGACGAGGGCAATTGATTCTCAAAAAGGGGCAACATGTAGTATACGATTGGCATGAAGGAAAGCAGCTCGACAGCAACTATGAGACCACGGCTGATGAAGAAAGTGAAGAGAGTTTTGGCTCAAGCGACGAGGAAAGTTCAACCACTACATCCAATAGCGAAGAAGAATCATCTTTGGAGGTAATGGGAATCATCTTCAACACATCAAAAATTCCATCAATAGAGGTTGACCCAACAAAGGAGCAAACAAAGGATGACAAAGGTGACCACAAGCACTTTGAAGACTTTGAGAGGATGCTTGCAAAAGATCTTACCCCTGAGGAGAAGCGGTCCTACATCGATATGCTCAAGAGGTATCCCAATTTGTTTATCACTGATTACTCACAAATTAGAGGTGTGGATGTTATAGAGCATGGCATAGAATTAAAACCAGGTACTAAACCTGTGGCTCAAAAGCTAAGGCGCCTAGGAAAAATACAACAAGAGGCACTTTTGACATAGGTTAACCGACTCCTCAAAGCTGGTTTCATTTACCCTGTGTCTAAATCTGAGTGGGTGTCCCCAATTGTAGTAACCCCTAAAAAGAACGGAAAATGGAGGGTCTGTGTTGACTACAAACCGCTCAATGCTGCAACAAAGAGGGATCATTTTCCTCTTCCTTTCCAAGATGAAATCTTAAACGAAGTAGCCGGCTATGAATGTGACACAGTGTGTGATGGGTATTCAGGGTATTTTCAAATTAGAATAGCAGAAGAAGATCAGTTAAAAACCACTTTCATCACACCTTGGGGTTGCTTTGCCTATAGAGTGATGCCATTTGGGCTCACAAATGCTCCTAGTACCTTTATAAGGTTTACAACTCTTGTCTTTCAGCCCTTCTTTCGAAAGTCAATTAGGGTTTTTATGGATGACTTCTATATCTATAGTAGCCAAAGACTTCATTGCCAAAAAGTTGAGGAGGGGCTTAGGAGGCTTCATCAATTTGGGGGACAGCTTAATCCTGAGAAGTGTCACATTGCAGAGTCACAAGTGGTATTGCTAGGTCATGTGGTTTCTTTTCAAGGAATTCAAGTGGATCCATCAAAAGTAAATGCTCTCTTATCACTACAACCACCAACGACAACCAAGGAGCTCATGACTTTTAACCACAAAGTAAGGTACATGTCTCGTTTCATTCACCTCCTAGCGGAAGTTGTTGCACCTTTGCACAATCTAGCAAACAAACCCACATTTGAATGGAGAGAGGAACACGAATTATGCTTTACTGAAGTAAAGGGTATTCTCAACTCTCTTCCAACAATAATGCCACCAAATCCAAAGGATACATATTACATCACGCCAAGTGTAGGAATGGAGGCCATCGGTGTAGTTCTCATGTAAAAAGACCCAAAAACATGCTACATGAGGCCAGTATACTTTGCAAGCAAAGTCATGACCGCTGTAGAGAAGGGATACACCGATATGGAAAAGGTGGTATTCACAATTATGTTTGCGGTAAGAAAGTTCCGATCATATCTCTTACCTGCACCATTTGTCATTCTCACCATGGAAAACAATTTACCATATGTTGTGCAACACATGAGCCTCTCATCTAGGATAGCCAAATGGGTTCTAGAACTTCAAGAGTTCGAATACACTTTTCTTGTGGAAGATAGCACAAGGGCAGGTCTTGCAGACATTCTCACATACAAAGTGAGAGAAAGGAAAGAGTCACCAAAGGCAGGAGACAAAGCTACACCGCAAAATAATGAGGAGGAGATGGACAATGCACACATTTTGTGCTTTGATGGAGCTTACCGACGACAACACGATCAGGCAGCAGGGGGGGTTCTTATTCTAAGTCCACAAAGGGAAGTTCTTGTTAAGAAAGGTATCACCTTGGAAAATGTTCATTCTAATACTGAGGCTGAGTATGTCACCTTAAAGTTGGGGCTTGAAGAATGCAGAAAACTTGGCATCGAAAGACTTATAATAAGAGGTGATTCCTTACTAGTTATTAGGCAAATCCAAGGGATATGGAAGTGCAAGAACCCTACTCTAGTGGAGTGGCTTAGACAGGTGAAGGCTTTGATAAAGAACTTTGAAGCTACACAGGTACAGCATGTTGTGAGAACCCTCAACAAGGAAGCAGATTATCTCGCCAATGAGAAATTTCAGATCATGGTGGGAGGTGTGAAGCTCTACGAACCAAAGTACCAAGGCCAAGAGGAATTGAAGGACATCATATTTTTCCTCCAAACTGGTGAGTGCCCTAACACTTGGATAAAGTGCAAAGGCATAGGTTGGTAAAAAAGGCAACTCCTTACCAACTCATAGGAGATGATCTGTATCATAAAGGGAAAGATTTGGTGCTAAGAAGGGTGCCCTCTGTTCAAGAAATAGAGAGAATCCTCTTTTCATGCCATGATGATGTCTGTGGGGGTCATTTTTCTCTTGGCAAATGCTCCACCTATTTTTAAAGCTTTGACGTGCAAAGAAGAACCAGCCTTGGAATCTCAACATACCCAAGGTAACCCTCCCATCTCCGATTTATGGGATTGAGGTAATGAAAAGCAGGGCTAATGGAGTAAAAGAGTGTATATCACTCCTCCTTTTTTTAGAAAAATAAGAAGAAAAAAAGAAGAAAAAAAAGAAAGAAAAGAAAAAGGAAAAAACTCTTTTGTTTCATCTAGGAGCATGAATGATCCTAGATGAAGGGGGAGGGCTAATATGAGTAGCGTTAAATGGTAACCTTGCATTTGCACTACATTTCTACTCAAATGGATATATTTTTTATCAAAGTTTTAACCTAGTGTTCATTCTCTCTTTCCGTAATAGCCTTTTTCCATACAAACACCTTACCCTTCTTAGATCTTTATGCATTTACATCATATTTCTCTCTTCATGCTAAATGTTGCTCAATGTAAATAGTAAACTTAATTCTACTCTCCTAGTTTTTTTACTGAATATTCTTTTAACTAATTACCTTTACTAATTTAAATAGCTATCTACATCCCATAATTTGTAAATAAATAATTTATGGGCACTTATCTTACCCATCTTCTCTCAAGGGTAGGGTTAACCTTGTAGGCCTTCCCTTCCCCACCACTAGGTGACCCAACTCTTGGATCATTTACTTGTGTTGGTCAACCAATCTTAAATATAATGTATATCCCCAATAAATCAAACTTTATTGGAGCCTACCTCATTTGTTTAAGGTGGATTCTCTTTTGAAAAAAGCATGCTACACCTTGGATGCATGCTAAAGGGCCCCCTACAAGGAGACTTGGTTCAAAAGGTGTTTTGGATGCATCTTGAACGCCTTAGCTCGTGGGTATACTTGAGGAACACTCCAAAATCAGCTTAAACACTTTGACAAGGTCAACTTTGCCTTTTACAACACCCAATTCTGAGTTACAAGCTGAAAGTTATGGTGAAAACAAGGTGCTGCGGACACTGTTACTGCAGGTCAAAGCTACCATCAGGTAAACCACAAAGGTGAAAAGTTTTCTTTACTTCTCCAACATTCTAAAATACCAATGGGGAGAAAAAAACCACTTGCATGTGGAGGGGTCGGCTCAAGATGCTTCCAGAGACACAACAAACAGGATGGGGACACTCTACAGGAGCCACTGGAGGGACATCATGGTGGGGCCCACATACATTATCAACCCTTATAGAGCCTCCACGACTTAAAAGGCTATTTTTAATGAAAAACTAAGTCCCTTATTTTCATAATTGAAAGAATGGTCAAAAGGGAACCTAACTATGGTTAATTACCTACCCTAGTCAAGTTTAACCTAACCCAAGGTCTTGTACAGCTATAAAAAGGCCCTTTGGCAAGCACAAAAATACACACACCTACTCCATTGCTGCAAATAAGCTCCTCTAAGGTTAGGGAAGCCCTAATCTCTCTCTCCTCTTGTCTCCCTATCCATTTCCTAAGCTCGCTATCATAAGCGGCACCATAGAGAGAGCATCAATATGCTATTGCTACCATTCTCTTGCAAACATTTCTCTTACCATACTCATCCCTAAATAAGGATTGTAGATTCTATATGAGAGCAAGGATATCAAGTTCAATGATCTATCTCATGGTTTGATCAACAAATTGTTGCAATTGGGGTGTCGTCATCACACTTTTTCTCTAAACGCATGTAAAATTGGTAAGCATATCTTGGCAGCTTCTCATATTTTGTGCTCATTGGGTTGCTTGTTTGTTGAGAAAGTTTTTGTGCACCATGGTGTCTATTTGCTTGGCTTCTCTCCTTATGTTGTGTGTAAGTAAGTCTTGGGGCTGCATAGATGGAGAAGAGCTCTCTATGCATGCCGCCTTATGTGTGTAAGTAGTCTCTTCTTTTGGGAAAGGAAAGGAGTTGTCAAGTATTTGTGCATTATGGTGTTTTGAGTTTTGAGGTTTTGTGCTTGCTTTTCTTAGAAGTATATGAGCACTAATATGGTGAAGGTCAATCTTTGCATGTGAGTTTGTGCAGTGTTCAAAGGGATTGCTTAAGGAGTGTGTGTTGAATGGTTGAAGGGCATTTTGTGTTGAAGCACATAAGGAAGGTGTGATTGTGTGTGTGTGTGTGTGTGTGTGTGTGTGTTGTATATGGTTTGTTTTGGTTTCCTTCTTTCTCCATAAAAGAGGGTGGTGCCCCTAAGAAATATGCGTGTGTAGGGTCTCACGGAGTGGTTGTCTGGTGGGAGCCTTGAGTTGAGCCCCATCTCAAAAAATCCGCTCTCACTGTTACATGGAACTCTTTGGATCCTTTGGTAATTTCTACCTTGCTCCACCTTCACTTGTGCACTGGACTCCTTATTTGCACCACTCAACACAAAACCAAAGTATTGGTTGAGTTATGGTAGGCTAACAATTGAGTTGTACATAGCTTTTGCAATTAACAACACATTATGCACAACTTTTTCTTGATCCAAAGGGCTATTTATGCTACACACGGTTTGAATTATTGCATAGAATCAAAACTTAACAAAATGTGAACTCCTCACTCTCTAGAAAAAAATTGCACTTTTTTCTTGTCTATCAGTTTTTCATCTGATTTTCACTCCATGTTTTCTACAGAATTACAACACACCTTCATGAACACACTTATGCACTGATTCCAATTTTACAGCTTTCTGATGGTCTTTGGCAGGCCCTTAACCAATTTTTTGTCACTTTTTGACTAGGATTTGATCTAATTTAGTACACAAAATCCCAATTGCAGCTTTGACTTGATAAGTGTGATCCTTGCCTCAAGATCTCCCATTAATCCAAATCTTAGATCAAAATTTCTCCCTCCAGCTACTATGGTAGTCAAGAAAAAATCACGTTTTTTTTCCTACATTTGGCAGCTTTTTATAGTGTTTTTGCAACTCCCAATGTTTTACCTTCTTAAAAGAGTTCACTCACCAAGTTTCACAGTGTTTGAACAATTGGTTTGAGTTTAACTGCAACTTTATAATTTCTTTTAGTTTGAGAACTAGGGGTTGATCTCACACTCAAGTTGTCATTATATATAATATCTAACCAATCCAAATGATTTAATCATATTAAACTGATCATTTAATGTAGGATAATAAATGGGAACAAAGGTTAGAATATAGACATGTGCTTACGCATCTATCTCAACACGGGGCCAATGGTAAAGGGGTCCAAATGAGAGATGGTCTATCAAAGAGCAAGGTTAACTAATGGTGCTTAAAAGACCTTAGGTTTAGCTTCATTAAAGACCTCCAATGGTTAGTGTTAAAAGTCCTTTGACCTTAGGCAAGCTAGGGCTGAGCTTGAGGTGGGAACCCTACCTAAGCTTGAGGTGCTTATCGTGCTTGATGACTAAGGTGCTTGAGGTGCTTGTCGTGCTTGATGACTAAGGTGTGTGCTTGATGAGTAAGGTGCTTGAGGTGCTTGTCATGCTTGATGACTAAGGTACTCGAGGTGCTTGTCATACTTAATGAGGAAGGTGCTTGAGAAGCTTCCCATGCACGGGAGATAAGGTGCTTGAGTCAAAAAGAGACTCTACAAACTTAATGAGGAAGGTGCTTGAGAAGCTTCCCATGCATGGGGGGGTAAGGTGCTCGAGTCAAAAAGAGACCCTACAAACTTAATGAGGAAGGTGCTTGAGAAGATTCCTATGCATGAAAGTCCCAAAGTTAGGGGAACCTTTGACTTAACCTTCCACTCACCCAAAGGGCACATGAGACACATGTCACTCTCCCTATGCTTAACCACATGGTGTGCTTGAATGCTATTGGTTGGGCTAAAGAGGGGTCCAATGAGTTTCTATTCCACCCAAAAAATATCTAGATATTTTCAAGCTCTCTCTCTCTCTAAGGGGTAAGGAAGACACTTGTCCAAAGACTACCCATGTACTTGAATGCATGCTGCATCTGATTGGCTAGGGGGAAGAGGGGTCCAATGAGCTTGAAACATGTGTAAAAGCTACAACTCGCCCCAAGCAAGCAAGGGGGGTGTTGGGGGGATATACACCACACAGACACTCATTTTGTGGAGGCATTCTTACTTGGTGAAAGTTGAGGAGCTTCACCTCCTTCTCCAAGCTTGTGAGAAGTGAGAGCCTACACCAACACTCTTGGCTATGAAATGCAAATCCAACCAAGAGCCATGCTTCAATGATTAAGCTTGCCATCTTCTCCATCTTCATTACTATGCTATTATGTATGCTAGCAAGAAGAGTGATGATAAGTGAGGAACTATTTCTTTCTCCTATGGAGTGTTTCTTCTTCCTCTTCCCTATCCTCATTCCCCGCTAGCTCTCTCTACCTTCGAAGGTGTTTGAGGCCTTGGGAATGAGGCTTAGGATAGTTAATTCTTTCTACAAATTTTATGTTATGCTTGTGATGCATGAATCTTTCCATCTTCATTGCATCACCTAGGTCACAAGGAACACAAAGATTGTATTGTACCAAGTCTCTCTTGATGAGAGAAACTATAATACAAATGCCTATTGGAGGGGGGACCAGCTCCGTATGAATCCAGTCCTCAACTATTATCATGTTCTCTAAACTCTCTCTCTTGCAAAAGTATTGTTCATGCCAAGTTAACTAAGTACCATGTTTATTTTGCTACCCTCAATCAAGTTCATCCACTATGCTCACAAAGTAATCTCACTAAAGTGCTTCACCTAATTTCATAATTCCGCTACTATCAAAGTTCGTAGGCCATTTCCATTACATTGGTATCTGAGCATTTGGTTTCTCTTTTCTTTCTTAAAAAGAGAGGTCCTTCAGTAGCCTATTAATGGTTGATTAATTATATTAGGGTAAGTGGGACTGGGATCTATTATCGATTTTGTTGAGCCCACTATGTGGGATATGGTGCGCACTGCGGGATCTTTGGTCTTAATAATGGAGTCCTTTTAAACTTGCCTACGGCTTTACCATTATTGAGCCATAAGAAGTCCGAAAGGAGCCATTCCTCGGCAACTTTGCTATGTTAGACTCTCCACTACTCTCTATAATTAACCAATTCGAGCCGTGGGTGTAGATACTTAAGTGCCTATTTTGAAAGGCTAAGAGGAGTAGCAACTAAGGTTTTGAATTGCCAAAGCATACACTAAGTAAACACATAAGTTTAATTAACATGGCTGACAATAACAAAGAGAGTAGAATGAACATTGATAACTTTGATTTTTCACATGAAGGTGCTAATGATGATGCCCCCATGTTTGTTAATTATCTTGACACTAGGTTGCAACAAGCTATGGGCAACCCCGCTTTGCAAGCCAAAGTTACTCAACAACTTCGTGCTTATGGGATTTCCTTTCCTCTCCAAGAGGAGAGAGAGCTTAAGAGGCCTCTTGATGAGACCCCCAAAAGAAGACTCTCTCCCATACGAGAGGAGGAATCCAAAGATCAAGAAAGTAATGAATCCCTAAATTCCTCCGAAGATGTGGCTCCACGAAGAAGGCGGACTAAACGATTGCCAACTCCTCCCAATAGGAAATGGTTAACCCATAGTCCTTCTTCTCGTCACTCCAAAAGGGAAGAGGGAAAACCAAGGAAGAAAAGTGCAAGAAAGAGGTCACCCTC
Source organism: Adiantum capillus-veneris (assembly GCF_014529385.1). NCBI lineage: Eukaryota > Viridiplantae > Streptophyta > Polypodiopsida > Polypodiales > Pteridaceae > Adiantum > Adiantum capillus-veneris. Next base: position 137,820,476 of record NC_140955.1, on the reverse strand, counting down.
TTCTCCTTCTTCTTCACCTTCCTCCTCTACCGATGAAATCTATGGCTATTCTCCTAGAGAATACAAGAGGGGAGGACATCACAAATCTTACCCTACATGGTGAAGGTCACAAAAGCTAAAGAAGTGCAAAGAGGGAGGAAAGAGTATCTCTTTTCTCACCTATGCTGGCACCTTTGATGCTACCAACAAAGTATTGGCCTTCATCCAACAATTTGATGCGGCCTTTGGAGACGAGAGATTCACGGGTTCCTCCAAGCTACACCATGTAGCTATGCACTTCCAAAAATCGGCTCGTCAATGGTGGGATAGCCTTTGTGGCAATGGCGAATCCTCAAAGACATGGAAAACTCTACGAGTTTCCATTATGAAGCAATTCCTTGCAAGCGATGCAAAGGACAAAGTGTTCACCGAATGGCAGAGTTTGAGGCTTCTGTCTCATGAATCTATCCACAAATATGTGAACAAGTTTTTGGATTTACATCTCAAGGCTATTGTCTTTCAAAAGATAGACCTTGCTGAGCAAAAGCAACAATTCTATGCGGGATTACCTGAAGAGATGGCCGAGTATGTCAATTCTCAACGGCCTTGTTCTATCAGCGAAGTAATCCACCATACCATGGTTGCTTCACGCATCAATTTCCAACAAGGGCCTAGACAGAATGTCAAGCCCATGGAAATAAAAGTGATGCAAAGGGAAAATTAATGCCCAAAATTCTTCCCAATGCCATTCCAACAACAACAACAACAACAATCGGTCCAAGGAGAAAGCAGTTTACAAAGGTCAAAATAAACTCTGTCCTGAAGAGCTTGAAACTTTTTTCAAGGATCACAAATGTTTTAAGTGTGGGGAGTGAGGACATGGTTATCGTTCTTGCCCCAAAATAAATGCTTGCAATGAGACTCCTAGAGCTTCCACTATCGAAGCTCCAAAAGAGGATGCTCATTGCAAAGGATCACCTCTCTCCTATGCTTGGGGAAAGGTAAGGGAGCATGATGCCTTCATCTTGTTTGACCCGGGTTCTACTCACAACTTCATATCAATGGAGTTGGCCACCAAGTTGGGCATTCAAGCCTTTGAGATGGGAGATGCTGTAACTGTTGATGCCGCTTTCAAGTTACTCCCTTGATTGGGAAGTTGAGGCTTCATGTCCAAAGCTATGTCGACAAAGAAGACTTATTTATCTCTCCTCTCCAACATGAGGATGCTATCCTAGGGGTACCATGGTTCAATGCATGGCTGCCAAAATGAAGTTCCTTGAAAGGAGAATCTACTTCACCTATAGGGAAAAGAATATGTATATAGATGCTAATGAGTCTAGTCGTACTATACCACTTGCAAATCCTCTTGCCCTTGATAAATCAATGAAGATCTCAATTTATGCGTACATGATTTTTGTCAAAGAGTCCCTAAAAGGTCCTAACGTTTCAAGAAGGAATAGTAGGAATCAAGAAGAGTTAGGCTTTTCTAGCTTTCTAAAAGGATTCCAAGATGTACTCATTGATGATATCCCTATGGACTTACCTCCAAAACAAGGGGATGATGACCATCGAATTGAACTCCTATCAGAAAGCTCACCGCCTAGAAACCTCCTTATGGAGTTTCCCAAGCTCAACAAGAGGAGATCATGAGGCAAGTACAAGAATTGGTAGACAAAGGGATGGTGAGGCCTAGCTCCTCTCCCTTTTGTTCTCGAGTGAAAATGGTACATACCACATATGTGTGGACTATCGCGCACTAAACCATATCACTATCAAAAAAAACTTTTCCGTACCTCGGGTAGAAGATCTGCTTGATAAGCTACAAGGCTCTACTACTTCAGTAGGATTGACCTTAAAAGTGGCTACCATCAAATAAGGATAGTGAATGAAGATATCCTAAAGACTGTGTTTCGTACAACATTTGGCCTTTATGAATATCTAGTCATGCCTTTTGGCTTGACTAATGCACCAGCTACATTCAATCGATTAATGGAGAAAATTTTTAGACCCTACCGTAAATTCATTGGAGTGTTCTTTGATGATATCATCATCTACTCCAATTCCTTGGAGGAACACGAGAAACATCTCCAAGTGATTTCAAGCATTAAGGGAGAATAAGCTTTTTCTCAATCAAAAGAAAAACGATTTTTTTCTTCAAGAGATTCAATACTTAGGTCATATCATCTCTCAAGATAGTATCCGTATGGATCTATCAAAGTTGGAGGTAGTAAAAGCATGGACTAATCCAAGGACTCTACATGAGCTAAGAAGCTTTATTGGTATGTGTGCATACTATAGACGCTTCATAGCAAATTTCTCTCAAATAGTAGGACCATTACATGATTTAACAAATAAAAACATTAAGTATTCATGGATTGCTAAGGAACAAAGTGCTTTTGACAAGCTCAAAGAGAAGCTTACCTCCCAGCCAGTCCTTATGCTTCCGGATCTCTCAAAGCCATTTGAGGTCCAATGTGATGCTTGTGGTGATTGCCTTGGAACAGTCTTGCTTCAAGAAGGGCATGCCATATCATATGAGAGCCGAAGGCTCAACACGGATGAGTGGGTCTTAGGCATTTATGAGAAAGAGATGTTAGTTGTTCTACATGCCCTAGACACATGGAAGCACTATCTATTGGGAACTCCATTCATTTTATAAACAGACCATCAAAGTCTCAAGTACTTCATGACGCAAACAAAGCTTTCCCACAAACAAATGAGGTGGGTAAATTTTCTTTCGCAATTTAATTTCCACATTGCTCACATTGCTGGTAAGCACAATCAAGTGGCTGATGCACTTTCACGATGACCAAAAGTTAATGATGTGTCAATAGCAACTCACAATGATATGTGAAGGAGATGGAGCTGCATCGCGTGTCAGAAGGTGAGATGATTCAAAGCTTTGAGCTAGTTGTTGCTCCAGAAATTAGGTAGCATGTTAGGGTAATTAAAGATGGACATGGGAGAAATTGGGAAGAACTCAAAGTAGCTTTAAAGGAGGAATATTTCATGGAGGACTCGGAGAGAGTGACCAAAAGGACATTCTTAGAATGGGTAGTCAAGCCAAAGCAAGGACTATCAATAACAGAGCTACTTAGGGAATTTGAGCGGCGCTATGCACAACTCACTAGGACAGAAAGGGCCACACTAGATGCAGAAAAGACAGATCTTTTCTTACAAGCTGCAGGTAAAGAGTTTCAAGAAAATTTGGAGCTTCTTCTTGAAGATAAAGATGCTGAGCAAGGACTAAAGACCGACTGGAATGAGGTTGAAGGTGTTGTCTCACTGCTTGCCAAACGACAAAGAAGAAGGGACAAGATGGTAGTAAACACTACAAGTCCTTCCACCTCAACTTCTGACAAAATGGTAAAGCCTACTTTTATCGCTCCTAAGTTTGATGAGTCCATGCTAGATGAGCTTGTGAAGGGAATGCGTGACTTGAAGGTGAAGTTTGCAAATCTTGAAGAAAAAGGCCAACCATCAGGGCCACTTCTTAGGCAAAGACAACAGCCCAAAGAAGGGTTTGTTAATAGATGTATTTGGTGTGATAGTACAGACCATGTAAGAAGGGATTGTGATGATTTTAGTGATGCTTTGTCAAAAGATGTTGTCTTTTTTAAGGATGGTAAAATCCACTTAAGAGAGACAGGTCTACCCTTGAGAACTAACTGTGGGAAGGGGGGAATGCAAACCTTAGTTGAAGATATGGCAACCAAGCATGCCACCTCTTCAGTTGAGGCAACTACTTATGGAGTAAAAATTGAACATTTTTGTGATGAAGAGGTGAGTGACCATCATGGTCAAATTTGGCCAAATGTCATGCAATTAGCTAAAAAGGGAAAGCTTACAAAAGAGATTCTACATGAAGCAGGTGATTGCATACGTCTAGAAACAGGATGGAATGATCCAGTGGACTCATTGTCAGTGCATGCCTACATTACAAAATGCCAACAAAATGAGGCAATTGTAGAAGAGAAGCGCAGACGTGAGAATGCTGATGAAGGACCATCAAAAAGAGATTCTAGAAGTGGGGGAAGAAGCGACTCAATGCCTTCTCAAACACCCTCAACACAAGGAGCATCTCCACCTGAAGTACTCATGGAGGAGTCTACAACAGGAAAGAAGAAAGAGCCATCGAAAGGTAAGACAAAAGGCCCAACTTATAAACTACAATCTGATATTGAGGTTGCTACAGATTTAAAGAAAGTCTTGGAGGAAAGGATCTTGAATAGCAAGATTGAGTTTACTCTGGGAGAAGTTCTTGGCATTGCAAAGCGTGAATTCCATGAGGAGATCATTGACATCATCAAGAGAAAGAGGCAAACCCTTGCTGAAGTTTCTCGTCCACAGGTTGAAGGGGAAACCTCAAAGACACAAGGGATGCAACTGCAAAATAAGGAGAATGATGGAGCTGTGGTAGGATGCTACCAATCTAGTGGGAGAGTGAAGCAAGTGTATTTCTCAAATGATGATGAAGAAGTTGAAGATATTCCTAGGAGTTACTATTCACGAAGTCATTGGGCAAGGGCTACTACAAAAACTTTGGTCAAGGTAGGTGATCTTGAAGAGCCATTTGTTGCCTTGATTGACCATGGTTCAGAAATAAACATAATGTCAAAGAGTCTCTACAACAAGTGCAAATGGCCGATGGACACAGATCATGGCTGGATGGTAAAAGTGGCAAACAATTCATCCGGTGAATTGTATGCAGCATGTCCAGGTGTGAAGGTAACAATAGGTGACGTAAAGATTGACCAAAACTTCTTTGTACAGGATACATCTTCATATCATCTCATCCTTGGACAACCCTACATTGTGGGAGTTCGAATGGAAACAAAGGTAATGGACGATGGTTCATCATATGCTAGAATACGTAGCAAAGATGGTAAACGAGCTGTCCAATTTCTCACAGTCTGTGTAAACCATGAAAGAAATCGTGACAACCTCAGAGAACATCCTCTACCAAAGGTAAGCAAAGAGTTTCATGATCATAGAGAAATGATGGGTTTTGGCCAAGTACCATTGTAAAGTGGGATTGCAGTGGTACAGAAAGAAAAAGGGTCTCGCTTGATCCAAAAATAGGTGAAACTTTCTCGATGAGCTCCTTGGTAACAAGGAATGGATCAGTATGTTTTACAAAACTTGAAGATTTGAAGAGATATGAGAGGCAATATGTGCATAATGTACAAATAGGCATGAAAAAGAGTGGGTTGCTAAAGCCTACTGAAAATGTTTTGGGTTTGTGTGAACAAGTTTCTTTTGTAGATACTATGGGTGAGGTTGATGCTATAATGAGGTCTAGTTTGCATCTTGAAAATGAAGTTGTGGAAGTTTGCTCTATGGAAATGTATCAAGTAATAGAAGCCTTTAAAGAAAGCCAAACAGTTGGCCCAGAAGTCCATGTTGAAACTAAATACAAGAGTGTAGCAAAGAAGGTGAAACCAGTAGCTTCACCCTTACCACCCAACAATAGGGAAAATATTGAACAGGCTTCTTTACAACCAAGTTTGCGGAATCCTAAAAAGATCGGGCATACCTTCACAAAGGAGTCTTTTCAAGAGTTGCAGATTGGTTGCGAGGAGTTTCTAACACAGGAGGAGACAAAGTGCTTCAAAGAAATGCTTTCAAAGCATGGTAAGGCTTTTGCATTTGAGCCACATGAGATAGGATGTGTTGATCCTTATATTGTAGCTCCTATGGTAATTTTCACAATACCTCATGTGCCTTGGAATCTGCGGCCTATTCCGGTTCCAAAGGCTCATTTGCCAAAGTTAGTAGAGCTACTAAATGAGAAAATCAAAATGGGAATCTTGGAGCCTTCTTGTGCTCCATACTCAAACAGGTGGTTCACAGTTCCAAAGAAGAATGGTTCTCTACGCTTCATCCAAGATATGCAACCAGTGAACAAGGTGACAATTAGAAATGTAGGTATAGGTCCAATTGTGGATGAATTTGCAGAGGCGTTTGCAGGGAGGGCAATCTACTCAATGGGGGATCTCTACTCAGGGTATGATCAATTTCAGCTTGCAATCGAAAGCAGAGACTTGACAACCATGAGGACACCTTTGAGTTTGGTAAGGATGTGTACCTTGCCACAGGGAGCAACCAACTCGGTTGCACATATGATGAATGGGATGAATAAGGTCTTACGTGACTTTATTCCTCAAATCACAATGCCTTTCATTGATGATTTGCCTATCAAAGGATGTGAAGAAAGTGACAAAGATGAAGCTTTGGATCTCAAGGGATGTCGCAGATTTGTGGTAAATCACATAAATGATTGTGATAAAATTTTGTCTAGGTTGGAAGAAGTGAATCTTACATTGTCAGGGAAAAAGTCTATGTTTGGTGTCAAAGAAGTGCTCATTGTGGGGCATATGTGCGGGCCATATGGTAGGAAACCTTGTCCATCAAAGGTAGATGCCATCCAAAGAATGAAAGAAACATGCACTAGCATCACTGAGGTTAGAAGGTTTCTGGGATCATGTGTCTTCTATGTTATTTGGATTCCACATTATGCACATGTAGCTGATCCTCTTTATCAGCTGCTTAGAAAGAATCAAAAGTTTAAATGGACAGAAGCACATGTACAATCCATGAAAAAGCTAAAGGAGTTACTCCAGTCAGCAACGACTTTGAGAAAGGTAGATTATGAGTGTCAAAGGCCAGTGATTGTGACAGTAGATACCAGTCCTACAGGGATTGGATGGGCAATACGGCAAGATGACAAAGAAGGACACACATATGTGGTAAGATTTGGAGCAAAGGTACTAAGTGCTCGCCAAAGAAACTATCCACAGATAAAGAGAGAGTTATGGGGTATGGTTACAGCCTTGAAAAGTGGGAAAGAGTACCTAATTGGTGCATGTGTGGTTGTAGAAACAGATTGTCTACCACTTCTTGGGATGATTACAAGCTACTCAATACCAGACATTGCTATGTTGCGGTGGATTGCCTACATTAAGTCCTTAAATCCCGAGTTTAAGCACATTGCAGGTAAAGACAATACAGTGGCAGATATGCTATCAAGGGCAAGGTATGAAGATGAGTCACAAATGATTGATGAGGGAGATGATGTAGGCACAAAATTCTATTCTATCTCTCATGTCAAAGGTAACAATGTCTGCATGACTAATTCACTTGAATTGTTCTTGAAAGATCTTTATGAAGGTGATTGGCTTTCTATTGGAATGTACTTGAGTACTCTAACAAAACAGGATGATTGGTCTGAACAAGAATTCAAGAGGATACGCAGGAAAGCATATGGGTACTTTTTAAGGGATGGTTACTTGTGGAAGCATCCTAAACAAAAGGGTGCTACACCACAAAGGGTTATATGTAAAAAAGAGACTCAAGTAAAGCTCATGCAAGAGTTTCATGAGAGTCTATGGGCTGGACACAGGGGTGTGTGGGCAACCTTCTCCAAGTTGAAAGAAAAATACTGGTGGAAGGGTATGTATAAAGATGTATCTCAGTTTGTAGAGTCATGTGTAACTTGTCAAATGTATTCAAATGTTCGACATCGTGATGCATTGCACCCTACATATCCACTAGCCATGCACTATAAATGGGTTGTGGATCTAGTCACGATGCCTTTAGGACTCTGAAAGATGAGATAATTGGTTCTTGCACGAGAGTACCTAACTAACCAGGTTGAAGGAAGAGCATTAAGAGCTAAGACCACAGAAGCTGTGTGCAAATTCCTTCTTGATGAGGTGATTTGCCGTTATGGTTGTGTGGGAAAAATCACTGCAAATCGAGGTGAACTGGATGCCGAAGAAGCAAGGGAGTTCTTTTCTAGATTAGGGATCAATCTTTCTCTTACTCCAGCTTACAACCCTGAAGGCAATGGAAAGAGTGAAAGAGGGCATCCTCCTATCATCAAAGCTTTGGCCAAGGCTTGCGAAGGAAGAGTTGGTGAGTGGCCAAAATTGTTACCATATGCTTTATGGGCTGATCGTACAACACATAGCTCAGTAACTGGCTACATGCCTGCAGAGCTAATGCATGGTCAAAATCCAGTGATGCCGATTGAGGATACAATTCCCACATGGAATGTACTACCTTGGCAAGAGGGGCTTAGTAGGGAAGATCTCCTTGCACTGCGTATAAGGCAGCTAGAGAGAAGACCTGGAGACATTGAAGCTGCAAAAGAACGACTCAAAAATGCAAGGTTGAAAAACAAGGACTATTTTGATAAGCGACATCGACTCAGGAGCAAAGCAATTGACAAAGGTGACTGGGTTTTAGTGTATGATAGTAGCCTTGATAACCAGCACACAGTCATGCGTAAGTTCTCAAAAAGATGGTTTGGACCGTATGTTGTAAAGCATGTTCATGAAAATGCTACTTACAGCTTGTCTGAACTAGATGGTACAGAAGTAAAGATTCCCATTGCAGGAAAAAGGATTAAAATGTTTAAGAGAAGAGGAGACAATGATCTAGAAGATATGGATGAGGAAGAAGAGAAAAACACAGGTGAAGATCAAAGTGAACATGAAACTCTGGAATCATCCAGTGAAGAAGAAGACAAGGAAGATGTACAAGAGGTCTAATCTTACAAAGAGACAATGTGGCACATACCAGAGGATGTGCAGGTTTAGAGGGGGTGGATGTCGTGCTGTGACACGTACATAGTGGGAACGCATGCTACAAGAGTTATCTTGTAATTTTTTAGATACATAATTATCTTTCCTATAATGTACATATGCATATTTAAGTATAATAATAAGCCTTCTATCTCATCCCATTATTTTTCTCAAGGATAACATATCCTTACTTTACCATCAGAAAATACTATGGGAAAAGCATCAATAGCTCCGCCTCTTTAACTTGGGGCAAAAAGCATTGATTCTTTATTTCTACTATTTCATTATCATCTCACACCCTAGCTAGATCCTATATCTAGGGTAAACTCCAATATATATATATTCTATGTATTTTTTATACTTTTCTTATATTTCTTTTTAAATAGCTACTAGGAGAGAATCAAATCCTAGTGGAACACTAGGTGGCATGATTTCAAAGATACACTTATTTTAATGCATTATTGCAAGCATGATTACAAAACTTTGTCAAGGAGCAATGTCATGCTTTCATATGGCATGAGGTGTCCTTTGGAATTAAATGAAAGTCTAGGCTAAGGAGACCACATGAAGACTTTTGCTGCCATAAATGGACCCTATTTTGATGAATTTTTTACACAAGGCTCCAATCAGAATTGGAAAACGATTTTAAAATGAAAATCGTAGCTAATGAGCTGAAGTTTTTGCCCATATTTTTACTTTTTTATTTGGAGCCACGGTTGAGGAGATATGATCAAAATACTGGATCCCAGTCTGCCCACATCATGCAGGGGCAGCTCATTTCCAACTTTTCCAATTCCTGTTCACACTGGCTCCTCTCTTCTTGTGTAAACCCTTGGGGGTTCCCTTCACCTATAAAAGAGGACCTCTTCTTCCTTGGAAGGAACTCAAGCATTCAATCCATTGATGAGAGGAATTCTTGAGGGAGTGAGTAGTAATGCCTAATTGTACTTAGCCCCATTAACATAAGCCCAAGCCTACACTTTCTCCTAGAGGAAGACTAGCCATTCTTGTACGCTATCCTTGGAAGATCAACTCTAATCAAAGAAGGTGTTGTACTTGGCGTATCAATCAACATTGATTTCTCCCCTCTTCTTCTCTCTCCCATCAATAATGGTGCCGAAGGGTTTCAAGTAAGATGTGTTCTACATTGATGTTTTCTTGATTTCTTGTTGTTTTCATTTTCATCTCTAATCCAACATATATATATGTATCTAATCTCATCTCCTTAACCAAACCTATCTCTCTCATTCTTAGTAATTCATCCTCTCTAGGTTCTCTTTGCTACAGGTACATCTCTCCCCGCAGTATCCTTATTGCCTACGTGCAAGAATAGGGCTTGGGAGGGAAACTTCTCATCTCTTCACTTCTCTCATATCTACATTTCTCACATACTATCCTAGATGAATAACCCACATGATGATCATTTCTATCGCTTTCACTGTGTACGATCTATTAGAATTAACGTATGGATTAGCCGAAAAATACACTTTCAACAACGTATAGTGTTTCTCTTTGGCCTAGAAAGGCTTAATGAAATACTTCTATCACCGGATCCCATCATACTACCTCTCATAGACTATAACTTTTCTTTTGACGTAAGCGTAGTTATCTTGCTATGAACCAAGAGGATTTGTACACACAATTAATCCCAATCACTAGACAAAATATATATATTATGGTAAGCACAAAACTACAATTCCAAAGAACAATTCGTAGCCTATTTGGTCAGTCAAGATTGGATGCCATTAACTCATCTATTAACCCTTTCATATTACCCATGATACGATATGACCATAGCCTTGATGTTTTCATTTTCGTATTGTTTTGACATTCTCTTTTGTGTTCTTTCTTTGTGTGTATGAGCGCAAGAGAGAAAGAGTGAATCTTCTTTGATTGCACTTCTTTCCAAACCCTAGTCTTCATGGCATCTATGGTTTAACTCCTTCATATAGTTTTTGTTGAGTTCTCTCACAAACTCTCACAGCCATAAGCCCGGTGCTTTCCTGGCAAGACCGCAAATTTCTCGACAACGTATTGTTTGACAAATAAAAATACGAAGTGACAAGCGTGAATTGATGAAAGTAAATCAATGACAATTGTACACATAGGCAAAATCACTTGATTGTTGAACTTTGCATATGTAATAGTTACAAACCATTGTCATTATTTAAAAAATATACATGGTTTTCAAAAAGACGTATAAAAGCCTTCTCATGATATTAAGCTATGACAAAAAGAAACTAATGCTATCTAGCTATGGATAAACTAACGTCGTCTAATCAGACATCTCATCGCGTCCAAGTGGCATATCTGTTCGATTCTGCAAAAAAAAAACAATAAGACAGCTTTTTGTAAGTATAAACATATAGCGACGTATAAACAATAAGACAGCTTTTTTGTAAGTATAAACATATAGCGACGTTTATAAAACAATACAACAAATAGAAAAGAATAAACCCTAATACTAACCATGCCGCCATGAGAACTCAAAATGTCTATAAGGGCGTTTAAGCCCTTCCTTCCTGCGTACTCACGCTCGTACGGTGTGGACGTTTATAAAACAATACAACAAATAGAAAAGAATAAACCCTAATACTAACCATGCCGCCGTGAGAACTCAAAATGTCTATAAGGGCGTTTAAGCCCTTCCTGCCTGCGTACTCACTCTCGTACGGTGTGGGATCACGTCCTGTCATCGACCACTATCAAAACATACAAAGAATCCATTATGTTAGAATTTAAAAACCCATAAACCCTAAACTATCAAGCATAGAGAGCAATGCGAAAACACTTACAAAATCGGCCTCAAATGATGCCCACCCGCCACTCCCCAAGTGATGCGAGCTCCCTGCCTCTACTCACGCTCTGGCTGCCTCCTTTTGTTGCGTCCACTTGTCGGGATTCTTGCGCGTTGCTTTCTTCGCATTCCTCCAATCTTCTTTGGCCAGCCAATCTGGTCTGTTCCATCCATGCTTGATTGCTTTTTGCACTTCGGAATGCTTGTGCTTGCAGTATTCGCGCATTCGAACCTTCATCACGTCTTCATTGAAGCGGTCCTCCTGTGTTGGAACGGGAAACTCGTCATGAAGCATGCTGATGACTCTGCCTTTTAAATCATTCGGTACTTCACTCCATGTGTTTAATATGTAGTGTCTAAACACCTGAGAGCAAAGACCGCGCATGCATGAAATCACCTTCTTGCCTTCATCATCCAAGATGATGCCGCCATTGAAGTCGATGGAGTAAGGCAAGCCCTCTTGCCAACGATGCGTGAACCTGGGTGTCTCGGCAGGGGTCTCTAGCGGCGTGTCAACGGGGGTACGGATGTCAGGTGTCTCCACTGGAGTCTGAGCCCCAAGCGAGGAGTGTCCACTGGAGTGACTCCTGGAGGAGTAGCTAGTGGTGTGTAGCTCCTAGGAATGGCAGTCAGCTGCGCAAAACCTGGTGTTGATGGCGATGCCGTGGCTGGTATCGAGACGGGCAAATAAGAGGAGGGTAAAGAGCCTCGTCGAACACGAGGTGGTGTCAAAGCATTGGTGGCGTCATCCCCACAACAACCGCCACAGCCACCACTACAGCGTTGGTGCCTAGACAAGTGTGAAGATCGTCTCGTCGACACCGAAGCTTCGGAGCGTGCTGAATGCTCCAAAACAGAGGGAGATGCGGATGGAGTAGGAACGCGTGATGGTGCACCAGAGCGTCATCGCTCCACGTACCACTGTCTCTGTTGGGGTGACAAAGAAGAAAGAAACTCCTCATCATCCATACCTGCATTAAACACACGAACATTTGAATGAATGGAGTAGAAAACATGGACAAGTAGATAGAGAGAGAGAGAGAGAGAGAGAGAGAGAGAGAGGAGGAGGTGCTCGTCGTCCTTGCTTGTGAGAACATACCTAGAGCATACGTACCTGGAGTGGACGCAAAGACCATTAAATACAATGACGCATATAAATACAATGACGCAATGACGCGTTCTTCTTCTATTCAACTTGAGTGATGGAAGAGGCAAGTCGATAAGTCGGAATTTTCAATCGAAAGAGAGAGAGAGAGAGAGAGAGAGAGAGAGAGAGAGAGAGAGAGAGAGAGAGAGAGAGAGAGAGAGCACACAATCAAATCTTGCAGTCAAAAAACCAGGTGGTGGAGCTGCATGTGGCCATGGATTGACCAGGATGTGAGCGCAAAATCAAAAGAGTGTTATACAACATGGAAGGTACTTAGAGAGCCAGAGTTTTTACAAAACGGATCAAAATTGTTCAAAACGGAGAATCGTACAAGAATCCGAACTATCTCTTTCTTTTTTGACGTAGAACTTGAAGGTGCTTGTAGCTTTGGAATGTTCAAAGGCTAGCAGCAACAGAACGCGTTCTTCTTCTATTCAACTTGAGTGATGGAAGAGGCAAGTCAATAACTCAAAATTTTCAATCGAAAGAGAGGGAGAGAGAGAGAGAGAGAGAAAGAGAGAGCACACACAATCAAATCTTGTAGTTGGAAAACCAGGTGCTGGAGCTGCATGTGGCCATGGATTGCCCAGGATGTGAGCGCAAAATCAAAAGAGCGTTATACAACATGGAAGGTACTTAGAGAGCCAAAGTTTTTACAAAACGGAGCAAAATTGTTCAAATACAATATTTAAGAGATCTCTCTCTCATTCTCGCATAGCTCAACATAACTTCCTATATCTATATAGAGCTCTCCGTTTAAACAGATGTCCTCCATTTCATTTTGTAGATCCTCTACATGCACCCCATAGAGAGTATCAGCTTGATGTTCGTCTGGCACCACCTCAACGAATTCTGACTGAGCATCTTCTCCAATCTCCTCCATTGATGCCGCTGTGATTGCACATGGTAGCCTTCATACGTCCGTGCACTACGAGGGGCTACCTCTATGACGTACCACCAGTTTGATGCAGACTTTGTAGGATGAAATATCACCTGCCAGAGCCACATAATTTACATGAGAGCTTTCAAGCACATAAATTCTAAAATGGGATGTTAACTATTTACATACTTACTTGTTCACAATGCTCGGGTAGTACGAAAGTGTCTCTTAGGTCAGTCCATTTCTTAGTTGAATCCACCTCAAGAAAAACAGACTCTCCTCTACGCACAGTAGCGTTGCGACCCTCCATGATTATCTTGAACCATTGCACGTCGAAGAAGTCGACAAAAAATCCTCTATAATCGATCCTCAAAATCTCTTGTAGCGTGCCGAAGTAAGTGAGCTCTACCACCACAGGATCTGCATCAGAGGACCGTCGTCGACTAGACTGTTCAAATTTTGCCATGATTCCACAATCTTGAGTAAAATGCTTTTTGTCGATCCGTTCCACCCTAAATGTCGACCTTTCCACCATGCTACTGTGTATGAGTTATACTACAACCAACAAAGATTATGAGTGGTCGTTCAAACATCTAGAAAGTCACTAGTCGTACATTGCAAACTTACCTTGGTCGCGCAACCCCGAGAGTACTCCCACTCTTCCTCAGTCACTTCTTCACCGCACTGTTGTGCGCTTTTCAATTGGTTGTGCAACCATCTTAAGCTCATGAATGTTGGTAGGCTCTCTAGACCCGTGGGATAGTGCATCGGTGGTCTTCTTCCTCGTCTCCACTCGATTCGTGCCCTTTGTCGCTCTTGCTTTGCATCCTCATATTGTGAAATCCACTTTTGCATCACTGGATTGTGAAGCATACATTGGTTGATTTTAGCCTCTAGATCTTCCATCATCTTCTTCTCAACACCGAGATTGCACATGACAATCCCATATATGCGCTCATCATCTATGGTTCGCCGTAGCATGTCCCGGGCTTTATCAAATCTATCTAGCTACTCTCCAATGTACACAAGGGACTCTGATACCAGCCAACCTTCTGCCATACTACCCTCTAGATGTGCCTTCTGATGCACATATCCCTGGAGCGTTTTCATGAAACGTTCTAAAAAGAACATCTATCTGGAATGTACTGTGCCAGCTATTTCCACCTCATCAACTATGTGAACAAGAAGATGCACCTGAATGGTTAGCATGGTAGTAGAAAAATGTTTCTCAAACATACACACAACCTCCGCAGCGTTTAGTTTGGCGAATGGTATGGAGTCTACGTTGATCTCCTTTTGTGAGATCCATTGCACCAACTTCGCAAGTTTGTAGATTGTGTTACGGACGTCAAGAGACAAACATCCCTCAATGGAAACTGGTAAAATAAACTGCAAAACACGTGCAGCAATGATATTAAAGTCCACACACGCATTTGTTACACAATTCCCACTATGATATATTCCACTATGAACATACCTGACACATTTTATACAAGTCGTGTGACTTCAAATCGGTAAGCTTTCCTTCTTTAGTAAAACATGTTTGGAGCAAGTGCATTACGCCAGTGGGGGTCCGCAAAGATCGAATGGTCTCTTTTACTTTGTGTTCTTGGGCTCCTGTGAAAATCCATGGTGCTTTAGGGAGTTTTATCGATCCATCAGACACTGTTTGCGGCCAATATTGCTCCATACAATCGACATTTCTAAGGTCAACTCTAGCTCCCAAAGTATCTTTCTTGCCGGTCAGATGGTCCCATAGTAGATTACCCACATTCTTGAATATGTGCATTGGATCGAGCAAGTGATTGATCATGAGTCGGGGCCAGTATGGTAACTTGTAGAGATAGTCTCTTCATCCCTTGGGGCAATCCGTTATCACACATCTCCTTCTGCTCTAACCATGCTTGTGCAGATATCCTCGGTGGCTCTCTTCCCAAAAAGCCATCGCGTAACACATGATTCTCTGGAAGATACGCTTGATGACCTTCGTAGATTTGCTTCTTCAATGAGGGCGCCCTACGTGCATTCAGTCTAGGTCCACATGTGACACATGCTCTGTATCCGCTTCTTTGAAGCCATGCATGTATACATATGATAATAGATCAGCTTGAGAAAAACCAAGATTTACAGTGTCTGAGTGAGGAGTTTAAATAGATCACCTAAGCATTCTATTAGTCCAGGATAGTCATGCATGGTCCACATTAGAATGCCTCTGATCAAAGCATTTCGTTGACCTGTGTGTCGGCTCATATCCACCACTTCTATGCCAATCCACAATTGTTGTAGCTCTTCTAATAGTGGACGAAGATACACATCCATATTCTTCACTTTATATCGCCTCGCCACAATCAAGCTTAGCCATAGGTGCCCCTTCTTCGTAGTCAACCACGGGGGAATGTTGTAGTTGAAGATGAAAACAGGCCATACACTATAAGATGTTGATCTTTGACCAAATGGATTTACGCCATCCATAGCCAGGCCTAAGCGCAAATTTTGAGCTTTCCTGGAAAAATCCGACCATGTTCCATCTATATGTTTCCAAGTTGCACAATCTGCAAGAATCCGTAGCACACCATCGGAAGATTTATTCTCCTCATGCCATGATGCTAGGGCGGCCATGGACTTACATTCGAAGAAATGCTTGATGCGAGGAAGTAGAGGAAAATGTCGCAAAACCTTTTGTGGAATTTTTGTTCCGTGGAGATCTACTCGATATCTCTCGGAATCACATTTCAGACACTTCTCCATGTCTATGTATTCCCCTCTGAAAAGAATGCAGTCATTAGGACGAGCGTGGATCGAATTGTAATCCATCCCCAAGTTTCGCAAAATCTTTCTTGCTTCCTCTCAGGAATCTGGCATCACATTATTAGCTGGTAGTATGTGCTCTTTGAGCAATCTACACAACATAAAAATACGGTACAATTATGTAAAAATCTATCAGATCATTATACATTTAGAGTTTTATTAAAGTAAACTAATTGTAATAGATCACCTAAAAAGCGTTGTGACGCTAGTGTCACTCCATCCAAACTTTGTTTGCATGTTGAGAAGAACCAGGAGCGCTTTCAATCTAGACACACGTGCTCCATTATACAATGGCGTATCGGCTTCACTTTTCATATCATCATAGATAAGCCTTTCTGAATCCATGATCCTCTCGATCATTCATCAATCTCGAGCTCAAGCATTGCCTCGTTGGGAATGTGGTCTACATGATCATCCCCCAAGCTCTTAGAGGCTACATCTTGTGGCCTCACATATGCTGGTTGACCAAAGCACCTGCGAACACGTCTATTGGGTTGCAAGATTGCTGCCTGTTGGCCAGCGTCAGAGTCCGACGAGTTATAATTGGCAACAACTCGATCTATAATATATGGATCGAACTCGCTAAATTCGCAAACGTGCTGCAAAGAAACGCGTCTTGTCCGTCGCACAGCATGCTTGCAATGATTACAAGGACATAGGTGTTTCGGTTGGACGGCCCCACATCCTCGTCACTACTCATAATGAGGGTAAAAATCTTATAACCTAGACAACAAATTTAATCTTCTATTGGCATTCTTCATCTTATCTCTCTCTCTCTCTCTCTCTCTCTCTCTCTCTCTCTCTCTCTCTCTCTCTCTCTCTCTCTCTCTCTCTCTCTCTCTCTCTCTCTCTCTCTCTCTCTCTCTCTCTCTCTCTTTGTTCACACTGTAAACTACCTCACATTCTCTAGTCATGTCCAATCCCCGCACACCTCGGTCTAGAGGCGCACGGAGATCAGAACCACCGGGTTATAATCTCATCTTTATTGGTCATTGCCTATATTTGTGGGTACAAGAAATCTACACAACCACGTCTATATGATACTGCATGTAGTGGAAAAAACCCCTTTGCCTCTTCGCTAGCTGTAGCATTTCACAGCATCTTAACATCTTTTCACACTAGATCTTTTCACCGTTCGTCTAACTCTAATTTTTTTACCATTCTCGAAGTTAGACTCTAATATAAAAACTCAATCCAAAATCTTATCTTAAATCTAACCTAATTGAACATGTGGTGATTCACTCCATTGAAGGGTAAAAGACATACCAAACTCTTCTTCTCAGCTTTTAGAGCTGCAATGCGAGATCTAGAGTGCTCCTCCTCTGACAATCTGCAAGCTTTCTCCAGTTTGCCCATCAGGGAGGTGGTCTCTCCCAGCAGAATTAATCTGAGAACAAAGCGTCGGCGGCTCTCTAAGTTGCGCCTACACGAAAATCTAAATCTAAACTTATCTTAAACGATAAAAAGAAGAAAATGGTATAACCTTTCTATCACCCAAGTGTGGTAGATTGGTTATGCCATTTTCCTCTTCAATAATAGGTAAATAACATAAATAAACCTAAATCTAATCTAATATAACGTAAATCTAAATCTAACGTAAATAAACCTAAATAAACCTAAATCTAATCTAATATAACGTAAATCTAAATCTAACGTAAATAAACCTAAATCTAATCTAATATAACGTAAATCTAAATCTAACGTAAATAAACCTAAATCTAATCAAACGTAAATCTAACTGAAAATAAACCTAAATCTAATCTAATTTAACTTAAATAAACCTAAATCTAATTTAACGTAAGTCTACATCTAACCTAATCTTTAATGTCTTTTGGGATAGTTTCCTATGACGTTAAAACTCTCTTCTTCTTTTGTGTGTGTGTGTGTGTGTGTGTGTGCCAATAAAAAGAGAAAAATGGTATAACCTTTCTATCACCCAGGTGTGGTAGATTGGTTCTGCCATCTCCCTCTTGAATAACAGGTCTTGAGTTCAACTCCTCCTCGGCTAGATCTTTAGGTCTTTTTAATTAGTTTCCTATGGCGTTAAATTAAACTCTCTTCTTCTCGGGTGTGTGTGTGTGGGTGTGTGTGCACGCCAATAAAAAAAGGAGGAAAATGGTATAACTTTTCTATCACCAAAGTGTGATAGATTGGTTATGCCATTTCCCTCATGAATAACAGGTCTTGAGTTCAACTCCTGTTGACTAGATCTTTAAGGTCTCTTGGGATAGTTTCCTACGATGTTAAGACTCTCTTCTTCTTCTTCTTCTTCTTCTTCTTCTTCTCTCTCTCTCTCTCTCTCTCTCTCTCTCTCTCTCTCTCTCTCTCTCTCTCTCTCTCTCTCCATGTGTGTGCATTCTTTGTTTATGCATGTGTTTGTGCGTTTTTGGTTTATGCATGCTCTCTCTCTCTTTTCATCTCTCAATGTGTGTGTGCATTCTTTGTTTATGCATGTGTGTGTGCGTTTTTTGTTTATGCTTGTGCTCTCTCTCTCTCTCTCTCTCTCTCTCTCTCTCTCTCTCTCTCTCTCTCTCTCTCAAAAACACAATGTGTGTGTGTGTGAGAGAGAGAGAAAGAGAGGGAGAGAGAAAGAGGGGAAGGGAACATGAGAGTGAGGAGAGGGAAGGAGCATACCTGGCTCTCCTTCCTCTCCTCGTGTGTGTGTGTGTGTGTGTGTGTGTGTGTGTGTGTGTGTGTGTGTGTGTGTGTGTGTGTGTGTGTGTGTGTGTGTGTGTGTGTGTGGAAGAAAGAGAGAGAGAGAGAGGGAGAGCACGTTACCTTGCTTGCTTGAGCGTGCGCCGAAAACTCAAATCTGATATCTGAGTTTTCGGACGCTCTCGATTATTCTTTTTAGCCCTGACGGCGTCGTTATAGGTGTCACTATGAGCGTTAGTAAGTTACTTGTAGTTTAGCGACTCCCATAGCGACACCTATAACGACACCGTGGTTTTTCACATTTGAGCGTCGCACTCCGAGCGTCGCTACTATTAAGTACCTCTTGTAGTGTCAAAAATTGGTCTGTGATTGAAATACCATTTCACGGACTCATGTGTCTCATGTGGGAGATGAAAAGTTGTCAGCAACCAAATATTCTTCTTTGATTGAAGTCCCAAATATGTGTTCCCCTTCTCGTTAGCATTTAGCTCAACATTGATGTCCACCAAGGCCCTGTTCATTAATGTAATGCTTACCCTTTCGAGCCGTTGACCTTTGAAAAGATGCCAGCCACCAAATATTCTTCATTGACTAAACTCCTAAACATGTGTTTCCCTTCTCTTTAGCATTTAGCTCAACATCGATGCCCACCAAGGTCCTGTTCATCACTGTAATGCTTACCCTTTCGATCCCTTGACCTTTGAAAATCTGGCTCTCATCAAGATTCATAAGAAAGATAACTTTACCATCACACTCTTCATGTGTCACCCCATAGAATCTAATCATTGACTCTTGGAGTCTCAACAAGTCAAAATACACATTGTTGAACTCCTTGTAGTGGAAGGGTTTGTTGTCTTCCAAGGGCATGGCATCCTCCACATATTGAAATCCCCCTAACAAACTTGCAACATCATTATTGGCACATTTTTTTGCAACATTGACACTGTAAGGTGTTGGTAGCAACCTAAACAGTCCCTTTGCCTTGTGTCCTAGCGTGACAATTCTATACAAGGATTGGTAAGCCTTGAAACTTATTCGTGCACTGTCGCACACCTCCATCATCTTCTGAGGTGACACAATGTTCTTCAATTCATTGAAATACTTTTGGCGCTAAAAATTGGCAATGCTAGCATTGGATCAATCATTCAATAGCTCCACCAAGTCCTTTGGCTTGATGATATGCTGTAGTAGAGAACGTCCTATCATTTGAGCATCGGAATCAATTCCCATCATCATTTGAGCCAAATTCTTGCAAATTGAAAAAAAGATACAACAGCTTGCAAAAAAAGTAGTAAATCAAATGCATGCATTCTTGCCCTTGCTTAGTGTGATAGATATGTTTCTTTCAAGATCCACCATGAAGATGGCATGGACATTGCTTGTCTCTTCCGCTTATGAATGTGGAAGCCAAGGGAAATGTGTGTGAGATTATTGATTCACCGGTGCATATTCTACATAGTGTGTTGTAGTTAAACATAATCGTCCAATTGATGCTCTTACTCCTTTTTTTGCTACTCTAATTTTTTAGTAAGCTTCGTTGTCTCATTGTTCAGCTGCTTCATCTTCTCATTGGCTTCCTCTCTGACTTGCTGAATGTCCTTTATGTACTTTTCCTGCAACAACAAATATGCAGCAAAGAGCTGCTTTCTTGCTTCTTCTTCATTGAAGAAAGCTAATACAAGCTCTAGCAACAAACAAACAGGCCATCTCTTCCATCTCCTAAAGACTTAGTAGCTCAGTGACATTCCAAAAGGGTTGTGATGCACTGATTAGAGGACACCTCCTTGGATAAATGTGTCAAATATGGACATCAACCTATAAGTTTATTGCCTTGACATAATGTTTTGTAGCTGATCTAAAGCATTGGTATTGGATGTGCCAAGTCACATAGTGGCGTACTCTTGCTCAAAATCAACATTTAATAGATCTCGTTTTAGCATGTTAGTAATGTCTTGCAATGGAAGGGGATTGAATGATATTTGTGTTAGCTTATCAAGGAAACTAGAGAAAGAAGGTATAATTGTGACTGTTACAAGCAAAATATGTTGGCTATGGAGGGAATAAAGGGAGAGTACTTGGAGATATTAGAAAAATATTATGTTGTGGAGGGAAGAAATGGAGGGAATGTTGCTTATCTCCTTTGAATTCAAATGGTTGATCATGTGGGTTTTAGAGAGAAAAATGCTATTGCACACAGAGGTAATGGAGTATCCCATTGCTCTCACCTAGACTTTGAGTGGGAGAACCATTGGGGGGGGGGGAACAATAAAGTAAAGTAGGCAACAAAGAATGTCCCTTCAATGATTGGGAGAGAAAAGTGACGAGAGAGAGAGAGAGAGAGAGAGAGAGAGAGAGAGAGAGAGAGAGAGAGAGAGAGAGAGAGAGAGTTGGCTCACATTCTAGAGAGAAAATGCAGTAAGAGAATGTGAAAAATCTATTTTTCTAGCAGGGGAGGGCTGAAAAGTGCTTCCTTTAAGACCTCTAAGTGAAAGCCTAGAGGACAGGAGTGGGAAAAAGACATTTTAAAATTCAAAAATATATATTATATGTCTTGCATCCATCCCCTGTTCAAGATCTTGCATCTATGTATCTTTAGAGAGAGAGAGAGAGAGAGAGAAAGAAGAAGAAGAAGAAGCAGAAGAGAATTTTAACGTCGTCGAAAACTATCCCAAGAGACTTTAAAGGTCTATCCAACAAGGAAAGTTGAAATCAAGACCTCTTATTCAAGTGGGAAATGGCATAACACACACACACACACACACACAATATATATATATATATATAGATAGATAGATAGATAGATAGAGAGGGAGAGAGAGAGAGAGAGAGAGAGAGAGAGAGAGAGAGAGAGAGTGAGAGAGAGAGAATATATAGAGAGAAGATAGAACAAAGGAGTTAGAAAAAGAGTTAGAGAGATTAAGAGAGGGCTAGAGAAGAGAGCGAGAGAGAGAGAGAGAGAGAGAAAATAGAACGAAGAAGATAGAAAAAGAGTTAGAGGGGATTAAGAGAGGGCTAGAGAGAGAGAGAGAGAGAGAGAGAGAGAGAGAGAGAGGAGATAGAAAGCTAGAGAGAAAAAGAGTTAGAGAGAGAAGGGAGAAGTAGAGACAAAAAGTGAGGGCTAGAGAAAGAGATAGGAGATGGAAAGGTAGAGAGAAAAAGAGAGAGCAAAGAGAGCTAGAGAGAGAGAGAGAGGAGTAGAGAGAGAAAGAGAGTCAGAGAGATAGAACTAAAGATAGAGAAGATAGAAAGGTAGAGAGAGAATGCAAAACTAAAGAGAGAAACAGAGCTGGAAAGACATAAAAAGAAAATAGAAACTTAGAGAGAAAGAGATCTAAAGAAAGTTGGATAGATTTTGCAAGTCAAATATGACCTATGGGACCAAAGTTACATATGATATAGTATGTGTGTGGATGATGAGTGACTCTTGATGCTCCAAAATTGTGGTGATGAGGTCGCAATGGAGAGCCCACATTGTGGTTGGGAGATGAAACTGTGTAGGTCTAAGTCATGGCTAAAAATGTGAGAAAAGCAAGTTCAGATGTGACCAAAAGTTGAGCACTCTAGTAGTGTGTGGTACTCAAACTTGCAAACTTGCACTGAGCATAATGTGCACGGTTGATTTGACTCTTCTTCATTGCCTCAATGCCATGTCTCACATGGAAGGGAGTGGGCGCTAAGCAGAATGGCTGCGATAGTACGTATCGTTGACAAGGGGATAGGCTCAAGCATGTAAGCGTCAGTACTGTTTCCCCTTTCAGTGCAGAACATGGTTTTTTAGTTGGGAACATTATGGGTGGTGTAATGTATGAAGTGTGACCCACCAGATTCCTCCCAAGCCATAATACATTGACATTATAGAAAAGCTTCATTCACTTGCGAGTCAATTGAGGCATCATGTATCAAGTGTAATGCATCCCATCTCCAAAACCACTTCTTTATGTCTTGCATCCATCCTGTACTCAAGATCTTG
Source organism: Adiantum capillus-veneris (assembly GCF_014529385.1). Taxonomy (NCBI): domain Eukaryota; kingdom Viridiplantae; phylum Streptophyta; class Polypodiopsida; order Polypodiales; family Pteridaceae; genus Adiantum; species Adiantum capillus-veneris. The sequence goes on along the minus strand of NC_140955.1, from coordinate 137,797,652 downwards.
CTTTTATGCATCTTTTGAACTCTTTTGCTTGCTTCCCATGAAATTGTAGGAAGTCGATGTGAGGGGTTTTGATGCATCTTTATCATGTACTCCAAGCCCTTTCCATGCCCAGAACCTCAATTGGAAGAGATCGCGACTCAAGAAGTAGGATCATATATGGTGTTTGTGTCTTAACTTGGAGAAATCTTGTAAGAAAAGGCTTTTGGACATTCTCAAACTCTTTCCAAGTAGACTTTGAGATGCTCCCACCCCACACTTCAACTCCATAAAGAAGAACCGGTGTCTCCAATGTGTCAAAAAGCTACTTCTTGAGAACCCAACACTTGATGTTTCCCGCATTACACATGTTCTCAAATGCATTGTATGCTCTCTTTCCCGCTTCCAAATGACACATAGCACATTCATGGCACTTGTGATTGGCCGGAACCTCAAGGACCAAGGCCAAGGTACTTAAAGCTCTCAATAACTTCAAGTGTCTCAATGTTGTACACAATGCATGGCTTCTCCTTATGGTTGGTTTTCACAAGCATAACCTTTTTTTTGGAATTATGCACAATCAACCCACTATGCAAGCAAAATTTCTCAAAGACAACCATAAGATTTTGTGCATTCTCTAAAGTGTGTGTTAGAAGAACGATATCATCCGCATACAACAAAAGCATGATTACTGCATTGCAAATAGTGACATCTTCAATGCCTTCTTGCTGCATAAAATCAAGTACCATTTGTTCCAATTAATCAATGTATAGACCAAAAAGGATTGGTAACAACAGACATCCTTGTTTAACCCCAATAGTGCTTGCAAAAAATTCTGAAATTCCTCTTCTCATGCGCAATGGGCACATCACCTTCTCATAGATTCGAGAAACCGCAAGCATAAACTCACTTGGGACTTGGAGTTCTTCCATCCTTCTCCACAAATTGTTATGTGGAATCATATCAAAGGCTTTCTTAAATTCCACAAAATAACAATACAATCCCTTGCCTTTCAACCATCGTTTCTCCATGAAAACACGAAGAGTGACAAGATGATCAATGGAGCTATGGCATTGACAAAAATCTGTATGTCCTTTTGAATGCTTGTCATTCTCTTCAGCCCAATCACTCAATTCCATCTCCATTATGCACCCAAACAAATTTTCCATAAGAGACCCAATCATTACAGTTCGATAGTTGTTCACATTCTTTACATTCCCTCATTTATGCAAAGGCTTGACCCAATTAGTACTCCAATCATAATGCATACCATGTTGAAGTGTAAGATTGAACATATCACACATCCACTCATGTGTAAAATCTCCCGTCCATTTAATCATCTTTGGCTTGATACCTTGAAGATCTCTCGCTTTGCAAGTTACCAACTTTTTAAGCCCACCGCATACATCCTCAATAGTAAAAAAAGAGGGCATACATTGGAGTGAACCATAAAATGGAATTTTTAAAGCATTTGGTTGCTCATATAGTTTCCTACAATGTGTACACATATCCACAAGACTTAAGTTACCAAAATTCTCAACCTGCTTGACCCTAAAGTTTCTCCAAAATCTTCCACATGCACGTGCCTTTTTTTGTAATTGAAAAAAAAAATTACTTCTCATCTTCTTCTCTTATTTTGAATCAATGCCTTTTATGTATGCAAATGACTTTGATAGTTTTTTTTGTCCATAGTTGCATCAAGATTTATCAAGGACTTTCAAGCATCTTGACATTCTTTATCAAACCACCTTTTGTGTGAGTGTTTGTTGTTACCATGGACATGCTTTATGGCAAAGCATTTGTGGGCACAAGAACAAATAACTTTCTTGAAAGCTTCCCATTTAGTTTCCAATGGTACGTCATATTGAAGCTTTGTCATCCATAACTTTTGCTCAACCGTTGCAGTGTACATTGGTCCCACTTGAAATCCATATGTAGTAATAACTTCTCTTCCCTTATCCCCAAAGACAATAATATCACCTTCACCTTTGAAATAAGCAATGTACTCTTATAAATTAAAACATGGATGATCTCTATCCATGCAAGCACAAAAGGGGGAATCATGATGAGGAATGTAGCAACCAGATACAATAATGGGTACTCTTTTTGGTTTCATAATTTTCAACCATACATAGTGTTTGTACTTGTCATCTTTCACAATTGATACAAAATATTCCAATCCTTTCTTAACCATACATGCTACTCCTCCTTTCCCTCTTCATTGCTTGAGATTCTTTGATCACATCAATGAATGTACATTGTAACATTCCAAGCCATTAATCCTTTGTGTATTAGGCTCCCAAGTTTCAATGAGAAGTACAACATCAGCTTTGCTTGTTAGTTCATCAATCCCAACCCCCACATTCCATGGGAATCCATTGCGATTCTAAAAGCATGTTTTCAATTATAACTTGGCCTCATAGGTTGCGCATTTGTATTTGCTCGAGGGACTTGCCTCCTCATTGGGCACATTTTCTTCATGACAGATCTCCTTGTTTTTCTTATCTTTCTCCTCATATGACTTACGATATATATTTTGTTGCTTAATAGTGCAATCTTCACATACAAAACATTTTTTATCCCTCAGATAGATCCAACTATTATCAAGGATAATATTTCGTTTGGTCTCATTTGGCATGGTGCATACAATTGGCCGTTCTCTTGAGCAAGGAGCTCCTTGCTTACCCACTCTATAGGCTCCATACACCATAACTCCAGACATGCCAAAGTGGGTTTTGAAGAAATATTTGATAACAATGGCAAGAGAAGGAGGCATCTCTAACTTCTCTTTGGAAATTCCACGAATAAAAATTTTATTGGAACATCGCTCCCGTTCCTTCAACTCCTCCACATCCACATTCTAACATTCTTTGTTTGAGCCATAGCTTGTATGAGGGAGGAATTAGGAACCACATTACTACCACATACATCAGCCCAAGACTTGTTTGTGCATACATTTTTCATATCGCATACATCCCGCTCATGATGTCAAATTTCTCCTCTTTCAATGCATGGCCATGCTCTACTTTGCTCATGCGCTCCCTCAAAGCATTCAAGTCCACAAGAGAGCATTTACATTCCTTGACTTCCTCTTCAAGTTGTATCAAACATGTTGTTTGCATCTCAAGTGTTCTCTTGAGATTCTCATTCTCAACCACAAGAACCCTTAGCATGCCATTCTCCATTGCAAGTGTCCATAAGTCTTCACCTTGTTTGTTTACGGTCTCTTGCAACGTTACCAAGTATGCCATGATCATGGTTTCCAATGTTGCTATCTCCACACTTAGGAGATTTTAGATCATGTTCTACAATGGTTGTGGACTGGAATTGGTGCTGATCTCTTTAGATAACTGATTCCAGTGTTAGAAGTTTACAGCTACTAGTGATGTGTTAGTTCAAGCAGTAGAACTGGAAAAGGAGATAGAAACTGAACTGGAATACATCTACTGAAATGAGAAACAGACTGAAGTATGGTGAATGATTGTTCAGATTCAGATTCAGAGAGATTGAGTACAAAGTATGTATGGCTGTAGTACACTGGACTATTGTATTTAGGATTACAGATGAAAGATTACAGATAAAGATGATGTAGTTCAAGAATAGCTCGGGAACTAAGGATTATGAATCAAAAGCTAAGCAGAAGTACAGCCGACAAATGCCAACCCGATTACAATGTAATGGGTCCTATTTATATGCCTTGAGAGTTACTGTGGTAACTGCCTTGGTAATTACTGACTGATCTGTTGTTCGTCTCACAGGAGCCGGTTCCCACCCAGTGAGACTGTCTCCACCATCTACATCCTTCCCTTCTTTCTTGAATTTTGGCAAGATTCCAAAATTTTTGAGAAAAAAATCAACCGTCTGATTCTTTTGGAATTTTGCTCGTTGAGTGCTTGACACCCCTATAGTTGTAGTTCCAGGGGCATCCAGCCAAAAGACACCAAGTCGGACTGAAAAAATTCACCATATGATTCTTCTAATGCTGGGTTGTTGAGTGCTTGATACCCTGGTGATTGTAATTCCAAGGGTCGTCCAGCCAAGTGACACCAACCCCTGAGTGGAAAGATCCAGCGTCTGCTGTAGAAACTGCTGGAAAAATCCACCGTCTGATTCGAAGATCGGTGAAAAAATCCTTGACCGAATTCTGAGATGGAACTACCCAGTATCCTTCCACTGAACCCACTTCCGTTTACCCTTTGGCCTGGATGGCGTCTGAGCAGTCCCAGTGCCAGCATTCTCCTTCTGAATGAGCTTGTAAATGGCCTCCTGCTCAAGCTTTCTGTGGTCATCTCGATTTCATAAGGCGTGAGAGGATGATAATTTTTGGTGTCGGGATCATAGAGCGTGCGTCCGCCTTTGGTGAGCGGAGTTCTGGCTAGTTTGTGACAATGTGAGGCTGTATGGATCCATCCTTCGGGAAGAGGCTAATTGGTTTCGATCTGAGCTTTGAAAAGAATCTCAGCCATCTCCATGTACTGTGGTCCTAGGCCTGGTTTAGCCGTAATGTCCTTTTCACGCACTTTAGAGGACTCAACATTGAGTTGCAACAGTTGGTTGGTGATCTTAGTGAGGCCTCTGAGCTGAATTTTCCATTGGCCCATACACAGTTTGATCCTCTGCACCTCATCTCTCAGCTACCGGAGATCATTCAGTTGGAGAGCATCATTGAACAGTGTTTGCCACGTTTTCCATTCCACAGTCGATCGCTCATACCAATCCTGAAGATCATAAGTAATCTTGAAATATGTGAGCTGATCGACTGGTCCTAGATGTTGAGGGTAAAGTGCTGGAAAAAATCTTGGCAATTCTGCCTCTCTTGCTGGTAAAGTATACAAAAGAACTAGCGAATCAGGCACAAATTCCAAGAAGTTAAGGACAACCTGGTTCTCTTGCTGCATCATCTTTCTAGTTACTTTAACTAGCTAAAACAATTGCCGGAGAGCAGTTGCTTGTTTCCCCACTGACATTCGAGTTTGAGGTCCCTTGCTGGTGGCAGTCTGGTCTTTAAGAATAGTTCACACCCTTTGATCCAGAACTCCCCTAGCAATCTGCATTTTCACTAAGACCTCTTTCAATTGATTCCTGACATCCTCATGCATTTATATGTCGGCTTGTTCCCCAGCAAAAGCTCTAATTCCATGGCCAGAGAGAAACAATCTACAGTAAACTGCCGTTGCCAATGTGGATTGGTTATTCTCTCTTCAGCAGTTAGTATCCATAAAGGCACCCTTTCTAACAGTTGTATAGTACTAGGATGCACAGGCAATTGGCAGGCCTCTTGATCATGGAAAGTAGCTAATTTTCAATGCTCAACCATTTCCCTGGCGCCAACATACAGTCGTTGAAAGCACTCCTGATCAGAGATAAGATCATCATCCTCCAGATACCGCATGGTTATAGGAGCCTGCTGATGTCTCAATCTCTTGTTCAACGTGATGAGCTGTAATGAATGTTGCTCATCACCTGTTGGTCCCTCAGTCACAGCTTTTCCTTTCCCTTTAACATCCTGACTGTGTTGTGATTGGTGTGCTAGTGGATTCCCAGTGTTGCTGGGTTGTTGCTCTCCTAACTGCTGATTACTCGATCGCTATCCTTCATGCTGGTGTGGCTGGTCTGCCTGTGACTGATTTCCTCTAGTTGGCCCTGTACCACTAGTACCAGGTTCTTAAGGTGGAGATGGATGAGAGGCATCATCATCATCATCATTATGCCCTTCGTGCGGTTCGTCCTCCTTCTCTGCTTCTTCTTCCTCCTTATCCTCGTCTTCCTCAATGGTGTTCTGCTAGTCAATGTAATCAAGGATAGCTTGATTTGTCAGAGCACTGTTATATTCAGTAAATTTATCCTGCAAATCACTTTGCATCATCTCCATAAGAGACTTCAAGTTATCTATGTTGAAAACAGCATTGCCTGCTGGATTCAAGATCTCAACCAAATTATTATAGATATATCTTTCTGCTAATGTGGCCTTCAGAGCATTGTGGCGGATCAATAAAGAGTTGAACTCAACTCTCTTCATTCTCAGCATGGTTTCAAACCGATCAGCAGCTCGTTCAGCTTCTGCCTTTTCTTCCCGCATGGTATACATTTCAGACTCTACCTTGGCTAGCTTACTTTGTAACTGCTGAATAGTCCTATCTGAGTGAGCCTCAAGGATGTTGTGGTGCAGGTTTTGGGCTACTCTCCCTTGCTCTAGCTTTTCAATCTGCTCCTCAACTTCCTTTATTTCAGTTTTTACTTTATTCAACTCATCTTCTGACCCTGCAGCATCCAGCATTTGTCCCATGCAATTGACAATAGTATTCCATGATAACTGAATGAGTACTGAACAACCATTAGTAACTGTTGTTGGGTCAGAGTCAGTTGGCTCATAGACTATGACAAGAGCTAGATAAGGTAACGCAACATAATCAGATTTTTGCAATAGGAGACGTCCCTTGAGCGGATGAGTCTGCAGCTGTTGTAACTTGTCTTTCTTTGTCAAGTGCAGGGCTTCTTCACTATATGGGATGGAAACTCTGCCAAGTGGATTTGGAGAAGCTTGGCCTTTGCCCTCATCAATCTGGTCTGGTGACTGCTCAGGACTGGCCCTTTCTGACTGATCTTGTCCAATACTGGTGGTTACTGAAATCTAGCCTGCTCACTGGTTGATTCCACCAGTGGTCTGGTCAGTATGTTGTTCAGTCTGGCTAACTGGAATCCTTTCAGTGGACACTGTTTTGATTTGACTTTCCAACTGCTTCAGTAGAGCAGTGCTTTTAGTCAGTGTCGTATTTGGCTTCTTTGAACTACCAGCTTCATCTTGTTTGGCCTTCCTTTTCTGTCCAGTGGGGGTTGACTGGCTTTCGGGCTCTTCTTCATCCGATGACAAGTCTATATTCCTGGATACTGGGAACGGCTCCTGGCTCCAAGCCATTCTCACCTGATCATGGGTAGTTGCCCAGTACAGAAACTGCCAAACATACCAAGCCTTGAATACACTTTGAGATTTCACCTTGGCAGTTTGCTAAAGCAGATTATGCGACAATATCTGGCAGAGGTTGATAAAGACTTTGGAATCCAGGCTTTCTGCTAAAATCATAGCAAAACGTTTCTTTGACACATATGTCGGATTATTCTTTCAGCTCATAGCTTCAACCACAAATCAGTAGGCAGTGGGAGCTTCCAGTCCTGATACTGGAATTCCTTGCGCACTGGCTTTCCTTTTCCTCTTGGCAGCATCATCTTCCTTCAGAGCTGCACTGACCTGCTCTGCAGTTGCCACAGATGGCTTGGGCCCGTTTGGCATGCGGAATGCAAAAGCAATACTTTCTGGTGTGACAGACACCTTCATGCCATAAACCACAGCACTGCCATCTTCAACATTAAAAGAGTCCAGGACTTGCCTTATGATGGTTGTGTCAAACTCAATCCTTGTGGCTTGCAAAACCACATGCAAATCCCACAATTGGAGTAGAGCCTTAGCTTGCTCAATAAACACATAGCACTAAATTTTGTTGTGCGGGATGAGTGGAAGGGTTGCCTTTGTAGCAGTAATAAGGGCTTGGGTTTCATCGATAGTCTCCTGCATCTTTTCTGACAGTTTCTTCCTACCCATGCACCGTGAAGATGATGAAGGAGGAGAAGAAGAAGATGACTTACTTGATTCTTTGAAACCGTATCCAGGTGTGGTTGGCAAAGACAGACGACAATCCATGGTCTCCTTAGAGGACGAGGTTTGCGGCTACAGTGAAGAAACTTCAGAGCTCAGTGATGGTGAGTGGACAACAGAAGGTAAGCGTTGCGCAGGAGATTTGCGAGGAAAAACGCCTACTCTCCTTATTGTTATACGTGTGCACGCCATAAAAGCTCCACCACTTACCGTTCCTAGACTTCTATGCACCGCAAATAACGTGGCAGACATGCATTGGACAAGAAGTTCACCTGTCTTTGAAATGATTACCACTGATATTCCATCTAACCATTGGTCCCCTAAAAACTGATAACTTTGTCCCCATTTTTCTGGTCCTGGTATAAGCCTAGCTTGGTCGTGCAGATACTGGTCTGAAACTGGTTCTGGAACTGGCTGCACATGAAAAAGTCCCAAGATAGCTGATTCTAGAATTTCTTGGTCTTCAGCGCCCAGATCCTTAGTACCCTATTCCTAGCAAGGCTCTCTGGCTTCTGAATAGTAGAGCTTGGTTTTAGCTCCATTATACACCCCTGGCAGCAGTAATCCAGATAGTTCTTTCAATCTTACCGTGCCGTTGGAGAAAACCCAGTCCACTTCGAATGGTCCTGCCCAGGCTATCTTTAGATTCGGCTTCTTAGGACCCAATTTGGACTTATATAGGAGTACCAGATCCCCTTTCTGAAACCCCCGGACCTTAATCCTTCGGTCATGCCAGTGTTTCCTTCTTTGCTGAACAATCTCCTGGTCCAGCATAGCCTGTTATCTAAGTTCATCTAACTGGGTAAGCTCCTCCAGTCGCTTCTTAAGATTATGATTAAAATCTAACCCATATTCTACAGCCATTCTGAGACTTGGACTAACAAACTTCATAGGGACAAAAGCTTCAGTGCCATACACCATTCTGAATGGTGTTAATCATGTAGTGACCTTATAAGCTGTCTTGTATGCCCATAAAGCAGTCTGAAGCTTCAAATTCCACTGGTCTGGCTTTTTCTACACAATCTTAGTGAAAACAGTCTTAATGGTCTTGTTACTTCTTTCGGCCTGTCCATTACATCTAGGATAATAAGGTGTGGATTTTCGATGCTTGACTGAAATCATATCCATAAGGATCTCCATAGTGTCATTGATAAAGTGTGTCCCTTGGTCCGACACAATCTCCACAGGACAGCCATAGTGGTAGACAATATTCTCAAATAAAAATCTTGCATTGGATTTGGCTGTGTTGTCAGGAAGATCCTTAGCTTCTACCCACTTGGTTACATAGCAGGTGGCTATCACTATATACCTATTCTTCCTGGGAGTAACCTTCTTGAATGGTCCCATGAAATCCAGACCCCATTTCATAAAAACACCCAGTGGCTGAACTGGTGTTAAGGGAGTCATGTCTGCAGCTGTGGGTCTAACCATTCTTTGACATATGTCACAGGTATTGCAAAAACTTCTGACATCGGATATCAAGGTTTGCCACCATAAACCAGCATGCAAAATCTTCTTGTAAGTAACATCAGTAGAAAAGTGTCCACCAGATTCTCCATTATGTGCCTCTGAGATAACTTGCATTCTCCCCTCCATATACACGCATCGGCGAACAATCCCATCGACACCTAATCTGTATAGTGAGGCCCCGATGATGGTAAACTTTAAGCTTTTGATAACCAAAGCCTTCTTTTGGTTTTGCTTCCAGTCATCTTGGAAACCACTTTGAGATAGAAACTGATATACTTCATATAATTCAGGATCGATTGATTCTGCCGCTTCCAGCTGAAATAATTCAGTATCCACTGGTTCGTCTCTTGAAGACGCTTCAGAACAGCCCTCCGTACTCCTAGAGAGAAAATCAGCGCCACAGTGGTTCTTGCCACGTTTATGGAAAATTTGGAATTCAAATTCTATAAGGAACATCATCCATCGTATAAGCCTGCCTTCAATAATGACTTTATTAATCAAGAATAATAGGATCTGATGATACACATACAAATGAAACAATTTTCCTAGCAAATAATGCCTGAATTTCGTAGCAGTGAAAACCATCCCTAGAGCTTCTCGTTCAGTGGTTGTATAACCGTGTTCAGCCTGGCTGAATCTGCGACGGGCAAAGTAGACATGATAGTCAGTCCTTCCATCTGGCTGGGCTAGTATCGCCCCCATTGCCAACCCCAAAGAATCCACATGTACATGGAAGATAACATCCCAATTTGGTTGCCGAAGGACTAGCTTACTGATAATGACACTTTTTAAGTTCTGGAAACTGTCCTCACACTCAGCAGTCCAATTGAACTTACTGGTTTTCTTTGTGAGCTCATACAGTGGTAAAGCTTGGGAGGCAAATTTATGCACAAGTCTTCTGTAAAAGTTAACATATCCCAAGAAAGAACTTAACTAAGATGCATTCATGGGCGCCTTGGCCTGCTGAACGCATTGGATCTTGTCATTGGCCATTTCTATTCCATTGCGGGATACCACATGTCCTAGTAGCTGTCCTTTCCAAACTAGGAAAACAGATTTGAATCGATTCAGACAAATTCGCTTCTCCTCACAGCGCTTAAAAACCATTTCCAGGAATAGTAAATGATGTTCCTCGGTTGAATATACAGTGAAATTGTCCATGAATATGGTGAGGAACCAATGAAGAAACTCATTGTATATCTCCATCATACACCGCTGGAAAGTGGCTGGTGCATTGCATAGGCCAAATGGCATGACCAAATACATAAATGCTCCCCACTCTGTAATGAAAGTGGTCTTCCCTCGATCCTCAGGAGCAATTTGTAACTGGTTGTAGCCATTGTATCCATCCATTAAACTGTACATCTCATACCCTGCAATCTCATCAAGCAACATATCTGTGAAGGGAAATGGAAATGGATCATTGATGGTTTGAGGATTGAGTTTCCTATAATCTACACATACTCTCAACTTCCCATTCTTCTTGGGAACAACTGCAATAGGAAACAACCAATCGCTACTGGCTACTTCATTGATGAACCCAGTTGTGAGAAGGTTGTCAATCTCTTCTTTGACCTTCTTAGCATAATTGGGATTCATTCGGTACTGCTGCAGTCTCACTGGCCTGGCATCTGGCTTCAGTGGTATCCTGTGCTGGCAGACCTCTAGATCCACCCCTTTCAGATCAGTGTGTTCCCATGCAAAGACACCTTTGTAATGCTGGAACATTCTGCGTGCTTTCTCCTTCATTGTAGGGTTGAGATTTTTGTTAACTTTGATCATTCTAGGGTTGTCTTCAGATCCTAGATTCCATTCCTCAATCTCTTGGTCATCTGGGAGTAACCAGTTAGGCCCGCCTCCTTTTCTCTTGGTTGACTCTTTGGCGTAATCCCAAGATGGCCCTTTGAGTTTTGAATCACTATTTTGATTTATCGTGTCCTCTCCAGAATGTGCTGGCTCATTTGGCGTGCTGGATTCAATTGATTCTTCTGGCCTTCCAGTTAACTGAACTGAACATTCTCCTGAATTGAGTTCAGTAAACTGGTGTGGAAACCGCTTCTTCTGTTTGTCAGCCTGCACCTTGTTCAATAGAACTGTATTGATATCAATTTCTGCTAAGGGAAAAATATTTAGAGTTGTTAACATCCTTTCAATCTTCTTGACCTTATACTTCTGGCATAGTTCTTTAGGTCTCAGATCCTTTCTCCAGCTTCTAGTGTTGTTTGTCTGAATCTGGATCCTGCCCACTGGCCCCTTGTCTAGTCAGAGTTTGATTAGCATAGTTGTGAACAGCCTGTGTCGTTCGCAACCATGGGTGCCCTAGTAGCATTCCATATGCTCCTTGCACATCGTGAACTAGAAAACTGGCCTTGAACTTCTCCTTGCCCACTCGTATTGGCATATTCTCGATCATACCAGTAGCTTGCACTACTCGATGATCTGCCATCCGCACTTTGAAAGGTGCTGGCTTCAGGTTTGTGATTCCCATCCTCTGCTGAAGATGTACTCCCATGATGTTTACTCCTGCTACTCCATCCAAAATGACACTCGAAAGTGGTTCCCATTGTTTTCGAACTTTGCAGTCTACTTGAACTAGTGGCACTTCATCATCTCTGACAGCCGTCAAGTCAACTGTCCTGGCCTCCACCTCAGCCTTCCTTTGCTGTTTGATGAATTTCGCTGCTTCAAGCAAAGTTCTTCTAATGTCTTCCAACTCCACAGTGAGTTTCTGGATTCTGTCACAGATTTTGACATGAATTTCCTCTTTCTCATGGTCAGAGTTGTTGTCGGAGCTTGAAGGACTGGTAATATCTTCACAATGCCATTCCTTCATTTTAGTGCTTTCAGCTCCTCTATCAGCTCCCAACTCTTCAATCAACCCTTGTACTGCAGCCAACATGGTCTCAGGCATGCCGGGTTTTGACTGATCTATCTCAGTAGATTGGGCTAGTATCTTTTGAATGACCCGTGCTTAAGAACTCTCTGGCTGCTTTGGCAGCTTCTTGGCTAAATCCTCTGTGATTTTCGTCGCTAGTTCTCTCTACTCCTGCCATTCATCAACCACCTTTTCTTTACCCTTGGCCTTCCATACCTCTCTCTGTTGAGCCAATTTGCTACTTTCAGTAGTGACTCATTTTTCTGGAATCTCTGGGATTTCCTCAATCACTAGCCCTTTGCTTCGTGTAACTGCTCGTACTAGAACTGGCTCTGGAACCTTCACCTCAGTAGCCACAGTCACAGGTGTTTCTAGACATTGAGCTGTGAAATGCCCATACTTTCCACAAGTACAGCAATTTAGACTTCGGCTCTGGAAATTACCACGCCCCCGGCCTCGGCCAGTACCTTCTTGGGATCTGCCACGCCCTGTACCGGTACCATTGGTACCTGGTTTCTCCTCCTGAGAAGCATTGGCAGTTTCCACTCTTACTGGTTCGGCATTGGTAAATGCCACCACTGACAAGTCTTTGCCCTTTTTGAAATGATGGATCCTAATGCCACAGTTATTCCATAGATGGCCATAGGCTTTACAATAAGTACACTGTGGGCACTCATTGGAAACATGGTCCTTAGATTTACATTTTGAACACCGTCTCCATTCTTCTCACCGGTTGTTTGGTCTGGCTAATCTCATCAATTTGCCGAGCCATCTCTTCAATCTTCCTAGCCCAAGACCCCTTTTTAGGCTTATCCTTGGTCTTCTCATCAGAGCTACTCTCAAAACTACTGGAAACTCCGCTTGAATCAGAGTCATCAGTAGAAGGACTGCTACCATTGGACCTTCTCTTCTTATGACCCTTTTCCTTCTTAGCTTGTTGTTCCAGCTTCAGCGCTCGCTGCACCAAATCATTAAATTTCTTCAATGGTGCTGGCACCTCTTGCTCCCTAAGCTTCTTGCTACAAAAGCCATTCAAGAACCATGCTCGCAGTTGCTTTTTCAATGGTGGTTCCTACAGCTGCCTTGTCAACTCTTTGATTTTCTCAACATTGCTTCGGACTGACAATTTCCTCTGCTTAATCTTATCCAGTTCACAAAGAATATCCTCATCACCTTTGTTGTCAGAATATTCCAATCTGAAGGCTTTGAGTAGTTTACTATAGGATCTGAGCTGGCAAGTCTGTCTAATTTCAAGACAACAATCTTGAGAGACGTACTTTACATGGAAGAGCAGGAGGTTTTTTGTGCTTAACTATCCAATAATTGCTAAGCCTACTCATAACCACAAAGCTACAAATCCATCTATGGTGCATACCTTCAAAGCAAAATGATCACTATGGTGCAAGATGTGCCCAATCTGACTTGCCGGATGACGTGCAAGATTGCAAAAACAATCCTTAAATGCATAGAGGCCTTTGAAAATATCGACAATGTAACATTTAATGGTTTAGTAACTTGTGTGTAGCGGAAAATAACATAGACATATTGAGAATTTCATTAGAATAGATTCCTAATGAGCATAACAAGAGTAAGCATGGATGGAGAGAGCAACAAAAGAATAACACCTAGTTAGATAGGCATGAACAATACTTCAAAAAGAGAGAGAAATTAAGCTATTGACAACAGTTGAGGACTGGATTTACATGGAGCCAGTCCCCCTTCCAAAAGGCTTTGTATTATAGGTTTCCCCCATCAAGGGAGACATTTTACATTACAATACTTTGTGTTCCTTCAATAACTTGTCGGTGCAATGAAGATGGAAGCTTCAAGCACCAAGCTCACACTTGTAAAACACAACATCAACTCCCTCACGGTCTCACACCCAAGACATGGAGCTAGCAGGGTATGAGAGTAGATCGAGTGGAAGAAGAAGTATTCTTACGAGAAAGAATTATATCTCCTCACATAATCACTCATAATAGCTTAGCATAGCTTACTAATTAGCATCGTAGAGGAGGTGAGTATGCATTGGAGCTTGGCTCTTGGTTGGATTTGCATCATAAAGCCAAGAATTGTTGGTGTAGGCCTCCCTTCTCACAAGCTTGGAGTAGATGATGAGCTTTTCATTAAAGCTTGAGAAGTAGAGAGAGTCTTCTTTACTTCACACATGAGCCTGTGTGAGTGTGTGTGTGTGTGTGATAATGCCGTGCCAAAATCAGTCCCCCTCTCTCTCTTGGTCGACCCCTCTTGCTTTTTACTCATGCTGGCATCCCATTGGACCCTGCAAAGCTTAGCCAATGATAATTAAGGAGCATAAGCGATAGCCTTGTGACATGTGTCCCCCTTTCCCCTTTTGTGAGAGCTTTAGGTATTTAAATAATGCAATTAAACTCTCATTGGACCCCTTAGTCTTCTAGCCAATAGGAATTAGGCAAGCCATTAGGCTACTGAATGCTCATTGGACCCCTTTGGAGATTGTCCAATAGTCTTCTAGAGAGCTTAATTCTATTGGTTCTTTTATCAAGTGTTTTTAAATGAATTATACAAAATTCTCTATCCTAATTCTCATTGGTCCACCTCTATGGCCATCCAGTTGGATTTGAATGCACCTTGGGGGCAATTGGGCTAGGGAGCTGACTGTGTCCCCTATTCCCTTTGTGTCAAGGGAGCTTGCTAGAGTGTGTGTGTGTGTGTGTGTGTGTGTGTGTGTGTGTGTGTGTGTGTGTGTGTGTGTGTGTGTGTGTGTGTGTGTGTGTGTGTGTGTGTGTGTGTGTTTCCCTCTCATCCCCTACTAAAAGGGCTCGCCTCCTCCAAGATAGGGATGTGGGAAGACTTTTGAGTCTTCCCACAAGCATCCAATATCTCCTAGGTTTTGACCATTGGACCTTACCTTTGAATTTTGGAACCTTAGCATTTTGGAAGTCTTAATGGGCTGACCCTTAGGGTCTTTGAAGCCCATTGTTGCAATTGCACATTGCTCTTTTGCAGATGGCCCCCCCCTTGGATCCCTATTTTCCCTCCTTTGGATCCCTACTGTGACCGATCTACCAGCCTAGCCAATATTCTAGCTTTTTCTCCCCTGGTACTTCCCCATATTAAATGATCAGTTTAACATGAGAAAATCATTTAGGAGAATTAGATATTAGTTATTATGACATTACCTCTCTCTTGAAATCATAGTCTTCCTCAACTATGGGGTAGAGAAGATAAATCATATTCATTAGTCCTTTTTCTAGTGGGTAGAGGATCCCTATCTTACCCTACGACATCGTTCCAGAATGGATGACTAATCCATTTGGCGCTTGAGAGCCTAAGCTGCCGCAAGCATGTCTGCGCATTAGTCCTATCAATCTTCCATAGTAGAGTGACAAGCTCCACTTGGTGTTGGGAAGACGTCGTCTCCACAAACTTGATCTTAAGCATGCATACTTCTTAGCATTTGTGCATAATAAATAAAAAGAGAGTCTTATAAGACAAAAAAAACTTTGTTTATTTTAAACAGTTTTACATTTTCTTACTCTAGGGAAGCATTGTAAGCATTGACAAGGTTTAGGTTATCCTTTAATTGTATGCCTTGCATCCATCTAGCATCTTCAAAAGGATAGTTTTTAAACTTAATAAGATATTGTCAGATAATCTTACCGCCTCTCAATACCTTGTCTTCATGTTGGAGAATGGACTCGAGCTGTAGAACCTCTTCTTGGTCCTTGATCTCCGGTGGGTCTTCAATAGTTGGTTCTTGAAGTGACTCTCCTTTGTAAGGCTTTAGTAGGCTCACATGGAAAGCATTGTGTATGAGCCAATGACTCGGCAACTTAAGTTGATAGGCCATCTCATTGATTGGTCTAAAAATTTGGAAGGGACCATAGTACCTTTTTGCTAACTTAGCATAGTACTTTTGGTGTCCCGTAGGATTCTTGCCCATCGTGTGCCTTAATCGAGCCTTGGGAAATTTAAGCAAGACCCAATCATTTTCTTTAAAGGCTTGGGCTATTCTGTGCTTATCAGCAGACAAAAGCCTTTTGCCTTTGTTGTGAGATAGAGATAGCATCCTTAATCTTTTGGAAAGATTCTTGTAGGTCTCGGCTATACTCATCTGCAACGAAGATCTTCTCGTGTACTTTAAGTAGCAGGACTTTTGGATATTCCCTCAATTACCTCAAAAGGTGCTTTCTCGTGGAGGTATGTACAGTATTATTGTAGGCATACTCCACTAAGGGTCAGTACTTCTCCCATTGGGACCTTTGACCTACTCCCGTTACGTAGTCTTTTAGTAGATCAAGAATTGTTGGGTTAGCTATTTCACTTTGGCCATCCATTTGAGGGTGATAGGCCGAAGAGAAGTTTAGCCTTGTCCCTAAATTCTCAAAGAGACCCTTCCAAAAATTAATGGTCATTCTAGGATCTCTATCCAACACTATGGACATTGGCAAGCCATGGCACTTGAGATTTGTGATATGAAGAGGTTTGCCATTTGATGGGCTCTGATAATCTTTTTGACAAGTATAAAACAAGCTTGTTTGTTGAACCTGTCTACTATCGTCAATATTCCCATATTCCCATGAATAGACTTAGGCAATTCAAAGATAAAATCCATGGATATGCTCTCCCATGGTGAATTAGGGATTGGCAAAGGTTGAAGCAATCCAGGTTGCTTCCCTCTATCAAACTTCGTCTTTTGGCATACCGCACATTTAGAAACATACTCTTGTATGTTTGCTTTCATGGAAGGCCAATAGAAATATGTTTCTAGCCCTTTTAGGGTAGACTGAATCCCTTTTAGGGAGCATGAGATTCATACATTACTTTTTCTTACGAAGTGAGTTAGTAACACATAGTCTATTGCCATAGAGAAGATAACCATCTTATAAAGCAAATGGTTCCTCTTTCTTCCCTAGTGCAAGGTCTGAAATCACATCTCTAAAATTGGGATCAATATCGTATTCATCTGTCATAGAAGATAGATCATTATGAGCTGCTATGGAAACTGCATTTACTCTCGGTCGTCTTCAGAGTGCATCGGCTACTTGATTATGCTTGCCAGCAACGTGAGCAATATGAACATGAAATTACTAAAGGAAATTTGCCCACCTCATTTGTTTATCGGAAAGCTTGGTCTACGTCATGAAGTACTAAGGCTTTGGTGATCCGTGTGAAGAATGAAAGGAGTCCCCACTAAATAGTGCTTCCATGAGTCTAAGGCAAGTAGAATTGCAAGGAGTTCTTTTTCATATATGCCTAGAGCTTGCTCAACAGGGTCAAGCCTTCGACTTTCATAGGCTATGGCATGCCCTTCTTGGAGCAAAACAGCTCGAAGGCAATCACCACAAGCGTCACATTGGACCTCAAATGGCTTTGAGAGATCCGACAGTGTAAGCATTGGTTGAGAGATAAGCTTTTCTTTAAGCTTTCAAAAAGCATTGTTCTCCTTGGCAGACCATGTATACCTAACGTTTTTCTTTGTTAGGTCATATAATGGTCCCGCAATTTGTGAGAAATTTTCTATGAAGCGTCTATAGTATGCACACATACCTATAAAGCTTCTTAGTTCATGTAGATTCCTTGGATTAGGCCATCCTTTTATTACCTCTAGCTTTGATGGATCCATTTGGATGCCATCTTGAGAGATAATGTGAACTAAATACTGAATCTCTTGTAAGAAAAACTCACTTTTCTTTCGATTAATATAAAGTTTATTCTCTCGTAACACTTGAATATTACCTAGAGGTGTTACTTGTGTTCGTCTAGTGAATTAGAGTAGATGATTATATCATCAAAGAACACTCCAAGTAAAGGTTTGGTGAGGCTTGAATAGCTTCTCCATCAAGCGATTAAATGTGGCTGTTGCATTGGTCAAGCTAAAAGGCATGACAATGTATTCGTAAATACCAAACATAGTGTGAAATGCGATCTTTACAATGTCTTGATCAACTATCCTGATTTGATGGTAGCCACCTTTTAGGTCAATCCTACTGAAGTAGGTCGACCCTTGTAGCTTATCAAATAGGTCTTCTACCCGTGGAACGGGAAACCTATTCTTGATAGTGATCCTATTTAGTGCTCTATAGTCGACACACATATGATATGTGCCGTCTTTCTTTTGCACTAATAACACGGGTGAACAAAATGGAGATGAGCTAGGTCTAACCATGCCCTTCTCAACTAACTCATGCACTTGCCGCATAATCTCCTCTTGTTGAGCTTGAGAAACTCTATAAGGAGGTTTATTAGGCGGTGAACTTCTGGAAGAAGTTCAATTGCATGGTCATCATTGCCTCGTTTAGGAGGTAGTTCACAAGGGATGTCGTCAATAAAAACATCTTGAAATCCCTTCTTTGAGAAAATTGGATAACTCTAATTCCTTGTGATTGTTTATATTTTCTTTTGCTAAAGCATTAGGGTCATTTTGAGAATGTTTAACAAAAATCATGTACACAGAAATAGAGCTCTTTATTGACTTATTGAAAGCTTGCATATGTACTATGGGTATGGTGTTACCCAACTCCTTAGTATCTATGTACATATCTTTTTCCCTGAACCTAAAGTAGATTTGCCTTTCAGGGAATTTAACATTGGCAGCCATGTGATCAAACCATGGTGCCCCTAGGATTACATCCCCGTGCTTGAGAGGAGAGATAAAGAAGTCCTCCTTGTCCACATAGCTTTGGACATAGAGCCTCGATTTCCCAATTATTGCCCCTTGAAAGCACCATCGGCAGGTAGGACATCTCCCATCTAGCTTGGATGCCTAGCTTGGTGGCCAACTCTTTCCCCAAGCATGGCATATAGGAGATCCTTTGTGGTGAGCTTCCTCTTCTTGGATTTTGACCAAGGTAGCTCTAGGAGTTCATTTCGTGTATTCTTGTGGGGGCAAGCACGATAATCATGCCCTTGCTCCCCGCACTTGAAACAACGGTTATCCTTACGATAACACTCAAGCTCTTCAGGAGAGAGTTTATTTTTGCCTTTATAAACTCCCTTCTCCTTAGCTTTGTTGTTGTTGGCGTTGCCTTTAGGAGACTCTTGGACATTGTCCTTCCCCTTAGGCTCAATATTACGGTCCTTGTTCTCTATGGGCTTAAGATTTCTCTTAGCCCCTTGTTGGAAATTGATTTGGGAAGCCACCATGGTATGGTGTATGATCGCAGATATGATGCGTGGCCTTTGGGAGTTGACATACTCCGCCATATCTTCAATTAGACCCGCACAAAATTGTTGTTTTTGCTCTCCAAAATCCATCTTTTTAAAGACAATGGCTTTGAGATGCAAGTCCCAAAACTTGTCTATATATTTGTGTAAAGATTTGTAGGGAGAAAGCTTCAAACTTCGCCATTCGGTGAGTACTTTGTCTTTGGCATCGGTGGCCAAAAATTTCTTCATGATGGAAGCTCGTAAAGCTTTCCATGTTCATGGAGATTCACCATTTTCCTATAGGCTAGACCACCATTGCCTGGTGGACTTTTGAAAATGCATAGCTACATGGCGTAGCTTAGAGGACCGTGAAGCCCTCATCTCCAAACTCCACATCGAATTGCTGAATGAAGGCCAAGACTTTGTCCGTAGCACCAAAGGTTCCATCGTAGGTAAGGAAAGAGATGTTATTTTCTCCCTCTTCCACGCGGCATAGGATTTCCTATGGCCTCTTCTTTTTGGTGGTTCGAAAGTTGCACCATCGCTTTCTTCAGAAGATGAAGAATTTGAGGAGGATGGAAAAGAGGGTGACCTCTTTCTCGCCTTTTTCTTCCCTTGTTCCTCCTTGTTTGCACCATCACTTTCTTCATAAGAGGAAGAGAATGAAGAAGATGGGGAAGAGGGTGGCCTCTTTCTTGCCTTTTTCTTCTCTTGTTTTTTATCATCCATCTTTGAATTATGGTGTGGAGAAGTGTGCGATGGTCTTCTCCATTTAGGGGGTGTTGGAGAGCGTTTGGCCCGCCGTCTTCGTGGAGCCATCTCCACCGAGGTGGCAGGAGACTCACTTCTTTCTTGTTCCTTTGGTGGGGGCTCTACCATTGAAACTTGAGTTCTCCTTTGGGAAGGAGATGCATCGTCAAGTAGTAGATTTTTGAGCCCTTCGTACGGATCCTCTTCTTCTTCCCTTATCACAGAGAGGCCTCTTGAGGCTTCCTAGGTATCTCTCTTTTTGGTGGGGATTTTGGAGAATCCCATGAGCATGTAGCTATCGTTGCTCTTCACTTTGGAGGGATGGATTGCCCATGGCTTGTTCGAGCCTAGAAACAAGGTATTTAACAAGCGTAGGGGCATCATTAGTAGCATGTTCATTAGCAAAATCAAAGCTATCAACATTAATTTCACTCTCTTTACATTTGTCAGTCATTCTAACAACTTTTAGATGTAAAATTTTTTAGGTGTACTTTGGCACTCCAAACTCTAGTTGCTACTCCTCTTAACCCATTTAAAAAAGCACTCAAGCTCATGTACCCGTGGCTCGAATATCATTAACTGCAAGGAATAAAAGAGAGGGTCTTTCAACACCAAAACAGTACCGGCTCCTGTCAAGCTTCTAATAGCTCAATAGTGGTTAAGCCGTAGGCAAGCCCCGTAGGACTCCACTATTAAGACCATAGATCTCGATGGTGATGCCCCGTTATCTGCACGAAGCAGGCGCATTGCAAGGCTGAAAAATCCCTATTCTACTTACTCAATTGCAATTAATAATACCAACCATTTATAGTTAGCTTGAGGACCTCCCTTCTTGAGCAAGAAAAGAGAAACCTTGTGCTCTAATACCAATTTAACATTTAATGGTCAAGTAACTTGTGTGTATTGGAAAATAACATAGACATAGTGAGCATTTCATTAGAATAGATTCCTAATGAGCATAGCAAGAGTGCTTGGATGGAGAGAGCAACAAAAGAATAACACCTAGTTAGATAGGCATGAACAATACTTCAAAAAGAGAGAGAAATTAAGCTATTGACAACAGTTGAGGACCGGATTTACATGGAACCGGTCCCCCCTCCAAAAGGCTTTGTATTATAGGTTTCCCCCATCAAAGGAGACATTTTACATTTGAAGCCCATTGTTGCACATTGCTCTTTTGCAGATGGCCCCCCCTTTGGATCCCTATTTTCCCTCCTTTGGATCCCTACTATGACCGGTCTGCCAACCTAAGCAATATTCTAGCTTTTTCTCCCCTGGTACTTCCCCATCAGTTTAACATGAGAAAATCCTTTAGGAGAATTTGATATTAGTTATTATGACAACAAAGTTGAATGTCCATGGGAGGTGTTGCTAGAGGGAACCAATGGCATCAACTGGAATATGGAAATAGAAGCCCTATCAAGGAATATCATTATGGGGATGTATGCTTGGATGATGTTCCTCCCATCACCCTACATGCAAACCTTGAAAGAGGCTTTCACGACAGGGGTTTTCAAAATGGATTCTACCATCTTCAACCTGCTCACCAAATATCTGTAGGCTAGGCATGTTGCATGCTAGAGTACACTACTAAACAACCCATTCAGAGATTTGTCCATCAAAGTTGACATCATTTCCAGAGCTGCAAAGTTAAACAAGATCACAGACGCTAGAAAAAAGGCAATTTGACTACTAAAGAGGTCCAAGACTTGCACGAGGATGTGCAATGGCTAGGAAGGGGGGAGTGATTGGTCAATGTAGATGACAGGTACCCTCCTAGCCAACCACACCTTTTTGAAGCCCAGATTTTAATATAATTTATCCTTTTTTTTTAGAATCCTTGTAATTGAGCCAATGTTTGATGTATACATTGAGCTGTATTATTTGATTATGAGACCAAATCCATGTAGGCCGGCCATTTTCCATTTGAAAGCCCTAGGTAAAAAGCTCAATAGCTTTAGTTTGAATACAACATTATAAAATTATCGTATTTGAGTTGAAAAATCTTTTGTACATATGATCGTAAGTGACTAATCAGCTACAACTTGTAACTTAATTTTCTCTTGATTTGATGATCCAAATTCGATTCCAAAAAGTGCATTGTGTTCCTTGTCTTATGATCTTTCAATTGAGTATAATCACTTTTGTTTTTTTTTTTTTGTGGTTTGGAACTACATATATGTGAGCCTTATCAGTAGATTTGATTGCTTAAATAGATGTTTTTTGACATTTTGACCATAGGAGAGTGTTACTAGTCCTTAGGGTGACTTATCTAGAATGTTTTGTTGCAATTTTCATGACTTGATACATGATGGATTGAGATTTTGGTACCTTGTAAGATGACCACCAAACTTCGTAGACTTGTGTCCTTAAACCTAATATAGCTTCCCTTCAAGTTTTGTGGCAATCTGAGTTTGCTTAGTTGACTAAGTAGCATGATGACCTAGAGTGGCGAGATAGGACATAAGCATATTCTTCAATTTGAGAGTGGTGGCTTGCTTGTTGGGTTGATATATTTGCTTTCTAGGTTCATTTCTTGAGGTTGACACCCTTAAAGAGTCTTCAAGTCCCATCCGAGTCACTTCCCTGAGCATTGACATTTTATGTTAGTTCCATATAGGTATGCTACATCAATTGAAACTAGTTTAGACTCAAGAAGTAAGAGCATGTATGGTGTTTGTGCCAAGAAAGTTCATAAGGAGAGTCTTTTAGACACCACCCCATATTTCAACTCTATTAAGAGTCAAAGAGGTATTTCTTGAAAACCTAACATTTAATCTCCCTTACATTGAACATGTTCTCAAATGCATAGTAGACTGTCAAAAAGCAATGGTGTCACCAAGGTGTCAAAGAGATATTTCTTGAAAACCCAACATTTAATCTCTCTTGCATTGAATATGCTCTCAAATGCATAGTAGACTCTCTTGCTGACTACTAAGTGCCGCATAACGCAATCATTCAATTTAGGAGTATCCACAAGCATAACCTTTTTTGGGGGCCAATCACTCAACCCTCTATGCAAACAAAAGCTTCCGAGACAATCATAAGCTTTTGTGCACCTTCTTAAGCATGGGCCAAAAGTCCTGCATCATTCGCATATAACAAAAGCATGATTGCCACATTCTCAATCACAACCTTTTAAATGGCTTCTTGTTGCAAAAACACAAGAACCATGTGTTTTAATTGATTTATATGTAGCCCAAAAAGAGTCAGTGAAAGTGGGCATCCTTGCTTGACACTAATGGTGCTTGTGAAAACTTTTGAAATTCCCTCTCCCATATGCACTCAACAAGTCACTTTCTCATGAATATTAAAAATTGCATGCATATATTCACTTGGCACTTGGACTTCCTCCATAGGTCTCCACAGATTCTCGTAAGGAACCATATTAAAAGCTTTCTTGATGTCCACAAAGCAACAATACAATCCTCTCAACTAGCTTTCCACCATGAGAACTTGAAGAGTGACAAGGTGGCACATGGTGTGTGTGTGTGTGTGTGTGTGTGTGTGTGAGAGAGAGAGAGAGAGAGAGAGAGAGAGAGAGCTAACTCTTTACCTTCTACATGACACCTCTATCTTTGAAGGATGCCGTAAACCTTGGCTAGGGAGGCCAAAAAGTAAGGCAAGGTTCACAGAGCGCGGCGAAAAGTGGAAACCTTTGAGGATCTCCATGGTCCACATGGAGGCTTGTGTTCACATTAGGCCATGAAAGAAGAAAAAGCTACTACCACGTAGGGGTAACCTCCCCCCCCCCCCCAAACACCGCCTCGCCTCGCTTGTAGCGTCTTCCGTGCTGACAACCACAACACGCAGCCAATGGTTGGAATTTCTAGACTTCCGCCTTGTGTGAACAGCACCAAGGCGGAAGAAACCACTTCCGCGTGGAAGCTCCTTTCCGCCGCCCTGTTGTGAACACAACTTTGTGACTTGAATTACCTCTACGTGACAGCTTCTTCGTGTGTCGACAGGAGATCTTAGAGGTTGAATTTTAATGTTCCCACCACCTAAACTGCGTGCGGAGCTTAGGGGACGCTCTTGCCTTCATCTTCGTTCCACAGAAAGAAAGAGGCAATCATGATAGTCTTTTCACAGCCACGATCACATCAGGGATGGCCACCTGCAACCCTTTCATCTTTCTTCATGCCGTCACTTCGTTTTTCTAGGGTGGTTTGCACAATTCAAAGAGAATTTGAGCAAGTGGATCGCAGCACTTACAGCAGTTTGGGCGTGTGTGCGAATCTCTGGAGATCTATAGAGGAGCGGAGAGAGCTCAGCTACATGCCGACCTGCCTATACAAGAGGGTGCCTACAGCACTATGCATAATTCGCAAGAATAGTGCCGTGAATCTAGTTCACACGTTTTGAGAGTATCGCATTGGTGTGATAATGGTGTTATTGATTCATGGTAACTTTGCCAGAGGAATTTTTGCATTGTGACTCCTCCCTCTTCTATAGAGGGAGTGTTAACGACTGCATAATTATTTGAGAAAGCTTAGAAATGGTGATGAAGGTAAGAGGATTGCTGATGCGGATGGCACCACAAAGACATTGGCTTTTATCTCCGAAATGCGTTATGAGGAAAGAGAGACAGGAGCAAGAACATGGTTGAGGGTCAATGCCACATGGAAGATTGAAAGTACATCTGATTTCAGGATGTAGCCAGGGACCATGAAGGCTCCATAATTATTCCAGTGATGCCAATGACTATAATTCTTTTTGCTCCAGGCTGGATGTAGATCTTTAGCTTACCAACTGTTGGCGTTGGCCATAAAGCCTAATCCAGAACAGCTTCTTTTCCAGTTCTACTCTAATTGTTGTTTTCTGATATCTTGGGCTGGATCCAGCTTCCATGGCTTCCTGCATTCTCAGGTGCAATATTTGAGTTCTGGAGAATTTGTTCTCCCAGATCAGGGAATGCCTTTTCTTCTAATGTTGTCCCGTTCTTAGCAAATGCAAACAGTTTAGGATGACCTTCGGTGCTCTTTGTTTGCCAATCTGTATACATAAATTTGGTTTGGTGGCTCACAGAATTTCTGGTAATGAGTAGTAAAACTCTTTGCTAACTGTGGATGAAAAGTGCCATGAATCACAAAGTTATTGACCAAATTGCACGTTCCAACAAGTGCTCTTGGAATTCACTTGTTGTTGGACATATAAGACAAGGGAAATATCAGCAGGCTCTCATGATGTATCAGGAATTACAGGAGGCTAGTTTACAGCCAAATGAGTATGCTTTTGCCGCCTTACTCAGGGCTTGTTCTGAGCTGATGAATTTTCAGACAGGTTTCAAGATACACAGTCATATTGTCCAAATAGGGCTGCTGGAATCAAACCTTTTTGTTGGGAATACTTTGATTGACATGTATATGAAATTGGGGTGGTTGAGAGAAGCACGGTCTGTCTTTGATGCCCTTTCAGTTCGGGATGTAGTCTCATGGAATGTGCTTTTATCAGGATATGTCAAGCATGATTGTGTTGAAGAGGTGCTTAGCATGTTCGAGCTCATGCAACTTAAGGAAGTCTCTCCGAATGTTGTCACCTTCCTTTGTGCCATGAAGGCATGTGGCTTAGCGGGAACCCTAAACAAGGGTTGCGAAATTCACGCCACAGTTGCCAGACAAAGACTCTTGGAAAGAGAGGTGGCTGTTGGCAATGCTTTGGTTGATATGTACATTAAATGTGGTTCACTTGGACTAGCACAGGAAGTATTTAATAAGCTTGTGGTACGTGATGTGATCTCATGGAATGCACTAATGGTTGGGCATATCAAATTTGAGTATGCGCGAGAAGCTCTGCACTCTTTTGAGAGGATGCAGCTTGAGGGTGTTTGTCCAGATTCTGTTACTCTTGTTTGTGGATTGAAAGCAAGTGGTCTTGTGAGTGCCACATATGAGGGAGCAAAGATGCACTTGAGGATCTCCACGGAGGGGTTGCTAGAAAGAGACCTTGTTGTAGCCAATGCTCTGCTTGACATGTATGCTACATGCGGCTATTTCAAGCAAGCAAAACAAATGTTTAACAAGCATTTAGTGCGAGGTGTAATCTCATGGACTTCTCTTATTGCAGGATACGCCAAGCACAACCACAGCGTAGATGCACTTTTCTGTTTTGAGCAAATGCAACATGAAGGAATTTTCCCAAATGCTGCAACTCTTGTTTGTGCATTAAAAGCTTGTGGGTCAGTTGGGGCAATCGAGAAGGGTCAAGAGATACATGCCAGAGCTAGCATATTACAATTGTTAGAGGGAAACAGTTATATCGGTAACTCCTTAGTGGATATGTATGCAAAATGCGGCATGCTTGGAAAAGCACAGGACGTCTTCGACAGTCTTCTCGTTAAAGACACAGCTTCGTGGAATGTGTTGATTGCAGGGTATGCCCAAAATGAGTTTGGCAAAGAAGCTCTGGCTTGTCTTGAAAGAATGCAGTTTGAAAGGGTTTCCCCAGATGCTGTAACTTTAGTTTGCAGCTTAAAAGCATGCACTTCTACAGAGAATATAGCAGAGGGGGAAAATCTTGAATTTGAGATTTATAGGAAAGGCCTTCTGCATGATATTATCGTGGCGAATGCTTTAATTAATTTTCATACCAAATGTGGCTCATATTCAAAGGCCCAGGAGTTGTTCGACAGGCTTCCTAAGCAAGATGTTGCTTCATGGACCACAATAATGGGGTCCTATGTGAAACAATATCAAGGCGAGGACGCACTACATTGTTTTGAGCAGATGCAAGTCAAGGGTGTTTGTCCAGATGCTCACTCATTTGTCTTCAGTTTGAAGTCTTGCGGTGCTTTGGGAGCCTTAGATAAAGGGAAAGAATTACATACTGAAATTGAGAAAATGGGTCTGCTGGAGAATAATGTGTTTGTTTGCAGTGCTCTAGTGGATATGTACTTCAAATGTGGATGGGCTGCTGGAGCACAGAAACTGTTTGACAGGCTACCCATTCGAGATTGTGTCATGTGGACTGCCTTGCTTGCAGGGTATGCTGACCATGCCCACTGCATTGAAGCTTTGTCGTCTTTTGAACAGATGGATGTTGAAGGGGCCTCTGCGGATGTCATCGCTTTTGCTCGTGGCTTGAAAGCTTGTGAAACTATTGGGGCCATAGGCAAGGGCATAGATATACATGTGGAGATTGCTGAGAGAGGGCTACTGGAAAGAGCCGAGCTACTCCTTGGCAATGCACTAGTCAGTATGTATGCTAAATGGGGACTCCTTAGACATGCAGAAGAAGTGTTCCACACATTGTCAGTTCGAGATGTCAACTCCTGGAATGCACTAATGTCTGGATATGCCCAGCAGGGAGACATTGAAAATGTGTTCCGCATTCTTAGAGGGATGGGAGCGGAAGGGGAGAGACCGAACATAATCACCTTCATTGGTGTCCTTAATGCTTGTGGTCATGCAGGTTTTGTGGACACAGGAAAGAGTATTTTTGAGGAAACGCTTAAAGAGCATGGCATTGTTCCCAGTCTTAAACTCCACATGTGCATGATCGACCTCCTTAACCGTGCAGGATATATAGACGTAAGTGCAGCTATGATAAGAAATATACCTTCTCATTCAAACTTTGCAGTTTGGCAGAGTGTATTGAATGCTTGTCTCAAGTTTAGCCATGTTGGTTTAGGAAAGTTGGCTTTTCTTCATGCCTTGCAAAATGGGCAATTGGGAGGTGATCCTGCTTACCAAGTACTTTAATGTGGGCTCATGATAATATCTTGCTCAAGCCATGCTAGTCAAAAGTGGTGGTGGATTAGAGATGGTTAGGCACCATCACTCCTTGGGCAAGCAAGAAATGAGTTACTTGGCATGAACACCACCACCGCCAAGTAAGGCACCACATGATGCTACCTAGATGCAGATGTCCTTGAACAGCACAATGCAATGGTCATAAGAGGAATGTTCCTGGACAGAGAAAGGAGGGACGCACTAACCCACATTCCAAGTTGGACTCTTCATACCCGAAGAGCATGGGGGCATTTTCTATAGCAACACAACGCTAAGAACTGAGCTCCCCTATGACTAGTAGAAATTAGTGATATTTAGATTTCTCACTTCACCTCGCTAAAAGGAGATTCTTGAAAAAACTTTCTAATAACTAGACTAGAGGTACACACGATGTGATCGGGTATCCGTCCTAGGAAAAGGGAGAACACAATGTCAAATTCATTGGATAGTGCCCTTCCTAAACCTCTTAATACCAAACATAAAGAGATTTGAGAGTAATTACACATCTTAAGAGGCATGTCTCCTAGATATCACCAACTCAAAAAATACATTATGGGACCAGAATTGAATAGTATATTACTAATGTTACTAGTACCCTTACATAGTGAGACCCGGCTCTTAAGTCTCCACAATGCCAGCGGATTTGGCATACAAGTTTCTAACAAATTTCCGAGAAGGTGGCATAACAACCATAACAAACTCTGAAGGCTACTTGGGTTAAACTAAGATACCCCAAGATCTGTGTGTTGCTTTGTAGTTGCACACTCAACTCTTCAAGCTAATGACACTATCCCATCTTCCTCGCATCTACGTTATGCGAGAATGGGTGCACTATAAGGCATAGGGAAAGAAGGGATATTAGTCCTTAGAAATATGCTTGTACGTTTACACCTAGCCAAATGCTCCACTTGTACCAAGCAAAGAAGGCAATGCAAATACATTATTTAGGTAAAGCATGGTAGGATTTCACCTAATCTTGCTCTTTGGATCATCCTTGGCAAGTACCAAACTCTTTGCTCTTTATCTTTTATTGCAATCACAAGCTTCTTCAACAATTTTAGGCTCCAAAACACAAGCCATAAACTCATTATTGAAAGCCATTTATTCAAACCCCAATCTATGCCAAAGGGGGAAAAAAAAAAAAAGTGCCATTGGTTTTAGTTTCTAATGTTAAATGCTCTTAGATAGCAAATATATTCATACATAATGAGAGAGTTCGTAATAATGGAATTTGGCAATTTACTTTGCTAATGAAGCAAGTGGTAGTGGGCTCAATAACCAAGGGGGAGAGAGTATCATTAAGATCTGAAGTCCATACTCTGGAACAGATTTTGGCACTAGTCCATGCTATATATCATGGTCTCAATGCTTTGAATAGCCTCTCCATCTAGTAGAAACCAAGGCGATTGGATTGAGAGAGGCTTCATCCCCACAAGTAGCCAAAGAGAAAGGATGAGTGACAATTCAAAGCATCCCCCTCTCCATTTCTTGCCAAGCTCCAACGGTAGAAAAATCATGTAAGAAGGCCTTTAAATCTAAGGGTGAGGAGCCCATTCAAGACAATGTGTTGAAAACAAAGGGAGAGAAAAGAGAAGAACCCAAAGAAATTGTGAAGCCCATTGAAAAGAAGTCCCACCTCTCAATAGGGAAGATCTATTGGAACTCTACCACAAAAGGTGCCACAAATTGATGCTTGTTTGAAGAAGAGAACATTGATTGCCACAACTTGGCACCTCCTCTAGAAAAGAAAAAGCCCAAGAATAGCTACAAGGAAAAGAGGGATAGAATGTCAAATACTAGGTTTTCTATCAATTGTGGACTATTTGTTTGCTCACAAGGAGGAAAATGATGACAATTGAGAGGTTCAAGAGTTGGAGAAAGTTGGAGAAATGGAGGCTGAACAAAAACCGTGAAAATGGATAGAACAGAAAAAGTTGAAGCCAAACCTTTTGCTTCACTCAACGATGAAGACAAAATTGAACTTGAAGAAAGCTTGCTAGCCCACCTGAAGTTCTTCCCCGATTTTTTGTTTGCTCGATGCCTTTTGAGGATCTCAAAAGCCAATGCCATAAATATGCTACAATTATTGGAGAAGACCCATTGCAAGGCAAAGGGTATTAGAGGCCCTCATCATGTATCAAAAAACAATGGCTCAAAAGAGAGTAAGAATAAGGAAAATAGTGCGAAGATGTAACAAGTAAGCCACCATAAGGCAAAGTAGGAGAACCTATGTCCGTGCAAACTATTATGAAAAATGAATTCTTGTAAGAGCCCACAAGAATTTTATTCATTAGAATTTAATTTTGGCCGTGCATAAAGTTTTTTTGTGTGATCAAAGTTACACAGACTCTGTTCTGAAAGGGGGAACAGCAATGCAGCCCTGATGAGTGTAGAGACATGACATGTTTTTCATGGTTTATCTGTGAAGAGGCAGATGAATGATTGACAGGAGGCACACCAATCATTCACACAGGGTATTCTAATACAGCAAGCCACTGAGTTAGGTCAACCAAGGTGCCTGAGACTTCGCAATCACTTCATAGTCATATGCAGAGGAGGATGCATCTTGCCATAGAGGAGCAGGAGAGACGTCCACGGTTTCACTGTGATAGCACAGTTGCGTAGAAAATAAGATATCTAGCATTTCTATTCCAATTCAGATTGAAATGAACCACTTTAAAATATCAAACTCCACATTTTACAATGATTCACATGCCTAAAAAAATTCAACTTATATATGTCATGTGAAACCACCCTTCGCAGAAAGTTTATGTTTCTTCTGAATCATGTTAAGAGCTTCTCATTGGCGCAATGAGGTGCTACTTCAGACACAATTGTTTTCATCTGGCGCCAAGTTTGGATTCTGTTAGTTGTAGCGAGTACCATGAATGCTTGTGGTGCAAATCAATCTTGCTTGAAGAGCCTCAAAACTGTGATAATGTAGCATCAAAGATGAATTCCAAGTGCACAAATTTATAATGTGTTTGATAATTACTCTATAGAATTTTCAAATTTGATAGTTCAAAAATAAAAATAAAAAATTTGGCGGACACGCTAACAAAGTAAAGATTATGAGAAGTAATTTGAGTGCAAAAAACACATCATAGGGATGCGGTAATATTCGTCGTGTTTTCCAGAACCTTTTGATAATGATGAGCCATATATAATGCTGTGATTTACAATGATACATTCAAGGTAGTAAATTACAAGCCAGATGTAGCAAGAAGGCTTGCCATGAAAACTGACCAGCAGATAAAAGCACATTTGCAGAGGAGCTTCTAGCAAAAAAACTTGTACCATACACCTCCTCCGAGGCATGGAAACCATGCACCTAAATCTGTATATGTTGCTCTTTCTCAATGTCTTTGCAATTAAGTTATCAGCTTAACAGGCTGGATGAGTATTATCCCCCAAGAACTTGAAAAACAAGATTCAGAGGGTTCAGTTTAAGGCACTAGCTCCCCTGTTTACCAGCAATTAAACTGGTCAGGCTCAAGCTGTGAGAATACTCATACCCCTTCCCAGAGGTGCTGCAAAAAGAGAGTAAAAACCTTTTAAAATTTGAGAAAAGTAAATAAATAGACCTCTGCATGAGATGGACAAAAAGGAAGAAAAGAAGAGACTGACCAAAATGCATGTACAAGGTGCCTTCGAGATCAGAACACGAGTTCGGCAGCAAGAGACGATAACCCTTTTCAACCAAATAACCTAGTCTCATGCAAAAAGCATTTTCAATTCTTCAATCCTTGCAGTTCGAACCTCTTGATCAGTCAGTGCTCCAGCAATCATGCGCTGCTTTCGGGCTTGGACCTGCTGCATTCGCTGCTCAACAGTTCCCTGCTCAAAAAACAAACAAGAAGTCTGGGTCAATATTTTTTATGACAGATAAAATTGAAAGGCCGTGCTTCCAGAGGAATCTAAGTACGATGCAGCATATACCTTGGTTATAAAGCGCTTGATCTTGACAGTTTTTGTTTGGCCAATGCGATGTATACGCATGATTGCCTGCTCTTCCACAGCTGGATTCCACCAAGGATCCTGCAGGCAACCTCAAAATATTCACACACTCCTATGGGCAGCTGAAGAAAAACAAGAAATCACTACTTTTCCAATAGGCGTGCATTTTCCAGGAAATTCACTAGTTTTCTAATAAGTATACAGTTTTCTTTATTGGCAGCTGTCACTACCATAAGAAAAGCATTCTCTGCGGCTGTCAAGTTGATTCCCACTCCTCCTGCCTTTAAGGACAACAGCAATACCTGAAAACAGGCCCCAAACCTATGAAATCGTTTGTGTATTATAAAGACGTGCAAAATGTAATTGACACACGTGTAAAGATAAAAAGCCACATAATAACTCATGGTTGGAATGACAGATGACAATCCGCGGCCCCATTTGTAGACTCATGCGGCTTGCACATGTGTGGCTAGACCAGAGATAACATACCACCACTTTGAGACCAGCACAAGCACACAAACATTACTAACATACAAGCAAGAACATTTTCTGTGTATACACATCTGTTTGTCATGTGAGAAAAAATTCACCTCTATAGTACTATCAGATTTGAAATTGTGTAGAACAATTTCACGCTGCTGCTGTGAAAGTGTTCCATCCAATCGCAGAAACTTGATGTTTTTCCTGCAAGGTATTGCAGCATCAAGATCAGAAACGCATTTTGATGCAAATCTAACAAGTGATAGGCCATACCTCCAAGCAAACACTCTGCTAAGTGTACATAAAAATGCTAGAATGATGCAGCACACAAGATAAATTTGAAACCACCACAACCATTGTTGCACTCAGCCTATGTATGAACTTGTTCATAGCATACTGATCATACCACTATGCTTTTGTGCATCTCATAAAGTATGGGCTAAAAGCACTACATCTTGCACAATAACAAAAGTATGAGCACCACATCCCCAATTAGAACCTGTTCAATGCCTTCTTGTTGCACAAACTCAAGTGCCATGTGTTCCAATTCATCAATGAGTAGCCCAAAGAGAGTCGGTGAGAGTGGGCTTCCTTGCTTGACACCAATAGTACTAGTGAAAGTTTTTGAAATTCCCTCTCCCATACCCACTCAACACATCACCTTCTCCTAAATACAAAACATTGCATGCATATTCACAATTGGAGTTCCTCCATACTTTGTTGCATGCATTTGGACAACCCGGTTTTTGGTAAATTTGTACATATGCGCATGACGCTATGTATCAAAAGGGTGTGTGGGCTTTCTTTTCTTGGGGGTTTTAGGTTGCTTTAACGAGCACATGTACATGCAAATTAAGGTGCTTGACTAGCGCCAGCTGTTGGATCACTTTACGTGCCCATTTGTATGTTTTTTTGAGGTGCTTATTGTATATAAGTGAGATTTTGGTCGTAAGCAAGTACGGGGACTTCTTATTATTATAATTTTGCAAGTTTTAAATCGCGGTGCCTTATGCTTTTGGATGCAAATTTTTGACCTCAACTAGCTTTCTCTATGCGTAGTCGAGCTACGGCAGCCTTTTGTTCCCGCCAATTTTTCACATAGTTGTGCATGGATTCAAAATTTGGCGTCTTTTTGCAAACCTTGCAAAAAAAATTTCAAGCTTTGAAACACCCAATTTGGAGTTGTGGTGTTACAGTTTGGTGCACTCTCCGTAGTGCTCAAGGTATGGCAGCCTTTACACAACTTGGTGCAGAGAGTATGTTGGGAGCTCAATTGAGATGTGAGATGTGTGTGCCTTGGCATTGAGGTTTTATGATCATCTTTATATGAAGAGAATTTCTTGTATGCAAGGGTACAAGCTGGTGGTGCAAACGGGAGGGGGACGGGAACGGGGGGGAGGAGGGGGGGCCGGAACGGAAACGGGGCCATAAGGCTTGAATTACCTCCATTCAGCTTAGTCCCAAATAAACTCCTAAACAACCCCAAAACTGCACCCTAACATGCCCTCAAAAACTGCACCAAATATGTTCCCTGAACAGCCCAAAATCTGCCCCCAAGAGCCCACTTTTTCCCCCCAAATGCCTACTTTTGCCCCGCGTTTCGCCGTTCCGCCTCATGTTCCGCCTCGTTCCCCCATTCCGGAACACAGTTCCGGAACGGCATTCTGTTCCCATCTCCATTTAGGGAATGGGACTCGTCCGAAATGCCGTTTCAGAACGTTTGGGCTATGTTCCCCCCGTTCCCTGTTACATTGTGGTGGTGGCCGTAATCCCCTACTTTAACACAATTTCCTCTCTCTAGTGGTAATTCCAAGAAGGTTCAAGGTATTGTGTGTTCTTTTAGCTCTTTTGTGAAATGTTGTTTGAGCACTTTTGGGTGACAGCTATAGAGGTGCCCCTGGCCCAATAACATCTCCAAAGATTCTTTCGAGAACCATATCAAAAGTTTTCTTCGAGTCCACAAAGCAACAATACAATCCTTTACCTTTCAACCAACTTTCCTCCATGAGAACTCAACGAGTAACAAGGTGATCGATGGTGCTATGATGTTTTAGGAAACCGCTTGTCTATAATAGAACCAACATTGCTCACATCTCCCCCTTTATGTAAAAGGTTTGATCCAGCTTGTACTCCAATCATGAGGCTTGCCAAGCTGAAGCGCAAGGTTAAAAGTATCACGTATCCAAGAATCTTTTTCCTCACTTGTCCATCTGAGCATTTTGGGCTTGATACCTTGAAGACCTCCTTTCTTGCGACCAATTTCTCAAGCCCTCGACATATGGTAAAGAAGGAAGGCGTACAAGAGAATCATGACAAGGCATCTTCCTTATGTTTGGCTGCCCATATAGATTCTTGTAATCCATATACATGTCCATACGAGTCAAGTCCCCAAAATGCTCGACACGCTTGCCCTTTATGTTTTGCCAACATTTATCACATGCTTGTGCCTTCTCGTGACCTTGGAAAACTTGTCAATTGACTTCTACCTCCTCCTCTTTTTTTGGAGAAGTGTTTTGTATGCATGTAGATGCTTTTGTCGCCCTTATCTCTGTTGACATTTTAACTCAAGTACTTGCTTGCTTCTTTACATTCCGTATCACTCTTTGAGTTACCTTTATTGACGCCTTTCTAAGACGTGCTTCGCGACAAAGCATTCCTCCGCATAAGAGCAAATGACTTCCCACATGCATAATTACGTTGGATCATTTGGGAGCTTGGTCTTTTGTGACATTTGCTCAACTATATCAATATACATACGTGCCCGTTTGAAGTCTATGCACAAAGATGATTGTTCCACACTATGGTTGAAGTTTACATGCTTGGCTCTCTTCGTATATTTGAGATCAATATATGAAGTACTATGAGCCGATTCTGGATTCCCTTAACCAAGTGTAAAACTTTGGATGCAATCCAAACTTCAAAAATAACATATAGCCAATCACACAGTCTCCACTATGTTTTCTAACATGTAAATCCCTCGGTGCCATTACATAAAGATACACCATTTGCAATGAGCATTCCTGTGCTATCACACATATGTAGAAGTGACTTGCCATATTGATCAGGCTCTTTTTCATCACTAGAGATTCGGCAACACATGTACATCCTCTAGTCTCCTCAAACATGCGGCATATCAAATTGTTGTATGTCATGTTGCCAAGTTCTTGTGCGTGCATTCATATCACCAAAGACAATAGCCTCACCTTTGTCCTTGAAGTGAATAATTTCTTCCTCTAGATCCACAAAAGGTTGATTTGTATGTGAACGAGAGAGAGAGAGAGAGAGAGAGAGAGAGAGAGAGAGAGAGAGAGAGAGATGAAATGAAATGTTATATTAACGTCTTCAAAAGGCCAAAGTGACCTATGAGACCAGAAAGTTACAATGTGGTGGATCTGATACAAAGCCAGAGTCAGAGTAACAAGATGACAACAATGACGAAAAATGAAATGACAAATGTCACAATAAAATACTAGGGAATCCTAAACTACTAGGTGTGAACAGCAACTAGCTGGGATAGCTAGATCACAAGAGATCCAGCATCGGTCGCTGGCGGATCTCATCAATCTCCTCCATGGTCAATAGTCTGACCGGGCGTCGTGCATGTCGAGCCAAAGTGATCCGAATCCTCTGATGCAGCCTCCGTCGATGTTGTGTAGTCCTCCGCAGTCGTGGGCATCTGGATCTTCCAAGCTCAGTCGCTTGGTCGGTCAGTGTGCCTCTGGTGTGAGACGACGAGCTCTGTTGTGGTCCGAGTGTCCAGTGGCAGCTCTAAAGAAATCTGTGATCTGTCTCTGGGACTGGCTAGCCTCTCCTCTCATCAGGCTCTCTCTGTGTCTGCGTAGCTCGAGCAAAAACAACCCAAGCATCTCTGATCCTTGTACTCCATGACTTTGGAGAATGGTCCAAAGCTCTCTTTGAACAAGCAATGGAAGCGGCCTCATATCTCGTAGTAGATGGGACAGTGGCATGTGTAGTGCAACTCTGTCTCAGGCTCGATGTCACACAGGGGGCATGTCCTGGCCTCTGCTGGTACTCCGCTGTATCTCCCAATCTCGATCCGCAGCTGATGTGAAGATGTATGTATCTAGCCGATAGCACATCGTATCCCATGAGACAAGTGGGTGTCCGTGTATCTTGGCCTCGTCACAAAGCCATCAACCGTAAGCTGGAGGAGATGCTCTCTGTAGAAAGCCATCTTCGTGCCCAGCTCCTGTGCTGGCTGTATCCATGTCCTCCTGGTGTCTAGCTGAGTCAAGTCCTGGCGGATGAGCTTGGTGATCTCGGACTGTGTAAGAGTCAAAGAGAGAGAGAGAGAGAGAGAGAGAGAGAGAGAGAGAGAGAGAGAGAGAATGAAATGAAATGTTATATTAACGTCTTCAAAAGGCCAAATGACCTATGAGACCAGAGCGTTACAATGTGATGGATCTAATACAAAGTCAGAGTAACAAAATGAACTGACAAAATAAAAATACTATGAGATCCTAAGCTGGTAGGTGTGAACTAAGCAGCTAGCCTGGATAGCTAAATCACAAGTCACAAGAGATGCAGCATTGGTCGCTGGCAGATCTCATCAATCTCCTCCATCTTCAGCAGCCTGACCGGGCGTCGTGTATGCCAAAGTGATCCGAATCCTCTGATGTAGCCTCCGTCGATGCTGTGTAGTCCTCCGCAATCGTGGGCGTCTGGATCTCCCTAGCTCAGTCGCTCGGTCGATCAATGTGCCTCAGTGTGAGGCGACAAGATCCGCTATGGTAGTAGCTCCTCCGGGTGTCCAGTGTCTGCTCTAAAGAAGTCTGTGATGTGTCTCTAAGACTAGCTAGCCTCTCCTCTCATCACGCTCTCTTTGTGTCTATGCAGCTCAAGTAGAAACAAACCGATGCATCTCTGATCCTCGTACCTCATGACTTTGGAGAGTGGTCCAAAGCCCTATCTGAATAAGCAGTGGAAGCGGCGTCGTATCTCGTAGTAGACTGAGCAGTGGCATGTGTAGTGTAACTCTGTCTCAAGCTCCATGTCACACATGAGGCATGTCCTGGCCTCTGCAGGTACTCCGTTGTATCTCCCAGTCTCGATCCGCAGCTGGTGTGAAGATGTGCATATCTAGCCAATAGCACACCGTATCCCATGAGACAAGTGGGTGTCCATGTATCTCGGCCTCGTCACAAAATCGTCCGCCGTAAGCTGGATTAGATGCTCTCTGTAGAAAGCCATCTTCGTGCCTAGCTCCTATGCTGGCTATATCCATGTCCTGGTGTCTAGCTGGGTCAGGTCCTGGCGAATGAGCCTGGTGATCTCGGACTGTGTAAGAGTCAGGGAGGGTGCATCCAGTGAGTACTGAAAGGGGGGCAATCTGTCTATACTTAACCCATGCGCCTGGAACCATTATGTCATCTCCCATACCAACATGTTGTATCTCCTTGAATGGCTAACTGTCGAGAGGACTCAAGTGCAAGGCGGGCGTATGTCTCCGGGAAGTAACCACATGCAGTGTATGAAGGAGACAGATCTGGTGAGCGCCTCAACCACTAGTGGAGGGGCAGCTAGCTCTGCTCGGATAATGGCACGTGATACTGAAGCCTTGGCTCTAATGAGCCGCGAGATCATAGAGACCAGGGGCTTCTCCATGTCCCCCTATCCATCAGTGCGACCTATTCTCCCGTGATGATCCAATGAAGGCCCCCAGATCTCATCTCCATAGAGCAATGCAGAAGCCACCAAAGTGTCAAAGAGCCAGAGCTTCATTCGAGGCTCCTAAAACTGAACCTATGAACACATCCTCTCCAATCTACCCAATGCCGAATGGGCTCTGGTCAATCTAGTCTTTGCTGCTCTCCTCAATGAAAATGCTAGTCCACTAAAAACCACTCCAAGGTAAGTGTAAGCATCTGTATACTCCACCGTCTCTTGGCCGTATGTGAATGCAAGCGCTGACCTCCTGATCCACTGTGGAGTGGTATTAAATACCATGACCTTGGTTTTACCAAGGTTGACAGACAAACCACTTTCATGGGCAAACCTATGCAAAGCATCCAAGTGACATTGCATCCCCTCTGGAAAGTCGGAGATCAACACAATATCAACATATAACAATAGCGGAATCCATGTCCCTGCCAGCGGTGCACCTTTATCCCCATCTCTCCCAATGTAGTCAGAAACCTCATCCACATACATACCAAATAGAGTAGGAGAGAGCGGGCAGGCCTGCTTCACCCCAATAGTGGAGTGAACCGGTGTAGATAGACCCTCTGAGGTGCGTACATGCCCTACTACTGCTCTGCACAGTGCCATGATCCCCCAAATGAGCTCTATGGGAGCTCCCATCTCCTGTAATCTGCACATCAATCTAGCTTTGGGTATTGTTCAAATGCTTTGCAGAAGTCCACA
This sequence comes from Adiantum capillus-veneris, assembly GCF_014529385.1. Taxonomy (NCBI): domain Eukaryota; kingdom Viridiplantae; phylum Streptophyta; class Polypodiopsida; order Polypodiales; family Pteridaceae; genus Adiantum; species Adiantum capillus-veneris. The sequence continues at coordinate 137,759,248 of NC_140955.1, read as the reverse complement.
AAGCTATAGATCCGTCTCCCACGGGATCTGCCCTCCTCGATCATGGCCCTGAGTCTCAAGATATGGTCAAGAGTAGAAAAACCTCTCTTGAACCCTGCCTGCCCAGCTGCACGTACTCCCTCTCTCTCTGCCCATCTACTCAACTGCTGCTCAAGAATGGATGCGTACAACCGTGCCAATGTGTGTCCAATCATGATAGTGTGATAATTCCCAGGCTCCATAGGGTCTCCTGATTTGAAGATAGGTACAATCGTAGATAGGCTCTAAGTATCAAGCAAGCCCTCACATATGGCACCGTTAAACATGACTGCTAGAAGCTCTGCTAGTAGATCTCTGGCACGCATGAAATGCTCAGCCACCAGTCCATCATGATCATATGCTCTCCCAGTCCTCATCCTGTCAATGGCCTTCTTGACCATCTCAGCGGTGAAAAAAGCACATGTGTGTGGACATGGATCGGGGCGGTCGGGAAGGGGCGGCTGTCCAAAAACTGTGTACAAAGATGATGCGTATTGACCCCAAGTCTCTGTAGAGGTAATGGCCGGGAGGGGGGACAGCTCATGAAAGAGCCGCCATGCCTCATGCGAGTCCTGACTCAAGAATAGTTGGCAGAGATCCTGCTCTAGTCGAGCCAAAAATGCCCTCTTCTTCCGCCGCACTAAGCGTCGGAAGTCAATATGTGACTGTCTGTGAGTGGTGTTCCCCAAAAGCACTTCCCTCTAAAGTCTAGCTCTAGTCTGGTGGCATTCCTCATCATACCACCTGTTCTGAGGCATGCTCCCAGAACGGCGTCTATGCTCAGGCTTGGTGTGTGGGTATGCCTCTACTGCTACATCATGTAATGGCTGTGTCAATAAAGTAGTAAGCTCCTCCAAAGGTCGCCCTGGCTCCTCAGTGTATAGGCTTCTGTAGATCCCGTCTATGTATATAGAGTCCATCTCCAGCGTAAAGGTGTAGCGAGTAGGTGCTGCTGCCCGTGGGCTGTGTGCTACATTAAACTGAAAAGAGATAGTCATCGACAGAAGGGCATGATCACTGCCACCCCAACAGGTATGGGTCAAACCGTGAGATCTTGGATGCTAGAGATGACACTCGGCTGTGCCATGACATAATCCACTGTGCTGGTTCCATGTCTGTGTGGCAAGCATGTGAAACCTCCCGCAACGGGAAATCTCTGTAGACCATTCAAGATGGCCAATCCATGTGCAGTCCCCATGTCTATCAAGTGCCGTCCATACTCAATATGTTCTCCATCCTGTGATAGTCTGATAGGCCCGTCTCGGCAACATCAAGCTCTTTCAACATCTCCTCTAAAGTATCATAAAATATTGTCTGATGATGGGCAGTCCTAGCATTGAAGTCCCCTAGAATGATAATGTCACCATCTCTAGAGAATTCCCATATGTCATTATCCAAAATACAGAAGGGGGACTGTCCTCTGGGTGGTGCATATATTGACGTACTCGGGGGGAAGTAGCAAATAGCAATGTAAAGATATCTGCCAGTCTCTGCTCTCAATCTCACCAACATGTACCTAGCTTGCTCATCCCTGCGAGCTATATGTATCAATGGCGGCAACTCCTCCCTAAATAACACTGCTACTCCTCCTGAACCCCGTCCTCTGTGCTCTGATCGTGTCTCCCGTCTACAGCTGTCTCCCATCTGTATCCACTAATGTGAGGCATAGACTGCCCGTGGGCCTGATGTGTCTCAGAGTAGAAGATGATGTCTCTCCACTAAAACTCTCCTGAAAAGCACCCACATCAAGACGCATAGATCCATTACAATTCCAGGTAGCAACTTTGAGTGTGGTCCCATAGGTCTCACACCGTCATGTGGAGCGTGGCTCCAATATCACCACTCTTCCATCTCGGTAAAAAGCAATCTTACCTTTTTCCCTTGCCACTCTAATCTGTGGCATTACCTCTTGCATATGGGCGACCTGTGAGAGGGTAAGGTCATCCCCAAGAAAGATGCCCATCTTCTTTAGAGTTGGTCTCTTCTTCAAAAAGTCCTTCGCTTCCATGGAGCGAAAACGAAGGATAAGTGCCCTTTCTTTCGAGGTTTCCCCCTTGCTCCCACTTTTCTTGTTGCCCACTCTCCAAGCTCTTGAGTGCATCGGCTCATGAACTCCCATCAAAGCCATGAGTTCTTTTACCTCTTCGTCTACATTATCTTTGTCTTTAAGGCCGCAAATTCTCACATGTAGAGAGCGTACACGTCTTCTTTGCTCCTCTTCTAGTGTCAGGTTGATAAAGTGAGTGTGGATGTTGTTTCCTTACTTTTCCCTTTCTTGGCAACCTCAATCCATTTCTCAGCCTCATCTGCTTTCTGTTGAGTCTTTGTGATAACGTCCACCCAAGAGGTCTTCATTTCTTTATGTTGTTCTTCCCCCTCTTTGATGGCTTGCACGTGCTCTTTGATTGTGTTGAGTTCTTCTATTACAGAGGGTTGCAATTTTCCCTCTTCAACCGTGTTTCGTGATTGTGCCTCACCGAGCTCCTTCTTGAGTGACGCAATCTCTTCCTCTTGGGCCGTCACACGATCTCCCATTGTAGTGATCAAGCTTTCTTGGGCCAAAACTCGATCTGAAACGGGGGACGGGGGATGGGGCTGAAATGGATTTTTAGTGTAAAAAAGAGAGCGGGACGGCAAGTGGGGACGGAAAAGTGGGGACGGGAAGCCCGAAAAAGGGCGTCCCCTGTTACTATGTTTATTGTCCCTAATAGGTGGCGGTTGATCTTGTTAATGGTCTCGACCATTTCTTCTTTGCACTTTTGAACTGCATCTTCCAAGGGGTCGGGTTTGCCATTCTGCTTCCTCATGTTTGGTCGTTGCTAACAAACGAGACGAAATTTTGCGGCGGAAGGAGACCTACACGCACCCGGGCTTCTAGATTATGCATACATGTTCCCACATTAAGCATACATGGCGTACATATCTGCAATTTCTGCAAATTACAACCAAGCCCCGCTTTATTCAATTTCTGCAATTTCTACCTATGAGACCAAAAAGTTACAACGCAGTGAATTTGATACAATGTCTGAGTAGCAAAAAGTACCAAAAATAAATCCTAAACTGCTAAAGGAATTGTGTAGGATATGAGTAGGGAGGTGAGAGTAGTGAAAGAGGGCTAATACAACACAATGTGGGGGTATCCTCAAAACGAGCTAAATCACAAGAGATCCATCATCGGTCGTTGGCAGGTCTCATCAATCTCCTCCATGGTCAGTAGTCTAACCGGGCGTGGACACAATTGGTCGCATATAGGCGGCGGGCATGTGCACACTTTGCTTCATTTTCTTCCTCACCGTGCTTGGTTGCTATGAGGAGAACTTTGCAAAGAGATTCCTTAACATACCTTCTTGGCAGCTTATAGGCCAAAACACGAAAAAATCAGAATGAAGACTATGACTCACTAGGACCAGTTCTTGGGAGGTTGTCTTGTACAATATCGTAACTAATGCAAATTTAGTTTCACAAAAAAAAGTGTGTGTGTTGCACTTTCGTGCTTGCATGAGTGAGAGAATGTGCACGTTTGTGCATTTTTAATCCAAAAACAATCCTGTGGATGATGAGACGATATTCATGAAGCTAACATTGGTGCTGCTGCATTGAAGAGCATGTTACTAAAAGCGGCAAAAGAGCAATTCCTTCATGAACTATGCCTCCATTATTTCGGGGATGCTACAATCCTGTGATGGCTGTATTTAGATTCCAGGTGATCTACATCAAGCTATAATGGGAATTTTTAACACTCTTAGGGGAAAAACTGTTCTCTCTCCATATTTTCAGACCTACAAGAAAACATATGTATATGTGAATGCTTATATGTCCAGCAATTCATCCCCTATGACCATGTGATAGCAATAGCACAGTGCTTACCTCTTCAAAGGTATCTCCAACAAATCCAAGAATGCAGTCCACTGACTGAATACAACACTCTTGACCTTGCTTGATTGTAAAGCTTCAAGCTCCTGCATAAGGGCTGTAACTTTGGATGATTCTTTCCAATTCTTCTCCACATCTAATTGGAATCTGCTTTCTGTCGGAACCGTGATGATGTCTTGCCTATTCATCATTTGTCTGACCATGTCAAAACAAAAAGGCATGGCTTAAACACAATGTCAAGTACAAGCAGAAGTTTGCTGGACGCACAAGCCAAAATTTTCTGAAAAGCACAACCAAAAGTGGCTCACATTTGACAAACTTTGTTGTAGCATTTGGTTTTCTAGTCTTTTGAAGAGGTCTACTCTCATTCCTGTTTTTTTCGCAAGAGTATCAGGCTTTAATCCTTTGCATTGTAAAAATTACCAGAAGGTCAAAATACTATGGAAAAGAACCCTGCCTCAACGAGAAATAACATGGGGGGGAAAATACTGAGAAGTACAGGGGCAGCAGTAACATACAAAGAAAACTGGCAGTGGCTAAAGGCGTGGAATGTATAGGCCATGTGGGAACTACACAAATCATGTGACTGGCGCCAAACCAGCGATGCACATCCATGTATTGTAAAAACAAAAGCAGCACTTTTGAAATGGAAATGGAAAAACCAGTGTTTCAGAGCTTCGGCTGAGACTGAAACAGTCAAGAAATGGTACAATGCACAAAAAGTCTGATCTCATACCCAGCACATAATGCACACAGAGAGCCACATAAAATGCCCAAAAGTTTCACAAATGCCTTCGGAAGCCACAAGAAGTTAATACAACGCACTTAAATGCATGGTGTGGGAGTTGTAAGACTCGGCTCGCTGTGCTGCTCCCCCCTCCGCTCTCCCCTCCGTTCGCGCTGCTTGCAGCCCCGCATCGCCATCGCCCTCACGCCCCCCCGCCCCCCTCCTGCTCGCGCTGCCCACCCTCTCTCGCTTTCGCCCTCCCGCCCGTCAGCCTTCCGCCTCACTCACCCCCCCCCATTTACCCGTTGCCCTCCACACCCCCACCCCCCCAAAATCCCTCTTGTTTCCACCGTGTCGACCCTCCTTGTCCTGCTCGTTTCTCCCTTGAGAAAGGGCTCTGTAGCAGCAAAGGTTGAATCGGCACCTCGCCCACCAGCAGCAGCAGATGTCACAAACTGATGACATGACACGACCTTTAAGAAGTTGCTCCAACTTATGGACCTTTGTCGAGGGGCCTAAGGACACCTACGAATTAAAAATCAAGTAAAGAGCATGCTGATGTGGCTGATGTATGGACGGCCACGATTTACGCTGATAGCTGTACGGATTGCCGCAAAACGCGTTGGCTGCAATGTGGCCTGACTGTACGAATTCCGTAATTTCCGCTGGCAGCTTTTGGGAAAAGTTGCTTTTCAGTTTCATGCTTTTGGGGCTCTGCTTTTAGCATCCCTTGTAAACCTTTATAAGTGATCCAAGGGGCTCACTTCTCAAGGCATCTAGACGCAGAGTCTGAGAGCGAGCACCCGCGGGCAGTTGTACTTTTGCTCAAAGGTTAGTATAAAAGAAATATTAAAGGGGCACCAGTCTTTGGGGCCAATCTCTCTGGGCACGGAACTACGCCGGGTCGTGTTGACTCTTAAATTTGTGAAGTTTTTTGAAGTGAATCTCTGTTGTGCCGCAACCAAATCTTGACTTGGGGTATCCAAGTTTGTTACAGTGGTATCAAAGCATGGCCGATTTCTCTTCTAACGGGAAGTCCGATCCCTTTTCTCGCGACACTTATGGATTCCGAAAAGAACAAACCAACCTCTTCTGCAACCGCTGAGACGGGAGGAGGCAACGCAGAAAATTCAAACGACTTAACAGAAGATGAGTACGGGCCACCTCGGCCTACACAGTATGAACTTTTGGAGATGCAACGTCGACAACAGGTTGACGAGTGCACAAAGCAGATGCTTCAGTTTGCTAAAGATCCCAAGTTTGCAAAAATTTTGACTCCACAGTCCATGGCTGCAGTGCATACTCAATAGCAGAAAGCCACGGAACCACCAATCAAACCGGCAATCAAGAAACCTCCTACTCCGAGGATGTTTACAGAAGAAGAACTTCAAGAGGTGGTTCAGACGCAGATTAGTCAGTTTTTGGACACGAAGAATCAATCGAAAAAGCAATTGAAGAAGCACAAAAAGGGGATTGACTACCCTGGTTACTTGGGCCGTCAATCTTCTTTTGCATCTGCAAGAAAGCAGAAGAAGCCTGTGCGTTTTGAAGGACTACCCAGTTCTTCTTCCTCTTCTTCCGACAGTTCTTCTAGCTCTTCCGACACGAGTGAGGAGGACAGAAAGGGCAAGAAGCGAAGCAAAAAGCAAAGCTTTGGAAAGAACAAGAAAAAGGCAAAGAAGCTCAGATTTCGACCAATTTCTGATAGCTCTATGGAGGAGTCATCCTTTGACAGTTCGGACGCCAACGACCACATGTTTTATGCAAAGAAGAAACATTTCTACAGAGCCAACCAATATGACTTCCTCGAAGATAAGAGAAAGAAGACTAAGGAATTTAAAGAGGGTGGACAATCCATAAAATTTGAATCCTTTTCTGGATTCTGAGATGCTCCGAGGGCTTTGGCCTTCATCCAGCAGTTTGACATAGCCTTCTCTGGAGGGCATTACTCAGAGCACTCGAAGATCATGAAAGCGCGAAGCAGAAGGTACCGGGAGGTGCGCGTCGCGATGTAGTGCAGGATTGGGGCAAGAAGCAGGAGGCGGAGTGCAACAGAGAAAAAGCGCTAGGGATCGAAGCAGGGGGGAGAGAGAGAGAGAGAGAGAGAGAGAGAGAGAGAGAGAGAGAGAGAGAGAGAGAGAGAGAGAGAGAGAGAGAGAGAGAGAGAGAGAGAGCTCGAGAGCTCATGTTTTTGGGGGAAACTCAATAATTGAGTTTTGGGTTTTCCCACTTTTATTATAAGTGACTTTAAAAAAATGTGTCCAGACAAAGTATAAAAATGTACAAAAAGGGGTTATTTAAGCCTTTAACCCAACAACCTCCCACTTAAAGGCATAAATGACACCTTTAAGTTAACCAACTCCCACCGGCTGTATGCAATGCTCATGTTGAGCCTTAGCAAGACTCTTGGTGAGAACATTTGCAAGGTTATCCTGTGTATAGATCTTAGTCAAGGTGACTAGACCATCCTCCAATACCTGTCATATAAAGTGGTACCGCACATCTATGTGTTTGGTACGCGCATGAAACATGGAATTTTTGGCTAAATAGACAGCACTCTGGCTATCACAACCCAACACGGGTGTATGAGCAGGCATGCCAAGTTCTTTTGCAAGTCTGTCCAACCAAATGGCCTCTTTTGAAGCCTCTGTGGCTGAAATATATTCAGCCTCAGTAGTACTCAATGCCATAATTTTCTGTAACCTAGAACACCAAGAGGTTGCACCGCCAGCAATGGCAAATACATATCCACTGGTAGATTTCCTGGTATCCATGTCACCTGCCATGTCTGCATCACAATATCCCTACAACTTTTAAGTCACTTTTGCCATAACAGATACACTTTGATTGTGTACCTTTCAAATATCTCAGAATGCATTTGACAGCTTCCCAATGCGCTTTGCCAGGATTCGACATGTATCGACTAACAACTCCTACTTCCATAGCATACATAAGAGAACCACAAGCTGATGCATAAGGGATTCCCTTCATTGCTTTCAATGCCACCTCATCCTTTGGGCAATCTGCTTTGCTAAGCTTAGTGTATGGAGGTAAAGGTACCCCAAGAGACTTAGCATCAGCCATATTAAATCTATCAAGTACTTTTGCAATGTACCTTTCTTGAGATAAAAACAATAATTTCAGCTTTCTATCTCTTTTTGTCACAAGGCGGGCACCACGTACCAAAAGAAAAGAACAAACTGAACAGACTTTTAGCACTTCAATAACAACTGAACTGTGAGAGAGAGAGAGAGAGAGAGAGAGAGAGAAAGACGACATGCGACACGGTGGCGGAATTCCTCCCCAGAGAGTATTGGCCCCAAACCTTGGCGCCCCTTTCGGTATTTCTTTATATTACTACTGATTCGCAAAGTACAACAGCCGGGGAGCACCTGCTCTGCAATCTACGCGCCAAAAAGTGCCGAAGAGGGCTCCCAAGGCTCATATTTAAAGGCCCAAAGCCTAAAAGCATCAAATATGAAAAGCTGACCCCAAAAAATCACTTTCCTAAAATTTTGGGATTTCCCTAAAAATCCGTCGCGAATTCCGAAACGTCCGTACAGGTGCCACATCATCATATTTTGATGTGCAAAGTCTTTTGAGTGTGTTCTGCTTTATTTTTTAAGCCTTTATGTTACTTGGGAAATGCCTTTATGTTACTTGGGGCCCCATCGGACCGGGTCCCCATAAGTTGGTAGGACTTCTTCTTCTGTTACTTGTTCTTCTTAGGGTTTCTAGAATTAGGGTTTGCAAGTTTTAGGGTTAGGGTTTCCAGAATTAGGGTTTGCAAGTAGGGTTTCTGGCAGAAATTAGGGTTAGGGTTTTTGCTCTCGGACAACCACGTCATCTGTAAGTTGGCTCCATTCTTTAGGCTTTGACATGTTAGCAATTTGTTACACTTTTAATATGCATGCCCAAAATATGCTCTGCATCACCCAAATCCTTCATAGAAAATGCTGAATTTAGCTTACGTTTCAGAGCATCAAGACTAGTCTTATGTTTCTCGGCAAGCAACATGTCATCAACATAGAGAACAAGTATGATTGGACTACCATCTTGATCCCTTTTCGTATACAAACAATGATTTGCATGGCTGCGTTTAAAACCTTGAGACAACATAAAAGTGTCAAACTTCTTATACCACTGTCGTGATGATTGTCTCAAACCATACAGAGCCCTTTTTAGTTTGCATACAAGTTCCTCGCGTGTAGGAACTACAAAACCTTCAGGTTGTTTCATGTATATGTCCTCTTCAATGTCACCATGCAAAAACGCTGTCTTTACATCCATTTGATTCAATTCCAAATCAAGCACCGCAACTAGAGCAAAAAGGACACGTAAAGTTGTAAGCTTTATAACAGGAGAAAAGATTCCTTGAAAATCAATTCCTTCTTTCTGTGCATATCCTTTTGCAACCAATCTTGCCTTGTACTTGGGTTTTTCATCCACTCTTAATCTTGTATACCCATTTGTTAGGAAGAGCCTTTCTCCCTTTAGGCAATGGCACAAGATCCCAAGTATCATTTGCATACAAGGATTTCATTTCCTCTTGCGTCGCAAGCTCCCACTTACTGCTTGACTCACATGATTTAGCCTCTTTATATGTAAGAGGTTCACTCTCATCTGTCAACATTACATGATCCAAAGAGGGGTTAAATCTCTGCGGTGCCTTCTCAAACGAGTTGACCTGCGTACCCAATGATCTACATTCTCAGGCAACGGTTACTATTTTCAGCAGCATCATTTTCAGCTCTATCATGCTGCTGAAAATCATTTTCAGCCAATTCAGGTGGCTGTCCATCCTCATTAGGAGCATCAAAATCATGTCCTACATCTTCTGGCTCAAGGTTAACAGGCTGATTATCAATTTCAGCTTGCGGTAATGCATCATGAGGCTCTTTTTCAACATCAGTGGGTGGCACAGAAGGCTGAAATCTGACTGTTTTCTTGTCAGCATCAGATTTTGTAGCATTCTTAAGCAATTTTGCCTCATTGAACACTATATCTCGGCTGCGTATTACCTTTCTAAACTGTGGTAACCACACTCTATATCCCATTTCACCTTCTTCCCATAACCTAGGAAGACTCCTTTAATGGACTTCATATCAAGCTTTGTTCTCAAGTCATTGCGTACATGAACAAAAGCTTCGTAGCCAAATACTCTCCAATGATCATAAGAGGCACGTTTGCCAGACCAAACCTCCTCTGGAATGTCATTTTTCAGCGTACTATTAGGAGAGCGATTGCAAATATGAACTGCAGTTTTCAATGCTTCCCCCCAAAACTCTTGGGAAGATTAGCGGTGGACAACATGCAACGCACTCTCTCGCATAAAGTATGATTATACCTCTCAGTCACACCATTAGAAGACGGATTATAAGGGGCTGTCAACTCCCTTTTAATCCCATTTTCATCACAAAAACGCTGAAATTCAGCAGATACATACTCTCCTCCATTATCAGATCTGAGACATTTAAGCTTAGTACTCTTTTGCGTAGTGACAAAAGCATGAAACTTCTTAAAAGCATTAAAAGTCTCACTCTACTTTTCAACAAATGCATCCATCCTTTCCTAGTACAGTCATCATTGAATGTAACAAAATATAATGCACCACCAAAAGACTTAACAGGCATAGTGCATACATCGGACTGAATAAGATCAAGAGGATTAGCTTTGCGAGAGACACCAGAGTAATAAGAAGATTTCTTTTGCTTTCCATAAAGACAATCGTTACAAAAATCCAAGTTTTTGCCTTTTATATCAACTCTCTTCAGAGAGGAAAGCACATCAATACCCTTTTGGCTCATATGGCCAAATCTCTTATGCCACAATTCCGTGTGTGAAGCAACTTCAGCAACAACAAGAAACTTGCCAGGCAAAGCTTTGCATCGAAGATAGTACAAAGTATCTCTTTTAGACCCTTTTGCAACAAGCATAGAGCCCTTAAGCAACTTCCATGAATCCCCAGTAAAGATGGTAGTATAACCATGTGCGTCTAACTGGTCAACAGATAGCAAACTTTTCTTACAACCTGGTATACACCTGACATCATTCAACAGAATCTCTTCCATTGTTAAGAGCCAAACGCATAGTACCCATTCCCTCAATATTGCACGCAAAATTATCACCAAGGTACACCTTGCCATAATTGCCTGCAGCAAATGTAGCAAAACACTCCAAAGATGGAGTCACATGGAATGAAGCACCAGAATGGGATAGGCCATCATTAGCACTGAGCAATCCATCAATGACATCTTTCTTCGAGATAAGCATGTCTTCTACATTAGCTATCACCAAATTTGAGGGGCATGAAGCCGCAACCAAGATTTCCTCAACGTCTAGCAACTCCTCAATGACCACACTAGAGAATACATTTGCATTCTCAGCATCCCTGGAGGAATCACCTGCTGATTTTTCCCCTTTCTTCTCATCTTTCTTCTTCTTATCTTGCGTTTCTTTCTTCCTTTCTTGCTCTTTCTTGAAATACCTGCAATCGGGTTTCTTGTGATCCTTTCTGCCACATTGATAACAAGTGACATCCTTATCCTTTGTCTTGCTCTTACTTCTATTTTGAGTCCTGTTGCCCGCATCACGCTTTTGATTTCTACCTCTTGCATTGGAGGCAGAACTGCCACCTTCCCCACTAGACTTGCGTCTAATCTCTTCATTGAGAATAGACCCTCTCACACCGTCATACGTGAGGGTGGGACTGTTGCTCAAAGAGACAACCAAGGTTTTCCAAGTATCTAGCAATGTCATAAGCAAGAAAATAGCTTTCAGCTTGTCATCGAATTACTGAAGCCCACTGTCCTGCAACTGACTCAACACACCTATAGAAGCACTCGAATGCTCTGAAGCTGACTTCGAGTCATCAAGCTGCATATTCATCAACTTTCGCATCAAATGCACCTGGTTCACAGGCGTGGTGTTTTCATAATTGGACTTTAGCTTTTGCCATATTGCATAAGCAGAGTCCAAACGCTTGATGTCCGTCAAAATGTCATCATTGATAGCCATTTTGATGTAGGCCATAGCCTTCTTATTCAACCGGGCCCACTCTTCGTCAAACAAATCTGGCGGCTTATTCTCTTCCAATGCATCTTCACAATCCTTTAAGAAAAGGATACCTTGCATGCATTCTTGCAAGAGGTCGAAGCCTTGACCATCGAACCGTTTGATTTCCATCAAACTTTTAGTGTCAGATGCGGAAGAGGAAGAAGCCATTTTAATTTAACCACAAGTGTGTATACAATATGCAATAGGCTGAAAATTTCAGCAAATAGGAGCAACTACAAGACTTTGCATACGATAAACCACAATTTCTTTACATGAAACTGTCCAAATCTGAAATTTCAGCTGAAAAGTGCAATTTCAAGCACCTGTACTCAGCTTTTCACTCAATTTGTCGCAACAAACATCAATACATGCGATCCCACAACTTTGGTACACCTGCGTATTGCTGTTTTGACCTGTTATAACCTGTAAATCACTTGTTTTGACCTAAAAACAACCTGTTTTGGACAGTTTTGGTGACGTTTTTCGACTCCGGAAGCAAGGGGCTTCGCGATGGAGGCGAAATTGATCGCGGGAGAGACTTTTTAACTCGCTGTGCAGAAGACTGCGTAGGGCTGTTTTGAAACCCTAGGGCTCTGATACAGATTAAAAGCGCGAAGCAGAAGGTACCGATAGGTGCGCGTCGCGATGTAGTGCAGGATTGGGGCAAGAAGCAGGAGGCGGAGTGCAACAGAGAGGAAGCGCTAGGGATCGAAGCAGGGAGAGAGAGAGAGCTCATGTTTTTGGGGGAAACTCAATAATTGAGTTTTGGGTTTTCCCACTTTTATTATAAGTGACTTTAAAAAAATGTGTCCAGGTTCATATTATAAAAATGTATAAAAAGGGGTTATTTCGGCCTTCACCCAACAGATCAGAAGAGCTGCATCTTTTCTAAAAGGAAATGCTCGAACATGGTGGTCCACTCTTCTTCAAAGGAAAGAAGCCCCAATCAAGTGGTTGAAATTCAAACGGCTCTTTATTTCTTCTTGGTTGACCCGGGAGTACGAACGAGATGTCAAAACCGCTTGGAACCATCTTCGGATGACCAAGGGAGATTCTTTGGACGCATATTGCGAGATGTTTTGGGATTCTTTTCTACCGACCTCTTAAGGAACAAATTGAGCGGTTTTGCTGTTGCGGACTCCCTACAGAGATCCGAGATTATTGCCTTGAACAAAAGTCGGACTCTATTCAAGAATTAATGGGTCATGCAAAATGGGCGTTCTCGATACATTTGGGGAATTTGACCTACCCCACTGATGAAATCCTGACTCAGAGGACCAGAAAGACCTCGAACAATGGAAATAGAAAGAAAAAGAATCCCCAGGAAAAGAAAGATACACGACCCCGATTGACTCTTAGAGAAAGGGCTAACTATCTCAAAGAGAGGAAGTGTTTTGGTTGCGGGGAACAAGGGCACATCTCCGCAAAGTGCCCAAAAATGCACAAGGACGGACTGAAGACAGGCCAGAGAGTTCTAGAGCAGCAAAGGAACGTGGCAGAAAAGGCAAGATGAAAGCAGGACTATGTACCGGATTGCATGGGACCGACCCAAGCCAGATAGATGAAAGTACAAAACTTTGCCGAGCTTGGGACAAAGTGAGAGATCAGGAAGCCCTTATCGCGGCTCGAGATTACGCTCGACAAGATGGGGCCACCAGCGGAGGCAATTCTAGCGGCCCGGATGGGATGTAGCCATTACGCCTATCATTGGCAAACTTTGTTTGCATTGTCAAGGGTATTTACGGCACGAGGACTTTTACATCATGCCTTTGGAAGGGTGTGGCATCCTCCTAGGAATCCCTTGGTACCATAAGAACAACGCCATGGTCGACTATCGGGCCAAGAAAGCGACTTTGACAAACGAGAAGAGCAGAAAAATTGTACTAGATGTAAAATTGAAGGGCGAGTCCACCTCTATTGTATTGGCTTCGACTATTTCAAAATTAATGAAATCCAGAACGCCAAGATTTTCTCCACACACATGCTGATTGTTTCTCGTCTTGAGGACCATACTATTGATCTGATTCCTCGTGGCACACCACCGAACCAGCCACCTTTCCGTGCTAGCCGAGCGAGCCCAAAATGAAGAAATCATGAATCGAGTAAAAGACCTTGAAAAGGGGTCTTATCTAGCCGAATACTTCACCCTACTGTTCTCCAGTTTTGTTGGTATTAAAGAAAGACGGATCTTGGAGAATGTGCATTGGTTATAGAGCTCTCAATAAAATCATTATCAAGAACAGATTTCCGTTCTCGTGCAGCTCCGCTTCCATGATGGAAAAATTATCAGAAGGATGCACATTGTGCTTGATTGAAGTCTACTTGATTAATTATCAGTGATCATGGCTTAATAACAAGCTAGTTTTAAGCTTTATGTATGCCAGATGCGACTTTAAAGGGCCAACAGATGCCTTGATGATGCAAAAAAGGAGTATGCTTGAGGTGATCACAGACGGGAGATTGTAATCTAGAACTATAGTGCTTGAAGTGCTCTGCCGGACTATCTTTACGGCTCGTCAATTGGAGCCACGGTGAAGAGGTTATGCTAATTTGAAGTTGGGGTTAATTACTGATTTGTGCCGGATTGGGCAAATGCAGATGTGGGATTAGGGGAGAATTGAATGCATGGACCCGAAGTGCTCACTTTGTGGAGCACGTCGGTCTTTTCAGATCGTCAATCGGAGCTCTGGTTGCCGAGATATTAGCAGATTAAGTTTCACCGGGGTCAGTTCCTTATCAGTTTAGTCGCCTCAGTCAATGTGCCATTTGAGAATTTCTAGGCTTCAACCACGTCTGGAAAATCATGCAGTTAGTAGAGCAGGAAGTGCTTGATGAGATTTCAGCTAAAAGGGGCCCTGTCGTGCTTGGCAGTATCTTAGCCGATATGAATGCCAAATGTGTTGTGACAGGCAATGTTTAGGTTGATATGTTGTGCTTGACAAAAATTTCATTTATTGGAGACCGTTGATAGCTGGAAATACCCAACACGGCTATGGCTTAAGCAGATGCCAAGTCGAGGGTCTCTCTCAAAATGCAATCACCTATACTTGCATCTTAATGGCTGTGGCAATATCCACGACACTGAAATGGCAACTTGATTCACGAAGATATTGTTAGTCAAGGACTGTTGAAGGAAGATGTCGTGCTTGGCAATGCTCTGATTTTCATTTGCAGTAGGCAATGCCTTGGCCAATAATGCATAGCAAATGTGGTACAAGGGCCTAAAGCCCGCCCATGACCTAAAGAGGAGGGGGCCGCCAAAGGGGTGTGGCCATTCAAGGGGTGGGAAAAGAAAGGGGAAATAAGGAGGAAGAAGTGTGACAGCAACGGGCAGGAGAGAGCACGAGGTTGTTTGCACTCGTAGCGGGCTCCACAATGCTTGGATGACTTCGGAGCACAAGCGGATGTTGATGAGCAAGCCGTGGCACCTCTATTTGGCTCAAGCGGCACCCGTTTTCGTGCAGGTCGTCACCCGGACTACACGTCATCGGAGGAGGTTTCACGCGCCTTGTCACGGCGGCGTGACAACCAAAGCGGGGTAAAAAACCTAAAAATAGGAAGGGATAGCTTTTGGAGAAAAAACGAGGCCAAGGGAGATTATTACGAAGGCATGAACGAAAGAGGAAGGAGGGGATTTATGGCAGAAACGAAGGAGGAGGAGGCATAAGAGGGAGGAAGAATCGAGCTCTCTCACGGGCTCTCGGGCTCTCTCGAGCAAAGCAAAGAAGCATCTCTCTCTCTCGTTTTCGAAGCGAGGCTGTAAGGTGCAGCCGAATGAATGTTGTATTTTCTCAAGATTAGTGATCTTTATTGCTCAAGGTTCCTTTTAGTTCTTAGGGAAAGAGAGAGCTTTCCGTCTTGTAGAGTGCTGTGGTCACGAACAAAGTGAGTGGATATTGTGTGTGCAAGTGAATGAGACTGAGAGAAGGAGAGAGAAGAGATACGACACCCGAGAGGTTGTAAAACCCTCCTCCGAAGGCCCCACTCTCGTCGGCGAGAGTGGTCTACTTTGATTGCACAAAGGTGTACAATGCGTATGCAATGGACTGATGCAATGGGACTATGCCGATGACGACGACGGTGATGACGACGACGACACTAGGCTGAAATCTGCAATCTTTCTACTATTGTCCAAAAATGCTATGGGCTGAAATCTGCGAATCTTCTATCTGCTGAATTCTGACTCTATGTCGGTGACAATGTCGATGACGACGATGCGACGACGACGCGCTGAAACGGCAGATGCTGAAATCTGCATTTTCCGGGCTGAAACTGTAAACCTTGCGGAAACTGACCATGCGGCGAGGAACTGTTGCGGAAAGGTGAGATCTGCGAGGTTCGGGACTTGATCTGCGGGTACTAAGGGCTGAAAACTGAAAACGCTGATGTTCTTTGACCTTCCGTCGCGAAGAATCTGCAAAACGCTAGGGTTTGTAAAAAACGCTAGGGCTGAAAATCTGTAAATCTGACGCCGATTGTCTACAAAGGCAAAACGCTAGGCTGATCTGCTGTCTGTTGTAGTCGCCGGGGCTGATCTGCTGTGCAAAACGCCAAGGCTGGTTCTTCATGCAAAAACGCTAGGTTGATGGATCTGCTCCAAAAACGCTAGGCCTCTTGAGGGGTTTCTGTTGAGAAGTTGCCTATTGAGCATGTCCTCCTACTGCCTCTTCTGCCAGAAAGTGCTAACTTGGGTTTGCTTATATATTAACTTAGCAAAATTGCCCTACCTACTTTTGTTGGAAAGTCACTTAAAAATAATAAGTGAAAATAACCAAAAATAGAAAAATAGGCTAAATGCAATGGAAAATTCCCCTAACTGATGCTAATGGATTCTGATGATCATGCTGTGTGCAACCGGAGGATATGCATCTATGCTAAGTGACTAGGCATGCACGGTCTACGAATAGACTCACAAAAGTGCCAGATCACTGCTAATCTAAACTGACTGGACTGACTGAACCCTGCTGTGGTGTAGCTTGTCCATGGACACATAGGATTGGGATGTGTCACGTGACATCCCCTCCTTTTCAAAGTGAGGTACTGGTACCGAACTGTATGGCGTCGAGGGAGATCACCAACAGCATCCGGAATCCTGGAAGGGACTCTTCGCCGGCCCACTCCGCTGTGTGGGTCGTGCAATACTTGAACTTCATAAAGGTCTACAATGCTTGCTTCTTTGGGCCGCGCCGAAAGCAACACAAAGTCTTCTGAATCTCCTTCTTGCTTCAACTTCGTCTAGAGTCCTACTTCTTTCGTCTTCAAGAATCTCCATGGCTGAAAATTCCTGAAACCATCTCCAACACAAAACCATGAACATACCCATTCCATGTTAAGTGAAGGAAAAAAATCTTGTCTTCTCTAAAGACTGTGCATGCAACGTAGATGAACAAATAGACGGAGTGACAACCCGTTCATCAAACACATGAAAACAATGAGGTCGAATCTTTTCTGTTTGATCGAAATCAATCAACTGTGGCAAATCACAATGGAAATGCCCATGCTTTGTGCTCATACTATCATGTGATCTTTCGTCATGCCAAGGAAGAGACATGGAATGCGACTTCCTTACATATAAACTTTTCAACTTTTCATGAACAATCCGCATACATTTGTGCTCATCCATGAGAGAAACATGCTCAACATACAATATGTCATGCCTAGGAAAAGGGATCACATAACGATGTTGACTAAAATACAGGAAATTTTCACGAATAAAACACTCGAACAATGCGTGCGTATCAATCATGCGAACCCATAATACTTCCTGTGATGGTTCTTTGGACCAAGGCTCGAGAGCCAAGATCGCTTCTTCGGGATCTATCGCATCTTCTTGTGGGGGATCTGTGGACCTCGACTCGAAAGCCAAGATCGATTCTTCCTGAATGATCGAATCGTCCTGTGGGGGTTCTTTAGACCTCGACTCGAAAGCCAAGATCGGATCTTCGTGATTGATCGAATCTACAACGAGGTTAGTTTCGCTAGGAAAAGCATCCACTAACACATCATCCTTGTGAACAATCGCATCATCTTCATGCAACTCATCATGCTTGTGAGAAATCACATTTTGATCATGCAAATCATCATGCTTGTCATTGGCATCCAAATCATCATGCTTAGCAATATCATTCAAATCATCATGCTTATCTGTCATTTAAATCATTGTGCTTATCATTGTCAATCAAAACATCATGCAAGTCATTGTCAATCAAATCATCATCATGCTTCACACAATCATGCAAATCCTGTGTGTCATGCTTTGGAGAAGAAGCGACCGAGAGAGTCTCCGTCTCCTGAATCTCTTGCATCTGTGTCGGCACAGGATACAAGAGTCGCAAGAACTCTTGCATGTGTCGGTCGCGCCGTTCTTGGCTTGCCTTTCTTTCGGCTTCTCTTTCTGCGTGTCTGCGTTTCATTTCTGCCATTCTTTCCTTAAACATCTGCTTTAACTGGAGTTAGTGCAATCTTTGTTGTAGATAGGGAAGGGTCAGAAAAACCTCCTGGTGGGGAAAATTCTTCTTCGCCTCTCTCATGCTCATCACCTCCAAGCGAAGTATCCATTCCGCTTCGAGTGATGATCATTCTGAAGTCGTGGGTTCTTGTGGTCTTGGGTTCTTAAGTTCACGAGGAACTTGGGTTCTTAAGGGTCTTGGGTTCTGAAGTTCACGAGGAACTTGGGTTCTTGGGGGTCTTGGGATCTTTAGGTTCTTAAGGTTCTTGAGGTGTTCTTTCGCTTGCAAATCGCGTTGGAGAAGGATCTTCTCTTCACCCGAGTTCTACTCCTTTCTGCGGGCGCACCCCTTGGCGGCCTTACGCTCACACCAAGGTTGCTTTTTCCCACCTCACGTCGATTGGCCGGCCGCTAAGTGCACGGTCCGCTCTCAATGAGTGAAAAGAGACACAAGGGGAGGCTGGACAAGCCCTTCTTTCTTGGGATTCCTGTCACTCTTCAACAAAACACGATTAGGAATCGCCACGCCCAAGTAAACTTGGATTCGTGCGATCGCAACAACCAAAAAAAATTATTGCGGTTCTTGTGGTTCTTTCCTTGAGTAATGCAGAAGGCTTCCAGAGCTCTGATACCAATGTAAGATGCAGCAGAATGAATGTTGTATTTTCTCAGCAGATAAAGATTTGCAGATTTCAGCCATTAGAGTTTTCAGATTTCAGCCCGTCTCGTCGTCGTCCTCATCGTCGTCGACATCGTCGGCAAGTCCAAGCATTGTAGAGATTTCTGCAATCATAAGTAGACCGCTCTTGCCATAGAGAGTGGGGCCTTCGGAGGAGGGTTTTACAACGTCTCTGGTGTTGTATTTCTCTTCTCTCTCTATCTCTCAGTCTCATGCACTTACATTCACTGTGTCCATTCACTTTGTTTGTGTCCATTGCACTCTCACACTAAAGGAACGGAAGGCTCTACCTTCCGTAAGTAAAAAGAACCCTTCAGCATAGTTCGAAGCACTCATCTTGAGCAAAGTTCAACATTCATTCCGCTGCACCTTACATCTGTGGTCTCCACTGGGACTATGAACCCTGCCTTCAATAACTTGTCCACCTCTTCTCGCAAGGCTTCCATCTGCTCTTGACCCATCCTTCTTAGCCTTTGTCGCACTGGCTTAGCACCAGCTCTATATGCATCTCTTCTTCTTTGAACCTCTAATCTCTTCATATGATGTAATGAACAAATCAGGAAAACTAGCCAGCATGTGCAAATATATCGCCTTCTCCATAGCTGAGAGGTCTTCACTAATCATTTGTGTCATCAATTCCTGCTTCTTTGACAATTCAACCTTGGTTTGCATCAGCCCTTCAATCACTTCATAAGGCCCTTCACTTTCATCTTCAATCTCATTTGCAAATGGAACTAAACCAGACTCGTGGATTTCTTTGTCCATCAGAAGAAATGCAACATCAACATCCTCATCACTGCTGGTAGTACTATCACTGTCCTCGTCAGTCACTGTGGAATAGTCTTCATCACTAGACTCATCCTCATCTTCATAAAGTTTCTCCAATAGTTTCCTTGTGTCCATAGAGGCTAATCGTACCGCGTCTCCAATCTTGAACAGCTCCCACTGCCATAGTTACTGAGGACGGAGGGGACGGAGCCTAGAGACAAGGGACGCCCGGTTCCGAGACAGGGACGGGTGGGGACGGGTGGGTGGCCTGCCAAGTGGGAACGCAGGCAAAGCGTCACGGGTACGGCAAGGATTGGGAGGGGACTTTCTTTAAAATTTGAAAAACTGATCATTTCTAGTGGCTAGTTCCTCTCCAATAGCTATATGTTTGAACTTTGAAGCGCCCCAATGGCTATAAAAGCCACCCTTTGGGTCCTCATTTCTCGATGTTTTATTAGCACATTTGTATCTATATGACTCGTGTTCTTTGGTCTATTTCAGTGTAAATTTGTGGTCAAAGTGATGTTCTATGTGTGTGGCATGTGTGTAGATCAAAAAATGCCAAAAAAACCCGTTTCCTGACTTTTGCCGTCCCCGTCCCCGTTCCCGACACCGACCCGCCGTCCATGTAACTATGCCCACTACACGTAACCATGGTCTACCCAGTATAATAGGATATGCTCCCAACCTCGTTGGCATCACATGAAAATCAACCACCGCCTTTGCATAATACACCTCTACTTCTAAGCTCTTTACAACACCCAAACATTTTACTTTCTGATGGTTGCCAATCTGATCCAAAAGCCTGACACCCCAGTCACTGTAAGACCCATCTTCTCCACGCATGAGTGTGTTATGACATATTTGGGCTCCGCCATCAACATAACCTTGTCCCATATTTTTTCTTTTGTGCCACACATCTACTATTGGACAAATGTATGGTAGCTCATCCATCGCCAACACCTTCATTCAACTTCTCTATGGTTCTTTCTTCATTGGGTTAACCATCCTCTTCTACTGTCGCTTTAGCTTAGGCACCATCTCTATAAGCTGCCCAAAAGTGACATCTGCTTTCCTGCTTGTCAGATCCTCCTTCAAGTCATAGCTTAATTGCCCATCTCTTAGTGGAAAATCTGAAACATGAAACTTGCGACGAGTCCTCCTTTTCCTCTTGGCCTTGGCATCCTCGTCTTCATGGCTCTTTCCCTTCTTCTTGCTAGGACCTGGGGCATTTCTTCCTTCCTTATCCTATGTGGTCCTCTTCCCAATAGGCATCACTGATGCATCCTCCAGCTTTGCTGCCTTCTTCAAGGTGACCACACTTATCACTTGTCTTTCCCTTTTCCTCTTGGGTTAATCCACTGGTTCCTTCTTCTCCCTTAATTTCAATGTCCTAATCATTTGACCTAGTTAGCCCCTATCTTGACAATGGATACATGTCTCCCCCCATCCTTGGTGGCTTATCACATTGCGGGCTGATGTGGCCCAACTCTCCGTGGGTGTCTGCCTCTAGACTCTACCATTGCTTTGTCCAACACCATTCCTGGGTCTTTCTTCACCTCCTGGCTGATTTGCAAACCTCCCCCGACCTCGATTATTTCCCACATTACCTAGCATGTTTAGACTGAGATTCTTCATTGAATCTACCACTTGCCTCATGTCTTGCCTTAGCCCATCATCTTGCACTGCTGTAGTGACCATTGCTGGCATAACCTGAGGAGTAGCAGAAACCACTGGTTCATGATGAACCCTTGGCATGCGACCTTGCAAAGAATCCATAGGCTGAAACTCAGACCTCCTGGGCAAAGACTCTACTCTTAGCTGACTCATTCTTCTCAGCTTCCACTCTTTGTTCCTTGCTACATCTAGTGCATCTTCATATGTCCAAAGCTTCTTTAGCTCCACTCTCCAACGTATATTCTCCCAAAGACCAGCCAAAAACCTGTCCTTCTTCATCATGTCAGGTGGAGGTACCTGTGGTGCTAAGGCCTTGCACATCCGATCCCATGCCATTGAAAACTTACGTATGTACGCATCTACTTGCTCACCTCCCTTTGCACCAAACCCTGTACTTCTTGCCATACTTTGTCAGGATCTTCTGTCTTCACAAACTCCACTTCCAATCCATGCCTTAGATTGTTCCAACTTAATCTCACAGGTGGATCAGCCACAAGCAGCTCCTCTTCAAATGGTTTGGACCAAACTCGTGCATCACTGTTCAAACAAATCTGGAGAAGACGTAACATTTACGCAAGATCATGAATCTGGTAGCTAATGCAGGCAACCTCCATCTTCTCCAAAAAGTCTTCCACATCTTCATCACTTCTTCCATGAAATTCCGGATAAGAGAAAGCCATGGCTACCCAAGTTTCAATGCTTTGAGAATCCCTTCTAACACAGGTGCAAGAATCCAAAACTTTTTACTGACTCGATCCCCAGAAACTTCAATGGAGCTTAAGCTTTAGAAAAGGATGAACCCATGCACATCAAATTGGTTCTCATACTTAATCATTGGAATCATAACAAGCAAAGGGGATTCCAGTATCTCTCTTAATCTTCTTGGCCCAAACATAAAGACTATGCACTGCTGGTAAAAAATATTCATGTCCACATGAATATTTATCTGGATTCTTTGTGCAAAATGAAAAGGAGTGAACTGAGGTCCATCATGATTATCCATTAAAGGCCAGCCATGCCGTCCCAAGAAAGCACACTTGACTAATTACCCTCTAAGTTTGCGAAAATTTCAGCAGCATAACAACATAAATGGCTCAAAAGACAAAAAAACCAACCATCAAACTTAGAAAAATTTTGGCAAAGTTTCCCAGAAGTAGAGCAGTAAGAACCCAAAATATAGATTGTATATGTATGCATAACTTGCCAACAATGGAACCCAAGCATCAAGTAGGAATTACTAGTACATAGCCTATAACGAGGTCACGAAAAGGGTGCTCCAACCACCTGTATCACCGAAAGGATCTCACATTTGAGAATCCCCCATCTCAATAAAACCTCACCACGACCCTCTCACGCAGGCTTATGCAAATCTCGTATAGTCAGGTCTCAGAAATGACTATCTTCCAAACCAAGTCTCAGAAATGGCTGGGACTACCAAATAAAACCAAGTATGGCTCCACAAAGGTGTACAATGACAGTATCCACAAGTAACGTACAATACCAGACAATGCGCTAATACAGGCGCCGAATGATGCATACCCATTGCAACTGCAAGTGACTCCCACATGCATGTATATCACTCCACTACAGCTACCTGTACCTGTGTGAATCACCTGTACCTGTACCTGTAACCTGTAACCTATAACCTGTAATCTGTGATCTGTAATCTGCAACCTGTAATCCAAAAGCTGAAGATATTCAAAGAAGATCCTCAGTGGGGCGCCAAAAGAATGTTAGCGGGATGGAAACACACACAACGCCTCTATAATCACCCAACACACGTTCTTGGGATGATACACACACACACTATGGGACACCACTCGGCTTACACAACCCACCTGACCAAGATAGGGAACACACCGATGGAGTGAGAGGAGAGAGACTATCCATTTGTCCACTCAACACAAAGACACACACACATACACCCAAAAAACTCAGCTCAAAAGAGAAAGATCTCTGATATTTAGATACAATTGAGCTTAGGCCAACACCAATGGGGCAAATAGCTCACACAATATGGATGAAATATGCCCGATACAATTACAAATTTGAGCAAAGGCTTCGCTCACAGGAGAAACTTACACAGCCAAAACCGTAGAAAAACAGTGAGGAATTTGGCAAAATGGACAGCGCCATTGCGTCCGGAACGGCCCAAAACCCGAGTCTACAATATCAAAGTGCTCAAATCCGACCTCGGATGATCAATTTATGGCCAAAACAGGCTCCAAAAACCACAAAAACTCAGTTGCAGCTATTCCTCCTCTTCTCTCCACGTTTTTTTCTGGTTTTTTCTCAGGTTTTTCAGTGTCCACACTTCACTTTATCCCTTGGGCATCTTTGGCCTTTTGATTGACCTCAAACGGACCCCGAACAGGCCAAAAAATGGCCACGCAATGCAATTTTGTTACCCTTTTACATCCATCTGCACACCTGGCACTCAACTTTTTCCGATAATGCATCCCGCAATCACATGAAGTGGCCCCCAAATACAGTTCTCATGATGACCTTTCTGCATAATTGATCCCAAGAAAACACTCCCGTTGTGTCTATACTTATCCACGTGCAAGTCTTGATCCCATTCGACCTCCTGACGCAATTGGATGCCACTTGACGCACTTGCTTACCTCATGGCGTTCGCCCGCTGATAGCTTCCTTGAGAAGTTTTACGCTCTACCAACTCCTCATTATTATAGAAAAACACACTGATACTGATGACAATGAAAATCGATGTACTATGTACACGTTGTCCTACCTGTACACATGTGTGTTACCACCTGGCTCTGAAAAATGGGCAATTCTTTATTCGATGCACCATGCCTGTGTATGTACATATGCGCAGTCGCTTCTTCCAAAAAACTGCTAACAACGGCAACTCTTCTTCTCAATCTTCTTCCACACCTAGAGTACAGAACTATCATAATGAATCTAAGAGAGAGAACAAATCTCAAGATAAACCTAAGTTAACACTTGATGAAAAGTCTGCTCAAGGAATTGTAGGAGGTTGGTTAACTCTAGAAGAAAGAGCCGCTTATGGCAAAGAAGGAAGATGCTATCAATGCCACACTAAGGGTCATGTTAAGAAAGATTGTCCAAAGAAAGCACAACCAAAATCAATCACAGAATCCACATCTTCTGCCAGCACATTGATTAACCCAAAAAGTGCACCACACATTTCGGATGAGCACCTTGATGAGTCTCTCTTTTAAGTGTTATGGTCATATAAATGGTCAACGTGTTGTGGTCATGTTTGACTCTGGCAGTATGCATGATGTGGTCAGTGATTCTCTTGAAAAGAGAGCTCACCTAGAAGCTATTCCAACGGCTCCTATCGAGGTGTCTAGTTTCGCTCCCGGCATGCACTCTTTAATGATGCATGAATGTCCTAGTATGTTAGTCTCTATTCACAAGCATCTTTCAGTCGAAAATTTGTTGTTTCTCCTGTCACCAGCGTGTGACTACTATCTATCCTTTTTGTTGATTTCTTTCTTATTATCTATTTACTTTCACTTTTTGGAAACACCCCTCGGGAAATCTAACTGCCCTGCATTGCATAGCTAGTGTGGAACTGTCCAGAGGGAGTCCAGGCCTAAGGGCAAGAGAGCACTAAGGTTGGACAAGGACTATGGTTAGCCAAGTGGGGTCATTGACTAGCCAAAGTGGAATCCTTTGCTACAGAGGCTACATTTCAGTTCTGGATGTGGCCGTAGTGTACAAAGAGGGTCGGATGACCTAGAAAGATACAATGGCAGCATCTCCTAAAATTTAGGGAACTGCTATTTTGGGACCTGAAAATGTGTTGACATCATTATCTCCGGAATGACAAGGGGAACATTTTCTTACTCTGCCGTGAAGTCAACTGGGCAACCGGTTGGGATATTTTTAGACGGCAACCCCGAAACGGGAAAATGCTTATAAATGTGCCAAGTGGCACCTTCTGGTGCACTTGCCTCATGCAACAAGAAGTGGCACTGAATTTTAAGCTGGGAGAGGCTAATTTGCAGCTTTTGTCACAGGTTAAGAGATATGGAGTGCTTGCTTTCCCTCTTATGCACAGTGCGGTGCCAGGAGTGATGCCCTGCACGCTACGCACTGCCCTCTCTCTCCCCTTTGGCAGTATGTTATGCCCCTCTAGTGGGCTCTTCATTTGACCAATGTACAGTTGTGTGGGTTCATGCGCGATTGCCGAGGCAAGAGCCTCTTGCACAGGTACTGGATTAGCTAGCGGCTAATCCCCCCGCAGGTACACGTGAATTCGGAGAGGTTTCACGCCAGAAATCTCGTCCGATTCAAAGGGCAAGTAGCCCTACAGGTGCGGGAGCTCGAGGACTTGCTACGGATGCGACCGGCACGTGAAACGGAGCCCGAAACAGTGAATTACAGCCTGCTGTGTATTTTTGCAGGTTTAGGGTTTTGGCCCTAAACGGACCCTAATACCCCCAGGAGGTTCGGGGACGCAAGGGGACCGCTGTACAGGCGATCTGGCGCATTTTCAGGGCTGAAAACAGAGAATTCAGCGTGCTGCAGATTCTCGTCAGGTTTTGCAAAGTGCCCGTATGCGTCGGGAAAGTCGGCCAATGCGTGGGAATACTGACTGTGAAGGGTTCTAGTACAGTTATGCTATCGAAATCGGGCTGGAACAGTGGAAATTCAGCCGAGTTTGTGCGGGGCAGCTTGTAGGGAACCACAGTGTTTATTCCCTCTTTTGAACAATAAAGAAATACCGAAAGGGGCGCCTAAGTTAGGGGCCAATCTGGTGTCCGTCTACTCATACAGGTGCAATCTAGCAGCCTGTATCCCTCTCCCCTTTGTTGTGTCTTGAAAGTACAGGTAAAATAGACGACTAATAATGGGTGAAAGCTAAATCAAGGTTTAAAGTAAAGTCTACCGCCGTTTTTGGATTGAACAGGCCGGTTTCATCTCCTCTCTCAGGATGTGATATGATTTTCGGCACTAAATGGTTTCGTGAGCATGCTCCACTCTTTGATTGGAAAGCAAACACGCTCACTCTCTCTCCCGAAGGTTCCTCTCCCGTGGTCATCCACGGTGAGCAGGGCCTCCATTCTTTACCTCTCATCTCTCATGTGCAGGCTAAGCGTGAGTTACGACGAGGAGCTCAAGCGGTATTCATCTATGCCACTCAAGTGACGCATGTCCTCCAGACCCTAGAACGATACTTAGGTTTGTTTCAGAAGTATGAGCATCTTTTCTTATAGGATCATCTTCCACCCAGTCTCCTCTCAAGCATCCAAAGGATCATTGCATTGAACTCATGGAGGGGGCACAGCCCATCAGTAAGGCTCCCTACCGTTTGAACAAGTCTCAAGAAGCAGAATTAGAGCGGCAACTCACCGTGTTAGGGGCCACGAGTTTCATACACCCTAGTGTAAGTCCTTTTGTTGCTCCTATTTTGTTTGTTCCCAAGAAAGATGGGTCGTCTTGTTTGTGTGTAAATTACAGGGCACTCAACAAGATGACCGTGAAGAACAAGTTTCCGATGCCTCACATAGAGTATATCCTCGATAGGCTCAATGGGGCGAAGGTGTTCAGCAAAATCGATCTCAAAAGTGGGTACCATCAAGTTAGGGTATTAAAGGGCAGCATCTACAAGACGGCTTTCCGCACAGAACGGAGGCAATGGGAGTATGTAGTGATTCCTTTTGGATTGACACGTGCCATGGGCATGTTCAACCGACTCATTTTAGAGACATAATTGGCATGTGTGTTTTTATTTTCCTAGATGACATTCTCTTTTTTTCTACCTCATGGGAACAGCATGAATGAGATGTAGAAAGGGTTTTAGCCCGTTTAGACAAGTGTCAGTTGTACATTGCATCTAAGAAGTCAGAATTTTTTCTCACTGAAGTTACTTACTTGGGCTATATCATTTTTGCACACGGTGTCAGGTTGAACCCCGCAAAGGTAGAACAGGTTCGTAATTGGGATTTGCCCAAAACTGCATATCAGGCATATAGTTCGCATATAAAGAATTTTGCACGCGTTGCCGCACCCATGACTGATGTTTTGAAAGGGGTGAAAACTCGCTGACAGCGTGTTGTTTTGCTCGAGGCAACCATTGAGGCTTTTGAAGCTCTCAAGGTTGTGGTGACTAAGGCTCCATGTCTCCTCCTTACTCTTGGGATGACCCCTTTGAGGTATGGACGGATGAGAGCAATGTTGCCATAGGCGCTATGCTACGACAGCATGGCCGTCAAGTTGCATTTCTCAATAGAAAGTTGAACACTGTTGAAAAGAATTATTATGTATATGATAAGGAACTTCTCTCTCTCATTCATTCTCTCAAGCATTGAAAGCATTTTTTGTATGGTAAAGTTTACTATGCGTACTAATCATCACGCTCTCAAATGGCTTCATTCTATGCTTAGTGCACATTGGAGTGGCTACGAAGCACGGTGGTCTCAGTTTTTTGAGCAATTTGGAGGTTTGATTGAGTATGTTCCAGGTAAAGCTAACCCTGTTGCAAATGCATTGAGTCGCAAAGGACAGATTTTGGCTCTAGAGACAAGTTCAGCAGTCTCTATTCAAGGAGTCTCTTTTGACAGCATGAAGAACAAGTATGCAGATTCCGAGTTTGATAAGCAATGATTGCAGGCAGGCTCTTGCTTCCCAAGGGCCTAGCAACTATCTCATTTGTGAGGGTCTTTTGTATTTTCATCACCGTCTTTGTGTGTTGCCTCCTCTTAGGCAAGCCATATTGCATGATGCACATGATGCACTCAAGGGTGGGCACAGAGGCATGAATACCACTTTAGAAAAGGTAGAAAGATTCTTTTTTTTTGCCTAAAATGTGAAAGATGTGTTCAAGTATGTGTCACACTGTTCCATTTATGAAAAAGTAAAAGCTCCTCGAGGTAAGCAACAAGGCCTCTTGCTACCGCTGCCTATTTTTCAGGACATTTCCATGGATTTTATGACTAATCTTCCACCTAGTTTGCATTCATAAAACACTCAGTGTCTAACCATCCTTGATCATTTCAGTAAGTTTTGCATGTCGATTTCTTGTAAGGCCACAGTGACTTGAAAATTTTGGGACCAAGTTGAATTTTTCATCCGCATTTCACCCATAGTCCGATGGTAAAACTGAGATCTACAATCAGTTGGCTTTTGATGTTTTGAAGTCTTATGTGCATGCCCAGCAGTCTCATTGGGAGCAGTATCTCACGTTAGTTCAAGCAATTTTGAATTACTCATATTCCAGTGCCATTGGTAGAACTCCGTATGAGGCAGCATTTGGCCGTCTATTTCAGTCTTTGTTGACTCGACGAGTCAGTCAGTTGTCTGATGCCAATGCTGAGAGCCACTCTTTGGATAAGAACACTAAGAGTGTGAAGCTTCCGCTAAGCAAGGCTCGGGAGTCTTATTCACGTCAAGCTAACAAGCATCGTCAAGATGTTACTATCAAGGAAGGGGATTGGGTCTATCTTAGGATCATGAAACAATGTCTCAAGCAAGTAGGAAAGAAGTGTCCAAAGTTGTCTTTTCATATGTATGGTCCTTTCCAGTTATTAAAAAGATAAACGAGGTTTCTACAAAATTGCAGTTGCCTAACTCATGGTCAATGCACAAAGTTTTCCATGTTTCTTGGTTGAAGTTGTTTCAGGAAGACCCACGAAAGGACATTTCTAAAGAAGAACCCGAAATCATTGATGAAGCAAAAGTCATGGAACCGGAGCAGATTTTGTTGCACCGGTTTCGTCATGGATCAAAGAAGCAAGTACGACAATACCTTTTGAAGTTCAAAGATCGAGGAACCCATGAGGCAATGTGGGTTGAGGAAGCATTTTTCACGGGTTACCCAAAGTTGTTGGCAAACTACAAAAAAGCCATGCAGCTCGGCACCAATACCTCACCTTGAACGGGGGGGATGTCACTTGCACATCTAACCCTATGTGCATGTGGACAAGTTGTTCCTATTTCTAGGGTTTAGGTAGCCTAAGAAGTGTTATGGTACCTTTGTGAGCCTGTACGCAGGCCGTGCATGTCCAAGCACTTAGAGTAGCTGCATACCCTCTGATTGCACATAGCAGTACAGTCAGTACCCATCATGAGCATTTTCCAGTGCATAGAACCTTTTTAGCCAAGTACACATTTTTTCACTAATTTATTAAATAAGTAACTTTTTTCCCATGTCGTGGGGCTGTAGGGGAGCTTGCTCGACCGAGTCTCATGCAGGTATATAAGGAGGCATCCCAACTGAGTGGCACACCCCTTTATAGGCCGTAGCTCCCATGTGGATGGAGGCCTTCACGCGCTTGGAGGTCCTTATTGCCGTTAGGGCTTGCTCGGAGACAGTGCTCCCCGTGTTTTTTTGAGATTCAGGGGGAGGGCCGGCTTCAGAGAGTCTCAGTAGAGGCACCACAGATTGCAAAGTGTTGCTTTCAAAGGATTAGAGTTGTGGGCATTTGTGGGAGGACTTGTGTCATCAATCCTAACCCAGCAGATCTTGAGTCTGGACACATAGCGACTTTGGGCTTGGGAGAGCTGCTCTCTGGCACGAGTTGCAGTGGGACCTAGGAGAGTGGTTCTCCCGGGATCCTTTCTCTTCAGCCGACCACCAAGCAATCCCTTTTTCCAGTATATAGCTCATTTGGGGCAACACATACTAACAAGACAAAGGAGACTGTAGCACTTCCCTAGCAGGAGGAGGGTCTCATAGCTGAGTTCTTGTCAGTTTTTTGGGAGCGGTTGTGGGACAACAGGCAGCCGAGGAGAGTTACTATTTTCCAATGGCTGCTGGTAGCGCACAAGGCTACAGCAGTTGGGTGTTGGCTGGTACACAATGGCTTCTCGGCAGCATGTGCGGCCTGTAGCCATCCAGTGGAGAGTCAGCGACATTGTTTGTGGCATTGTTGTCACAAACTGCTGACGTGTCAAGCCACTAAAAAACGGAGCCAACTTGCAAACCCCGTCTGTTGGGGCCCAAGTCAATAGAGATAAATAATGCAAGACCAACACACATACACACACACACAAGACGTGCAGCCAACTGATGAGGTGGCAGGACTGTACAGAAGTCCCGGATTTTGCGTTGACAAAGCTGACGTGGCAACTCTACGGATTCCCGTAAAACGCACTGATGGCAGCTCTACGGATTTTCGCAAAACATGCTGTTTGCTTTTGGGCAGGATGCTTTTGAGTTTGAAGCTTTTCATGTAACTGTTCTTCATAGACCAAAGGCTTTAAATATGTGCCATGGGCTCATTCTCTAGCATGCTTCCAGGTGAAGGTGCAGAGCGTGGAGTACCGGCGTTGTACTGAGTTCAAGCAATATAAAGAAATACCAAAAGGGCGCCAAGGTTTGGGCCAATGCTCTCTTGGGGTGAAACTCCACCACTCCCTGTATTGTGTGTCGAGCACTCTCTATTTCTTTCGGTTCAGTTGTTATTTGAACTGCTTAAAGTTGTTCAGTCTGTTCTTTTCCGTTGGCACGTGGTGCTCGTCCCCGAAACAACTACCCCATAACACAGTTGGTTTGGCTTCGGATTCTCCGGCTCATGCCAGCCCTCTCTACAACCCGGCAGTACATTTGGGGTTTTGCATCTTGGTCCACTCTCATAGGCCCAGCACTCTACTTTGAGCTGGCTTCCACCAACAGGATGACAGTGATCCAAGAGGGTCAACTTACACTACAGCTTGCAACAGAGATCATCCGTCAAGAGTGGTGCAATGACAGAGAGTGATGTTGGGAGCTCATTTGTGGCATAACACTCTGGTTCATTTGGCGGGCACGCTGCTTCAACATCTTTGAGGCTCGGTCTGTTCCACCAGTAGAGACTGTTCAGGACAATTGGCAGGAGTTGATACACACATGCAGGGGTCAGTTTAAGGGCTTCAGGGCAACTCCAGCCGCATGCGGGAGCGTCGAGAGGCTTTGTTGCGACTATGGTGGACAGGGCCTTTCTTCACCATGGTTCATGGTGTGCTTGGATGTAACCGGCTTGTTAACTTCAAAAAGGGCGGTAGACTTTACTTCAAACCTTGATTTAGCTTTCACCCATTATTAGTCGTCTATCCTACCTGTGCTATAATGACACAACAAAGGGGAATGGGATACAGATGCTAGATTGCACTATATGAGAAGACCGACACCAGACTGGCCCCTAAATTAGGCGCCCCTTTCGGTATTTCTTTATTCTTGAACAGAGGGAATAAAAGCTGTGGTTCCCTACAAGCTGCCTTGCACAACCTTGGCTGAATTTCAACTGTTCTGGCCCGATTTCGGGCAACATAACTGTACTAGGACCCTTCACAGTCAGTATTCCCACGCATTGGATGACTTTCCCGACGCATATGGACACTTTGCAAATCCTGGCGAGAGTCTGCAGCATGCTGAATTCTCTGTTTTCTGCCCCGAAAATGTGCCAGATCACCTGTACAGCGGACCCCTTGCGTCCTCGAACCTCCTGGGGGTATTAGGGTCCGTTTAGGGCCAAAACCCTAAACCTGCAAAAATACACAGCAGGCTGTAATTCCCTATTTCGGGCTCTGTTTCGCGTGCCGGTCGCATCCGTAGCAAGTCCTCGAGCTTCCGCACCTGTAGGGCTAATTGCCCTTTGAATCCGACGAGATTTCACACGTGAAACCTCTCCGAATCACCTGTACCTGCGGGGGATTAGCCGCTAGCTAATCCAGTACCTGTGCAAGAGGCTCTTGCCTCAGCAATCGCGCATGAACCCACACAACTGTACCTGGTCAATCTGATGAGCTCACTAGAGGGGCATAACCATAAAGAATAAGGGGGAGAGAGAGCAGTGAGAGGTATACAGGTCATGACATCCTGCACCTCACTGTACATAAGAGGGTAAGCCAGCACTCCATTGAAGCTCTCCCACCTGTGAGAGCACTCAAAAACGAGCTCACAGCTGAAAATCACGTTTTTGCCTTCTCTTTAAGTAGTAAACTGGCCTCAGAGTGCCAAGTGTCACTCATTTGTGCATTTTCCCGCTTTAGACCCTCGGGTCTAAAAATATCTCACCTGCAATCTCTGTTGACTTGGCCACAGAGTAACAAAATGATCCCCATGTCAAACTGCACGTGATGACGCGAAGACATTTTGCCGTCCAAAAATAGCAATCCCTAAAATTTAGGAGTTTCTGCCAGTACATTCTTCTAGGTCATCTGACCCTCTTTGTACACTGCAGCCACACCCAGAACTGAAATGTAGCCTATGTAGCAAAGGATTCCGCTTTGGCTGGCCAATGACCCCACTTTGGCTAACCATAGTCCTTGTCCAACCTTAGTGCTCTTTAGCCCTCAAGCCTGGACTCTCTCTGAACAGTTCCACACTAGCTATGCAATGAAGGGCAGTTAGATTTCCAAAGGGGTGTTTCCAAAAGGTAAAACAAACGAAATTCCCCAAAGAAAGAGAAAATAAACAAGAATGGAATTGCCACTGGCTGGTGACATACCCCCCTGTTGAAATCTCAAACGTCCTCGTTTGCACCTATGGTGTACATGCTTACAGTCAGCACTCGGGTGTCCGGACACCGTGTCGACACATGTACGACACATACATGCTCACAGTCAACACCTCGTTGGCACATGTATTGCCTGCGTGTGAACCCTGTCCCAATGACATAGTGGAAGCGTCACACTCTGCCATTGCTTTGAGTCCATAACTTTCCAATGACAAAATGAAAGCGTCACATTTTGCCACTGTCGTTTAGTACACGTTGGATCCAGTAACCTTTCGAGCATACCCAAACCGACAGTTTAAGAATGCAGTTACATATGTACTCTTCAATAGAAATAATTGTTGTACACTTGACAAACTGACAAGAAATACTCACTTCTATAGCACTAAACAAACTTTTGAACATTCCATAAGAGCAATTGCCAAACTGACAATCTGTACAGCTTTAACATTCATGTAACATGCACTTCATTTGAGCTCACTGTAAGTAACATGTACATCATTTCTTTCAGAAGCCATTGTCACATTGACAATCCATGTAGCTCTGAATCTGAAGTGGTCAAGGTAGGTTGCAAACCAAGGTTTTAAGTTCCCATACTTTTAGTGACTCTGCAAGTTCACTTTTTTCCATCCACTTGACATCCAGAGGTGAATAGCTTTTGAACTTTACGAAACAGCACCTTGCAACCTTGCCTCTTCTTTTCTTTCTTTATGTGCCAAAATCTGTTCCGGGACCAAGATCTCGTCAAGTTCCTCGACTTCCGACTGATCTTCAGCTGGCATATCTTCTGGCACATCACCCACATAGGGTCTGAGAAGACTCACATGAAACACATTGTGAATCTTTCAACTCTCAGGCAATTTCAGCCTTTATGCAATATCACAGATTTGTATACTGAGCATCGAAAACAATCTTTTTCTGCTCTTCATCTTGATCTTTGGAGATTAACTTGTGATCTACCCTTATATTGTCACTTTTATTGGGCTGAGAATTCTCTTTTTCACCCAATTTTGGCAGCATAACTGTAGTAGAAACCTTCGTAACCAAAAATCCACATATCCAAATGATTATCCACGCATAATAGAGCACTTTCGCAAACCTGTCCTGGAAATTCAGCACGCTGAATTCTCTGTTTTTAGCTCCTAAAATGCTCCAGATCACTTGTATTACTGTCCTCTAACTTCCCCGAAGCTCTTGGGACAAAAAGGCATCAAATAGGGTCAAAACCCTAATTCTGCAGAAAAATACAGCAAGCTGTATTTTCTTCTTTCGGGCTCTTTTTGCGTGCCAATCGCACCAATTCGTAGCCTTTGATCTTCTGCATCAGTAGGACTACTTGCCCTTTGATTTACACGAGATTTCTCGCAAGAAATCTTGTTAAATCATCCTGTACCTGTTTTGAATTAGCCTTTAGCTAATGGTACCTGTATGAAATCATTCCAAGTGGAAGGAGTCTGTCCTTGTAACAACAGTGTATTCCACCATTGACTTGCATTTTTTTTTCAGAAAAGTGGCAGCTTTTCTGACTTTAAATGCTCCTTCCAACAAATGCTTTGTCAAACTGTTCGAGGAAAGAGAAAACCTTTGTCCTCTCATCAAAGCCATTGAATGTGTCAATGGACTCACTGATCATCTTCTTTGTATGGCTTTAGCTTATCCATTGACTTCAAATTGTCAAAAGAGACAGTTTGCATAATGGGTACACTTGTGGGAGCCATCTGTACTCCCTGGCTAGTAACATGTTGATGTCCAGGTGTCATATTCACTGATGGGATTGAAAAACCAGCCATACCCAAGTTGCCTTGTGACACCCCAAACTGACCTTGTGTGCCCTGAAATCCTGAGTGCAAACCAATGTTTGCATACATGGGGTTGGGCACCATGCCTTGCATACCCCTAAACACTGTTCCTGGCATGCCAAAACTGCCTTGAACTTGATGTGCTATTAATGAAGATTGTTTGAACTCCATAAATCTTGGATTCTCCATCAATTGCTTGAACATGGTCACAGTAGTAACAACCTGCAAAGCTTTCTCTGCTTGGCCTGAACTCTCGCCAATTTCATCTATAGTTGGAGTAGGCTATCTATCCTCTGAAGAGGAACCCTCTTCCTTGTTGCCATCCATCCTGTATCCAAAGAAAGACTCGTAGCCTTTCTCACCTGTATCCAAACTTCAAAGAAAGACTCTCGTAGCCTTTCTCACCTGTAAATCCAAAGAAAGACTCGTAGCCTTTCTCACCCGTATCCAAAGAAAGACTGTCGTAGCCTTTCTCACCTGTAAATCCACTCAATCTACTTTCAAATTCTCTGTGTTTTCAAGGTCATCCCAAACTCTCTCTGTGTCTTTAACCCAAACTAACCAAGGCTCACTTTTTGAGGAAAAAGTGATTTAATCCCGTCGATGGAACCATGTAACCGGGCGGTAGACTTTACTTCAAACCTTGATTTAGCTTTCACCCATTATTAGTCGTCTATTCTACCTGTGCTATAATGACACAACAAAGGGGAATGGGATACAGATGCTAGATTGCACTGTATGAGAAGACCGACACCAGACTGGCCCCTAAATTAGGCGCCCCTTTCGGTATTTCTTTATTCTTGAACAGAGGGAATAAAAGCTGTGGTTCCCTACAAGCTGCCCTGCACAACCTTGGTTGAATTTCAACTGTTCTGGCCCGATTTCGACAGCATAACTGTCCTAGGACCCTTCACAGTCAGTATTCCCACGCATTGGATGACTTTCCCGACGCATACGGACACTTTGCAAATCCTGGCGAGAATCTGCAGCACGCTGAATTCTCTGTTTTCTGCCCCGAAATTGCGCCAGATCACCTGTACAGCGGTCCCCTTGCGTCCCCGAACCTCTTGGGGGTATTAGGGTCCGTTTAGGGCCAAAACCCTAAACCTGCAAAAATACACAGCAGGCTGTAATTCACTATTTCGGGCTCTGTTTCGCGTGCCAGTCGCATCCGTAGCAAGTCCTCGAGCTTCGGCACCTGTAGGGCTACTTGCCCTTTGAATCGGACGAGATTTTGCACATGAAACCTCTCCGAATCACCTGTACCTGCGGGAGATTAGTCGCTAGCTAATCCAATACCTATGCAAGAGGCTCTTGCCTCGGCAATCGCGCATGAACCCACACAACTGTACATGGTCAATCTGATGAGCCCACTAGAGGGGCATAACCATAAAGAATAGGGGAGAGAGAGAGCAGTGAGAGGTATGCAAGTCATGACATCCTGCACCTCACTGTACATAGAGGGTAAGCCAGCACTCCATTGAAGCTCTCCCACCTGTGAGAGCACTCAAAAACGAGCTCATAGCTGAAAATCACGTTTTTGCCTTCTCTTTAAGTAGTAAACTAGCCTCAGAGTGCCAAGTGTCACTCATTTGTGCATTTTCCCGCTTTAGACCCTCGGGTCTAAAAATATCTCACCTACAACCTCTGTTGACTTGGCCACAGAGTAACAAAATGATCCCCATGTCAAACTGCACGTGATGACACGAAGACATTTTGCAGTCCAAAAATAGCAGTCCCTAAAATTTAGGAGTTTCTGCCATTACATTCTTCTAGGTCATCTGACCTTCTTTGTACATTGCAGCCACACCCAGAACTGAAATGTAGCCTATGTAGCAAAGGATTCCGCTTTGGCTGGCCAATGACCCCACTTTGGCTAACCATAGTCCTTGTCCAACCTTAGTGCTCTTTAGCCCTCAGGCCTAGACTCTCTCTGAACAGTTCCACACTGGCTATGCAATGCAGGGCAGTTAGATTTCCAAAGGGGTGTTTCCAAAAGGTAAAACAAACGAAATTCCCCAAAGAAAGAGAAAATAAACAAGAATGGAATTGCCACTGGCTGGTGAAATTGGATGGCACTACCGGCCACCAGTGTGGCTTTTTCCTGCTCGCAACTCGTGATTTAGAGCTCATTGTACATATTTTTTCTCATTGGGAGAAACTCCCTATGTTTCTGTTGTAGCTCTCTCTCATAGAGGTGGTTTGTAGCCTTCGGGCAGTTATCATTAACTAACGGAAGGATCGAAAGTGCATGGTGTGAACCTTACACAAAGAGAGCTTAGGCACAAAAAGCACTCTTTCATATTGTGGTGTACACAAGTGGGAGAGAGATAAGACCAAACTGGTGTACACAAGTGGGAGAGAGATGAGGCCAAACTCAGTGAGCCTTCCAGCGGGCACCTCTTTATATTCTTTTACAAGGGTACAAACCAAGATGGCTTCATGCCAAGAAACTAGGTGGCAGGACACCGTGAGGTACTAGCTTTGGATTAGTCCATGTTGTACCATACTAACTGCACTAACATAGACAAAGGTGTGCCTAGGCAGACATTGATTTACAAGCGCAGAGCATCTCCTTCAAATGCTCCCTTGGCATCGCCTTTCCAACCATTATTTTATCTAAAGAATGCCTCCTAAGGAAACAATCGGTACAAGGGACAAGTTCTCAGATGATGAGTTTTAACTTTCCTCTCTCGATGAGCCTATAAAAGCCAAGCCTAGGTGATCTAAAGATTGGAATCCAAACATCAAAGCTTGAATCCTTTGTTGGAACGTGTATTTTGGGTTACTTATCTATTTGTAACTGGCTATATCATTGTCTTACCTTAGGGTCTGTGTCCTTATAGGTGGGTTTTGATAAAAGACATTGTCTTGCCAAAATCAAAACTGAAGCTGATGCCAACCATTACTATGGAGATGAACCACCCGCAGATGACTACAAGAGGAATCACCAAGAAATGGACATGGCTGTACCATGATCACTCACAACAGCTTTGAGAGATGCTCGCCAACCCCAATGCACTACACCCTACATCCACAAATATCCCTAGGAGGGAGAATGGCATCTCTCAGGATCAAGCACAGACCTCCCACATACTATAGATCAAAGCTAGGTATCAGCAACAGCAGAAGACTCATTTTACAACAAACAAAAAGTAAAATTTTCTTCCCACTACACCACAGAAGATATAAACACCTTGAACGCTACAATGCATCTCCTGTGTCATTTTGGCCTTTAAAGGCATTAAAAGAATCGTTTTTCACACAGAAGTGACTCACCGGCAGATGGGGCAAGCACCACTTGAGCCACCATTCCAACTTGCATAAAGGCATTCACGACACATGCAGTGTGCACAAGGGGTAAGCACAGCATCTTCAACTGCTTCAAGACAGATAGGACATTCAGCCTTATCATTTTTTTGAATGTCCTCAATCACTTCCCGTATGAATGCTTTAGTAGGCGCTCCTGTTGACTTTGATTCTGTTGCTTTATGGCCACCAATTAGCCGCTTAGCCAACTTCTCCATATCAGCATACTCCTCAGTATCCCCACGACTGGCATGCACATACAGAACCAAAAAAAAAAGTAGTGAATCCATGATATGCACTTCAATAGAGTGAAGGCAGTAACAAGTGACTCAGGCATTACCTTAGCACAAGAAATGGATGATCACAGCACTGGCGTAACCTCAGCAATAGCTCAAGAATAGAAGCATAATTATGCAGCACTCTGCCTTGCTCTACAAATTTGTCAAATTTCACCTGTACCATACATAAATTACTAATAACATCATTTGAAAGTGTTATGATTGCCCCACTGAAAGCTACCTTTGATTTCTTGTATAACGCATCATAGAAGTCACGCTCTGCCTCTGAGAATTCACAATTGACAACGGAAGCCTCACTCGGGGGTAGCTCCAAAATTGGCCTTTCAAAAGTCAACAGTGGCATTACGGCAGTTAAGTAACACACTAGTGAGGGATAATTTTTAGCTGAAGGGTCTTGTGCTCACCTTCCTTCTTGATCAGTACTCTCTTTGGTTCTTCGCAGCATCAAAGGTTTCAAAATGGCTTGGAGAATCCTCAGCCCTCTCTCATCTCCATCCTGGAAGGGTTTTTGCACCAATTTATTCCACCTGTAATTAGACCACTTTAAACATGTTTTCCAAAATAGACATGATGAAGACTTCAACCCCTGCATAGAGTGTGAATACCATTACCTCATGAATGAATTACCAAAAGTGCAGAAGAATCCTCTACGAAGGCAACAGTAATAATTTCATTATGAAGCAGAAATCAAGTCATCAGTCTTTTGGGGCAGGATAAGATAGCTCTAGAACATAGTCAAGGTTGCCACAGTTAGGCATGGAAAGTAGCTGAGAGCTTGTTAATCAGCCTTTTGAAAGTGACATTTCACACACACACACACACACACACACGCACGTGCACACACTTTTTTTGTAAATCAATTTGATTAATTTACCAGTGGGAAACCTCAAAGCGAGGAAAACCCACCAAAAAGATCAGGTACAAGGGAAAGAACACAAAAGTGTTTGGCTGTACAAAAGGCTAAAAGCATTCATAGGAAAGCTAATGTATCTCTGGAGTGATATCACCAACTTCCAAGGCGAACCACAACGATTGCCTAAGAGAAATCTTGAAGAACGGGAAGGGATCTACATTAATGCGATGGAACATATAGCCACTACGCTCTCGCCATAGGGTCCAGTAAGCCCAGAATCTGACCCACATGAGAAAGACCGCGAAGCACTGCAACACCGGTGAAAAAATGCCAAATGTCACAAGGTGGGCACCACGTGCCAATAGAAAAGAACAGACTGAACAACTTTAAGCACTAAAACTAACAACTGAAAGAGAGAGACGACACGCGAAACGGAGTGGCGGAATTCCATCCCAGAGAGTATTGGCCCCAAACCTTCGCGCCCCTTTTGGTATTTCTTTATATTGCATCAACACAGTACAAGCCGGTACTCCAGACTCTGCACCTTCTCTAGGAAGCATGCCAAAGAATGAGCCCTAGCCTCATATTTAAAGGCCCTTGGCTTGAAAAGCAGTTACAATAAAAAGCCTTTAAAACTCAAAAGCTTCTGGTCCAAAAGCAAAGCCAAAAAGCTACCAGCATAATTCACGGAAATCCGTACAGCTTGCCACGTCATCAGCCAACGCAAAACGCGGAAATCCGTCCAACCTGCCACGTCATCATGCCAGCGCAATTTTCAGAAATCTGCTACGCTGCCCTTAGGGTTAGGGTTAGGGTTTCCAAAATTAGGGTTTCTGGCAGAAATTAGGGTTAGGATTTTCTACTCTCGGACAACCACTTCTTCTATTACTTGTTCTTCTTAGGGTTTAGGCCCCTCGGCCGGCATCTGTAAGTTGGCTCCATTCTTTAGGCTTTGACACGTCAGTAGTTTGTTACATCTCCCCTTCTTGAAAGAGAGTAATCGTCCGCGATTACAACATATCTGCAAAACAACTCAAGTTAGCTCAAAAATTTCCGAGGGACATTCCGAGGGACATTCCGAGGGACAATCAATTTGCTCTTTTTATTAAGGAGTTAGCTTCTCCTTTCGGCTGTTTTGATCAAGGAGTTAGCTACTCCTTTCAGTTGTTTTGATCAAGGAGTTAGCTTCTTCTTTCTGCTCTTTTGATCAAGGAGTTAGCTTCTCCTTTCGGCTGTTTTGATCAAGGAGTTAGCTTCTCCTTTGGTCCAGATCGGAACTCTTGATATTCCGGCGTAGTAAAATTAGCCATCACACCCAGACCGTACTGATCTTCACGGGTGTCTTGATGCACTAAAATTACATACCCAGGCAATCTCATCCAATTAGGAATATTCAGTAATTGACACATCACAATGCAACACAAATGCTCACATATGCATGTTACAAGACGCAACAAACAGCGCCGCTGAGCACTCCCCCGAGACAAACAGTCTGCGATATGAAGCTACTCAACGACTACCTCGTCACTCTCCCCGCAAATAACCTAAAAAGGTTTGGGCCATGAGCTCAGAAGACTGTACAACCAAACGCTCCCCAGAACGCAGTCTGCGTCGCTCGGAGGTTCAAGCATACAACCAAACGCTCCCCAGGCATCGGCCGGCGTCGTTCGGAGGTTTTCTAGCATACAACGAAAGCTCCCCGAGCATCGGCTTGCGTCGTTCCGAGGTTCAAACAATACCAAAACAATATTTCTCACTTCTCCACCCGGGAGTAAAAATCGCCAATCAATGAAACCAGTATTGAAACCAGAGTCAAACATTTCAAATCGACACCAAGACAGGTTTCAAACAGATAGCATCCATTTCAAACAAAGGTCAAACAATACTTTCTCAAACAATGTTCAAAAGTATCTAACTAGAAAACAACTAGAGAGGTCATTCAGGGTTTTGTTCGGACAATCGAACTTTGAGGACAACGGGCTTGTCCTTCTACATCACGGTGATGGTTCAGTTCCGGACCTGGAGAGTTGCATCATTCTTGTCGTGCCAAGGCATGCCCAAGAGAACGTCGCAATTGCCCAACTTCGTAATGTGGAAATCGGCTTTTCCATGATAATCTTGTATAGTCACTGGAAGTGCACCAATGAGCAGTACCACTTTCTGAGTTTGCCCCGTGGCTAGCTCAGCTTCAATTTCTCCACCCTCTGCATCATAATCAAAGTGTATCTGCTTCACGAATTCTGGATGGATGAAGTTCTCCACATCTCCGGGGTCAAAGAAAATAAGGGCTTTCAAGCCGTTGACTTTTCCATAAGCTCTGCATAATTCATTAAAACTCTCGAGGTGTATATCATAAATATCGGGTACTAGTCCAATAGCAGGTCTAGCCTTCTTGGCCAGAGGTGGCTGCGGGGATCTGTCTGTAGTGGGAGCAGAAGGTTGCACTGAGGACATCGAGGATCGCTCAGGACATGTATTGAACGTATGCCCTGTTTCGAAACATTCGAAGCATTGGTGTCACGTGACACATCCCAACCCTATGTGTCCGTGGACAAGCTACATCACAGCAGGGTTCAGTCAGTCCAGTCAAGTCTAGATTTAGGAGTGATCTGGCACTTTTGTGAGTATTCGTAGACAGTGCATGCCCAGTCACTGAGTGTAGATGCATATCCTCTGGTTGCACACAGCATGATCATCAGTATTTCCTTCAGAATCCATCAGATTCAGTCAAGGGAATTTTCCAGTGCATTTAGCCTCTTTTCCCTGTTTTTGGTATTTTCACTTATTATTTAAGTGACTTCCCAACAAAAGTAGGTAGGGCAATTTTGCTAAGTTAATATATAAGTAAACCCAAGTTAGCACTTTCTGGCAGAAGAGGCAGCAGGAGCTTCTCGCTCAACAGGCAACTTCTCAACAGTATCCCCTCAGCACCCCTAGCGTTTTCAATTTGCATCCTCGTCGGAAGTTTGCAGATCCCTGGCGTTTTCATCCATTGCATGTTCGCCATCATCATCAGGCAACCCTAGCATTTTCAGATCAACCATATCGCCAGCAGAAGCATCAGCATTTCACTAACGCTAGAGAGAGAAATCAGCGTTTTGGTTTTCAGCCGATCCGCATCAAAAGAGCAGATCAGCGTTAGTGATTTTCAGCCAAAGACACATCAGAAGGCATCAGCGTTTTTGGTATTCAGCCCTTGA
This sequence comes from Adiantum capillus-veneris, assembly GCF_014529385.1. Taxonomy (NCBI): domain Eukaryota; kingdom Viridiplantae; phylum Streptophyta; class Polypodiopsida; order Polypodiales; family Pteridaceae; genus Adiantum; species Adiantum capillus-veneris. The sequence continues at coordinate 137,717,110 of NC_140955.1, read as the reverse complement.
CAGCACCATATCATCAGCGTTTTTGTTTGTAGCTGAATACTCAGATTTTCAGCAGATAGAAACGCAGCAGATTCAGCCTAAGTGGTTGCAGCAATTTCCCCAATTTCAGCCCATGAAAACGCAGCCAAAACAGTCATTTTCAGACACCAAAACAGCCCCGAAATTCAGCAGATAGAAGACCACAGATTTCAGCCCTAAAGTCGTCGTCGTCATCGGCATAGTCCCAAGTTGCATCAGTCCATTGCATCCGCATTGTACCACTTTGTGCAATCATAAGTAGACTACTCTCGCCGACGAGAGTGGGGCCTTCGGAGAAGGGTTTTACAACGTCTCTAGTGTCGTATCTCTCTTCTCTCTCTCTCTCTCAGTCTCATACACTTGCACGCACAGTGTCCATTCACTTTGTTTGTGACCATTTCATTCTCTCATTAAGAACGGAAGGCTCTCCCTTCCATAAGAACAAAAGGAACCTTGAGCACAGTTCGGAGCACTCATCTTGAGCAAAGCGCAAACAATCATTCCGTTGCACCTAACATTGGTATCAGAGCTTTGGCAGTGTTCTGTATCACTCAAGGAAAGAACCACAAGAATCACAAGAATTGTTTTTGCTTGTTGCGGTCGCACGAACCCAAGTTCGCTTGGGCGTGTCGATTCCTAATCGTGTTTTTGAAGATCCCAAGAAAGAAGGGCTTGTCCAGCCTCCCCTTGTGTCTCTTTTCACTCATTGAGAGCGGACCGTGCACTTAGCGGCCGGCCACTCGACGTGAGGTGGGAAAAAGCAACCTTGGTGTGAGCGCAAAGCTGCCAAGGGGTGCGCCCGCGGAAAGGAGTAGAACTCGGGTGAAGAGAAGATCCTTCTCAAACGCGGTTTGCAAGCGAAAGAAAACCTCAAGAACCTCAAGAACCCAAGAACCAAGACCCCCAAGAACCCAAGTTGGGTATGTTCATGGTTTTGTGTTGGAGATGGTTTCAGGAATTTTCAGCCATGGAGATTCTTGAAGACGAAAGAAGCATGACTCTCGACGAAGTTGAAGCATCGAAGGAGCCACATAAGACTTTGTGTCGCTTTCGGCGCGGCCCAAAGAAGCAAGCGTTGCAGACCTTTATGAAGTTCAAGTACCGCACGCCCCACACATCAGGGTGGGCCGACGAAGAGTCCCTTCCAGGATTCCGGATGCTATTGGCGATCTCCCTCGACGCCATACAATTCGGTACCAGTACCTCACTTTGAAAAAGGAGGGGATGTCACGTGACACATCCCAACCCTATGTGTCTGTGGACAAGCTAGATCACAGTAGGGTTCAATCAGTCCAGTCAAGTCTAGATTTAGCAGTGATCTGGCACTTTTGTGAGTCTATTCGTAGACAGTGCATGCCCAGTCACTGAGTGTAGATGCATATCCTCTGGTTGCACACAACATGATCATCAGTATTACCTTCAGAATCCATCAGATTCAGTCAAGGGAATTTTCCAGTGCATTTAGCCTCTTTTCCCTCTTTTTCGTATTTTCACTTATTATTTTTAAGTGACTTTCCAACAAAAGTAGGTAGGGCAATTTTGCTAAGTTAATATATAAGTAAACCCAAGTTAGCACTTTCTGGCAGAAGAGGCAGCAGGAGCTTCCGGCTCAACAGGCAACTTCTCAGCAGTACCCCCTCAGCATCCCTAGCGTTTTCAGTTTGCATCCTCGCCGGAAGTTTGCAAATCCCTAGCGTTTTCATCCATTGCATGTTTGCCATCATCATCAGGCAGCCCTAGCGTTTGCAGATCAACCATATCGCCAACAGAAGCATCAGCATTTCACTAACGCTAGAGAGAGAAATCAGCGTTTTGGTTTTCAGCCGATCCGCATCAGAAGAGCAGATCAGCGTTAGTGATTTTCAGCCAAAGCCACATCAGAAGGCATCAGCGTTTTTGGTATTCAGCCCTTGACAGCACCATATCATTAGCGTTTTTGTTTGCAGCCGAATACTCAGATTTTCAGCAGATAGAAACGCAGCAGATTCAGCCTAAGTGGTTGCAGCAGTTTCCCCAATTTCAGCCCATGAAAACGCAGCCAAAACAGTCATTTTCAGACACCAAAACAGCCCCGAAATTCAGCAGATAGAAGACCACAGATTTCAGCCCTAAAGTCGTCGTCTGCATCACCGCTGTCGTCATCGGCATAGTCCCAAGTTGCATCAGTCCATTGCATCCGCATTGTACCACTTTGTGCAATCATAAGTAGACCACTCTCGCCGACGAGAGTGGGGCCTTCGGAGGAGGGTTTTACAACGTCTCTGGTGTCGTATCTCTCTTCTCTCTCTATCTCTCAGTCTCATACACTTGCACGCACAGTGTCCATTCACTTTGTTTGTGACCATAGCATTCTCTCATTAAGAACGGAAGGCTCTCCATTCCATAAGAACAAAAGGAACCTTGAGCACAGTTCGGAGCACTCATCTTGAGCAAAGCGCAAACAATCATTGCGCTGCACCTAACAATCAGCCTTCTTGTAACAAGGCGTCTCGTTGACGTGTCAAACGAGGCCGTCGAGGTTGGTTTTCACGGGATTCCCGAGAATTTGTTCGTTGTTGCCGGGAGTTCTGGTTATTGGCCAGAGTTTCTTCTGTGGTAAACTCCAACTTTCCTTTCATGAGCTTGTAGCCGACCGCGGCATGGTCCATAAGCTCTTGCATGGTAGAGACTTGCTTTGAGAGACAATATTCCTGCAATGGTGATGGTAGTCCAATGGTGTAGCGCTCACACTGGTCCTCCAAGGGAATGAACTTAAAGAAGGACACCGGAAGGTACACGTCGAGAAACCTTTGGTTATAGTCGTCCATGGTTTCGGTGGCAAGCATTTTCAAGTTACCCCATTCTGCCAAAATCCGGACTTCAAACATCGAAGTCATGTAACTACATGCAAAAACTGTCTTGAAAGCTTGCGAGGTCCTTGGAGCATGCGGTTGTGTCGCGATTGAACTCCACCATTGCATAGCATTATCTTTAAGAAATCCCGATACTCGAGAAATCTTGGATTCTTCTGTATAGTTCCCCATAGCATAGATGTTGTCGAATTGCTGTAGGAACTGCAATACTTTCTTGCGATCTTTCATCCCGGAAAAAGTGAAAAATTTGACTGTCGTGCTACCATCTTTGAAATCTTTGGGTTGATTAGGCGCATGTCCCGGGTATGGATAATAAGGGTATCCATATGGGCTCCAAACATTGTAGCCTAGTGGCGGTGGTGGTGGAGGTGGGGGCAATGGCGGTGGCAAAGGCGGTTGCACTGGATCAGGGTCAGATGGCTGCACCATATTCCTGAAGACCCCCTCGATTGGAACAGATGGCTGAGAAGGTTGCCGGTTGGAAACTCTCGTACTTTCTGGTGCCGGAGAAGGAGGTACCACCTGGGGCATCAAAGGGGGTAACATGTAGTCAAAAATTGTTGAAAACTTTGCAGCATCGGAAGATTCTGCTGAGGATGCCGCGAAAGAATGTCGTGAAGCTCGTTGAGCAGAAACTGCAAAAATTCTGCTGAATCCATGAATTCCAAGTATTGGGTTCTTAATTGGCTTATGCCCTATAAGACACTGCGGTGAAGACGGGAGCGCGCCCGATGCGCGATGAAGTAAGGGTGGGAGTGGCTAATGAGTCCGGGTTGGAGGGCGAAGATACCTCGAATAATATTCCAATAGCTCTGTCTGCTCTTTTGTAGGACCGGTATGCTTTCAAAAAAGCACACGCCTGATGCTCTGATACCACTGTCACAAGGCGGGCACCACGTGCCAATAGAAAAGAACACACTAAACAACTTTAAGCACTTCAAATAACAACTGAAAGAGAGAGACGACACGCGACACGGAGTGGCGGAATTCCATCCTAGAGAGTATTGGCCCCAAACCTTGGCGCCCTTTTCGGTATTTCTTTATATTGCATCAACACAGTACAAGCCGGTACTCGAGACTCTGCACCTTCTCCAGGAAGCATGCCAGAGAATGAGCCCTAGCCTCATATTTAAAGGCCCTTCGCCTGAAAAGCAGTTACAATAAAAAGCCTTTAAAACTCAAAAGCTTATGGTCCAAAAGCAAAGCCAAAAAGCTGCCAACGTAATTTACGGAAATCCGTACAGCCTACCACGTCATCAACCAGTGCAAACGCCGAAATCCGTACAGCCTACCACGTCATCAACCAATGCAAACGCCGAAATCCGTACAGCCTGCCACATCATCATGCCAGTGCAATTTTCGGAAATCTACCACGTTGTCCTTAGGGTTAGGGTTAGGGTTAGGGTTAGGGTTAGGGTTTCCAGAATTAGGGTTTGCAGGTTTTAGGATTAGGGTTTCCAGAATTAGGGTTTCAGCAGTTAGGGTTTCTGGCAGAAATTAGGGTTAGGGTTTTCTGCTCTCGGACAACCACTTCTTCTGTTACTTGTTCTTCTTAGGGTTTAGGCCCCTCGGCCGACATCTGTAAGTTGGCTCCATTCTTTAGGCTTTGACACGTCAACAGTTTGTACACCAAAACTGTTCATGTAAAACCACCATGGGAAAACAGAGCCACATACAGGCCGATACGCGCCGAAGGAAATCTCGAGTAATGCAACAATCCCACAACAAGTGACAAACATCCTCTTCCACAATCGAGCAACGGACACAAGATGAAGGGCAAATATGGCGTGCCCTAAGAAAAGTACCCACCGGAAGCACACCAAGCAAACAACGCCAAAGAAACAACCGCTCCTTCAAGGGCAAATGGCCGCAGGGTTGCAAAGTGCGCACACACCCCAACAAGGTGATGCAGAGGGAGGCTGCTGACAGGTGCAAAGTCTATCACACAGGCAGAGCGCAGAGATGACCAACTGCCTCTGGGCTGCACGAGGAGGTGTAGGCACACGCCGGCAGGGTGCAGGCTCACGCGCTGGCTCGCACAGGCAGAGAACAGACCCGCGTAGACAAGGAACGGGCAGACAAAGAACTCACTCCTCACTCCCCCCCCACACACACACACACACACAAACACACTTTTTTTTTTAGTAATACCAAATTGAATTACCAATGGGAAACCTCAACTCGAGAAAAACCCATAGAAAACATTACAAGCGGTAAATCGGAAACAGTAAAAGTAGAGCTCGTAGTGGCTAGAAGGGAGCTCATTGAGTTCACAGGCAACTTTAAGAGACTGTCGAAGAGATGTTTTGAAGAAGGATACATACTCCACTTCCATCTGTTGAAACATGAGGATATTACGTGCTCTCCACATTGTCCATAGCACCCAAAATCTAACCTAGCCGTCTACTATTGCGCCTATCTTCAAGGCAGGTGACCCTACAGAGCCTCGAAACTACCGTACTATTATGATTGGACACACATTGGCACAGTTGTATGCATCTATCCTTGAGCAGCAGTTGAGCAGATAGGCAAAGAGTGAAGGCATACGAGCAGCGGGACAGGCCGGTTTTAGGAGAGGCTTCTCCACTCTTGACCATATTCTGACACTCAGAGCCATCATTGAGGAGGGTAGGGCACATGGGAGACGGATTTATTGTAGCTTTGTGGATTCCCGAAAAGCATTTGACATGGTGCCCAGAGCCAGATTGATGCACAGACTACAGGAGATGAGAGTGCCCATTGAGTTGATTTGGGGGATCATGGCTCTATACAGATCAGGGTGGGACACGTACGCACTCCAAAGGGGTTATCTAATTTAGTTCACTCCACTATTGGAGTGAAACAAGGTTGTCCATTGTCTCCTACTCTATTTGGTATGTATATAGATGAGGTTTCTGATTACATTGACAGAGGGTGACAGAGGTGCCCAGCTGGCAAGGACATGGATTCCATTGTTGTTATATGCTGATGATATTGTGTTGATCTCTGACTCACCGGAGGGTATGCAGCGACACTTGGATGCATTACATAGCTTTGCGGAGGATAGTGGATTGTGTGTAAACCTTGGTAAAACCAAGGTTATGGTGTTTAACACCACACCGCAGTGGATCAGGAGATCAGCACCTACATTCATTTATGGTCTGGAGATTGTGGAGTACACAGATGCATACACTTATCTTGGGGTAGTCTTCACTGGGCCAAAGTTTTCTTTGAAGAGAGCAGCAGAGACTAGACTGACTAGAGCGTATGCGGCCTTGGGCGGATTTGAGAGGATGTGTTCGCAGGTTCAGATACTAGCAGCTAGCAGGATATGCCGTCTATGCCATACAGAGCCAGAGACGGAGGCACATTATATATGTCAGTGCACAGTGTATTACGAGATACGGGGTCGCTTCCACTATCTATTCAGAAAAGGCTTTAAACCCTTCTCGAGAATCATGAGCTATCAAGACCAAAGATGCGTTGGCCTATATCTACTTGCGTTACACAGACACAAAGATAGTTTACTGAAGAGATCTAGAGAGAGACAATCCCAAAGACATATTACTGATTTCTTCATATATATACCTAGATGAATCCAGGATAAGCCCAGATTCCTTCACACCAAACACAGGACAGATAGAGGAGCAGCCACCACTGCAAAGCTCAACTCATACTCACACCCGCGGTACTCTCATTGACCAAGCATTGGAACTGGAGAGATCGAGAACGCCCACGACTGAGGAGGAGCTTCACAACATCGATGGAGACTACAACAGAGGATTCGAGCCATACTATCTTGACATCCAAAGTACAGATGAGGATGGATCCATCACCCATTGTATCTTTCTCTTGTATTTGGCACCCATTGTATCAGGGATCACACGTACCCAACACAGTTCGCGCTAGTAGCACTTCTAGATTCATTTTAGTATTTCTTTTTTTGTACTCACGGATTGGTCTCATAGGTCATTTTGGCCTTTTGAAGACGTTAATATATCATTTCATTCTCTCTCTGGATCGAGGTTAACAAGAAAGGAAGGCAAGGAAATAACGTCCACGTCCACACACTATTATTCATCTGACACTAGAGGAGGAGCAAAGAAGACGTGTTGTAACAAACTGCCGACGTGTCAAAGCCTAACGAATGGAGCCAACTTACAGATGCCGGCCGAGGGGCCTAAACCCTAAGAAGAACAAGCAACAGAAGAAGTGTCACAAAGTGATAACGTGGTTGCCCGAGTGCAGAAAACCCTAACCCTAATTTCTGCCAGAAACCCTAATTCCTGAAACCCTAATTCTGGAAACCCTAATTCTGGAAAACCCTAACTGCTGAAACCCTAACCCTAAAACCTGCAAACCCTAATTCTGAAAACCCTAACCCTAAAACCTGCAAACCCTAATTCTGGAAACCCTAACCCTAAAACTGCAACAGCATGGCTGATTTCCAAAAATTGCGCTGGCATGATGACGTGGCAGGTTGTACGGATTTCCGTGATTTACGCTTGCAGCTTTTGGCATTGCTTTTTGGACCAGAAGCTTTTGAGTTTGAAAGTTTTTTTTAACTGCTTTTTGGATCAGAAGCTTTTGATTTTGAAAGCTTTTCATGTAAACCGCTTTTCAGGCCAAGGGCCTTTAAATATGAGGCTAGGGCTCATTCTCCGGCATGCTTCCTGGAGAAGGTGCAGAGTCTGGAGTACCGGCTTGTACTTTGATGATGCAATATAAAGAAATACCGAAAGGGGCGCCAAGGTTTGGGGCCAATACTCTCTGGGGTGGAATTCCGCCACTCCGTGTCGCGTGTCGTCTCTCTCTCTTTCAGTTCAGTTGTTATTGAAGTGCTAAAAGTCTGTTCAGTCTGTTCTTTTCTATTGGCACGTGGTGCCCGCCTTGTGACACGTGTGCGCGCTTTACATGTGAGAATTTGCGGCCTTAAAGACCAAGATAATGTGGACGAAGAGGTAAAAGAACTCATGGCTATGATGGGGGTTCATGAACCGATGCACACAAGAGCTTGGAGAGTGGGCAACAAGAAAAATGGAAGCAATGGGGAAATCTTGAAAGAAAGGGCACTCATCCTTCGTTTTCCCTCCATGGAAGCGAAGGACTTTTTGAAGAAAAGGCCAACTCTTAAGAAGACGGGCATCTTTCTCGGGGATGATTTTACCCTCTCGCAGATCGCTCATATGCAGGAGGTAATGCCGGAGATTAGAGCGGCAAGGGAAAAAGGCAAGATTGCCTTTTACCGAGATGGAAGAGTGATAATACTGGAGCGACGCGCCACATGACGGTACGAGACCTATGGGACCACACTAAAAGTTGCCGCCTGGAATTGTAATGGATCTATGCGCTTTGATGTGGGTGCTTTTGAGGACAGTTTTACTGGAAGAGACATCATCTTCTACTCTCAGACACATCAGGCCCCTGGGCAATCTATGCCTCACATCAATGGATACAGATGGGAGACAGCCTGCAAAGTCCAAATAGGAGACGTGATCAGAGCACAGAGGGCAGGGCTCAGGGGGAGTGGCAGTGTTATCGAGAGAGGAGTTGCAACCTTTGATACATATAGCCCGCAGGGATGAGCATGCTAGGTACATGTGGATGAGATTGAGAGCAGAGACAGGCATTTATCTTTACATTGCTATTTGCTACTTTCCCCTGAGTACGCCAGTCTATGCATCACCCAAAGGACAGTCCCCCTTTTCTATTTTGGATGATGACATATGGGAGTTCTCTAGAGATGGTGACATTATCATTCTAGGGGACTTCAAAGCTAGGACTGCCCATCACCAGACAGTATTTTATGATACTTCAGAGCACATGCTAAGAGAGCTAGATGTTGTAGAGACGAGCGTGTCCAGACTATCACGGGATGTGGAACATACTGATTATGGACTACATGGGAACTGCACATGGACTGGCCATCTTAAATGGCCTACAGAGATTTCCCGCTGCGAGAGGTTTTACATGCTTTCCACACAAACATGGAGCCAGCACAGTGGATTATGTCATGGAACAACCGAGTGTCATCTCTAGTATCAAGATCTCACGGTTGGACCCAGACCTGTTGGGGTGGTAGTGGATCATGCCCTTCTGTCAATGACCATCTCTTTTCAATTTAATGTAGCACACAGTCCACAGGCAACAGCACCTACTCGCTACACCTGCACGCGGGAGACGGACTCTGTATATATAGATGGGATCTACAGACAGCTGTGCGCTGAGGAGCGAGGGCGACCTCTACAGGAGCTTACTACTATACTGACACAGACATTACATGATGCAACAGCAGAGGCATACCCACCATACTCAGCCTGAGCAAAGACGTCGTTCTGGGAGCATACCGCAAAACAGTTGGTATGATGTGGAATGCCGCGAGACTAGAGCCAAACTTCAGAGGCAGTTTCAATCGGAAGGAGACATCATTTATCTTGTCAGTGATCTAGAAAGGTCCGTAGTATCGCATACTAAGCTTTGGAAAAAGCCTCTCCTTTCCCTTTTTCTTTCGTAGACGTGCCTTCTCAAAACGTAAGAGCATCCAATCATCCTCCTTCAGTTTCAAGTCGCAACAATGGCGATCCGCTGCCTTTTTCTGTCGTTCTTGAGACTCCTGCGAAGTCTCGCGAACCTTGGCAAAAGCCATATCCAAATCTCGCGAATATTCATCCGCTTCAAATATCTAACCTTTCGTGCTCAGGAAGGATGGAACCTTCGCAACACTTTCAACAATCTCACATGGCGTCTTCCCCGTCGAAGAGTGTATCTTGTTATTGTAGGCAAATTCCACCAAAGGTAAGTTCTTTTCCCATTGAGTCTTCTGATCGGAGATACAAGACTTCAATAAATCTAAAATCACTGAATTGGCAATCTCAAATTGCCCGTCAGTCTGCAAGTGGAACGATGACGAGAACTGCAACTGCGTGCCAATGTTCTCCCAAATTGCCTTCCAAAACAAACTCATAAATTTGGGGTCTCTGTCGGAGACAATCGTCTCAGACGTGCCATGTAATCGGAAAATCATCGTGATCATTCTGTGTTCGTGGGAGATCAAAAATGAAATCCATTGCAATACTTTCCCAGGGGTGGGTGGGTATGGGTAAAGCCTGTAACAATCCCCGTGCCTTATGCCTGTCAAACTTGACCTTCTGGCATACCAAGCAACTGCGCACAAACTCTTCCACATCCTTTTTGAGTCTCGGCCCAAAGAAGTATCTCTCTACACCCTTCATGGTGGTAGCAATGCCGCGGTGACCCGTAAAAGGTGGACAGTGGCCTTCAGTCATAACCTTATCCCTCAACGGCTGTGTAACGCACAACATAGTCTTTTTCATCAAGTAGCCTTCCCGAAGGGAGTATCCAGCTATTGTCTCCCCATCCCGTATCCGTGTGAAAATATCTGCAAAATCTGTATCTGTGGCATACTGATCGACCATATCCTCGAAGCTCCTATGATGTATCGCAGAAACAGCCAGAACCAACGGTTTCCGAGACAAAGCATCTGCCACCACATTCTTTTGTCCCTGCACATGGACAATCTGGAAGTGGAACTGTGACAAGATGTTCGCCCACCGCATCTGCTTTTCCGAAAGCTGCTTCTGTGACAAGAAGTAGCGCAAACTCTGATGGTCTGTAAAGACAGTAAAATCCGCTCCGAGTAGGTAATGCCGCCACTGAGTAAGAGCATGGATAACCGCCAAAAGCTCTTTCTCATAGATCTGTGTTGTCATCTCCGGCCTAGAGAACAAACGGCTCTCGTAAGCTATGACATGGCCTTCTTGCATCAAGACCGCACCCAAACTACGACCACAAGCATCACAATATACTTCAAATGACTTTTGCAAGTCCGGCAAAGTCAAAATAGGTCCCGTAGTCAATTTCTCTTTCAATGTCCGAAAGACAGTCACCTCTATGGGTCCCCACGAAAAAGGTACTCCTTTCTGTGTCAAGGTATGCAAAGGGGAAGCAACCTCAGCAAACTTTCGTATGAACCGCCTGTAGTACGAACACAGTCCCAAGAAGCTTCTAACTTCATGGACATTCCTCAAATCGGGCCAATCAAGGATAGTCTATATCTTGGCCGGGTCCATTTGCACTCCTCCTGCTGACACAATGTGTCTCAAAAAGTGTATCTCTGGTAGGAAAAATTCACTTTTCTTTGCATTAATCACTAACGTGTGATCTCGTAATGCCTGAAAGACTTGAAGCAGATGATCTCTATGTTCTGCCTCATTCTTGGAGAAAACAATGATGTCGTCAAAGAAAGTGCCAACAAATAGCCTGCACTCTCGAAAAATCCTGTCCATCATCCGGTTAAATGTCGCAGGAGCATTGGTTAAGCCAAAAGGCATCACCAAAAACTCAAATAACCCAAAAGTCGTCCGAAAAGCTGTCTTGTAGACATCTCCTGGTGCTATCCTGATCTGATGATATCCACTCTTCAAGTCAATCCTGCTAAAGCACGAGGATCCCTGTAACCTGTCAAGTATATCATCGATCCTAGGAATAGGAAATATGTTCTTGATGGTGATTTTGTTGAGAGCGCTATAATCGATGCACATTCTCCAAGATCCGTCTTTCTTCAAAACCAACAACACTGGAGAGCAATACGGTGAAGTACTAGGCTGGACAAGACCCTTTTCCAAGAGGTCTTTCACTGGGTTCATAATCTTTTCATTCTGTACTCGGCTCACACGATAAGGTGGCCGATTCGGTGGCGTGCTTCCAGGTATCAGATCAATGGTTTGATCTTCAGGCCCTCTGAAAAGCAGTCGGCATGAGTGTGGAGAAAAAATCACGGCGTTCTTTTGATCAGGTCAAAACATATTCAACCTTTATCAATCGTTCAGTTCTCTCCCAAAAGAATCAGTAAGAAACTGAAGTTCATCAAGTACAATCTCTAAGCCCTTCATCTATCAAAGTCGCTTTCTCAGCCCGGTAGTCAACCACGGCATAGTTCTTGTGGTACCAAGGGATCTTGAGTAGAACGTCACTCGCGTGCCCTGAACACCCCTGTCATTGCAAACGAAGTTTGCCAATGCTCAGTGTAATGGCAACATCCCATCCGGGTGCCAGTCGAACTACCTCTGCCTGTGGCGTCAGTCTGTCGGGCGTAATTCCAAATCGAGCCGCCAATTCCAAGTGTAAAGAAGTTGGCCTTGGCTCCTTCAAAAGAGCTTCTTGATCCTTCACTTTGTCCCAAAAGCGGCAAAGTTTGTACTTTCATTCATTAGATTCGGTGCAGGTCCCACGCCATGTGGTAACAGTTCTGCTTGTCTATCTACCTTTTCTGCCACATTCCTCAGCTGCTCTCGAACTCTCAGGCCTGTCGTCGTCTTTATCATTCTGTTCTTTCTATGCCTTTTTAGGGCACTCCGCGGAGATATGTCCATGTTCCCCGCATCCAAAGCACTTCCCCTCTTTGATGAAGCGAGCTCTCTCCTCAGGAGTAAGCTTGGGTTGTGCATCATTTTTCTCTGGGTTGCTCTTTTTCTTTCTACTTTCATTCCCAGAAGTCTGTTCAGCTCGTTGTGTCATGGCCTCATCTGTGGGGTAGGTCAGACTGCCAGAGTGAATGGCAAAGCCCCGCTTCGCATGACTCATCAACTCCTGAATAGAAGCTGACTTCTGTTCCAAGCAGTAATCTCGGATCTCTGTAGGTAGACCCAAGGTAAACTGCTCAATCTGCTCTCTGAACGAGATCTTCTTGAATGAAGAGGCGGGTAGAAAAGAGCTCCAGAATCTTTCACAATAAGCATTGATTGTATCTTTCTTGGTCATCCGAAGATGGTTCCAAGCAGCTCGTACATCTCGTTCATATTCTTGCGTCAACCAAGAAGAAATAAAAAGCTTCTTAAATTTCAGCCATTTAACTGGCGCACTCTTGTTAAAAGAAGCATGGACCACCAAGTACGAGCATTCCCCTTAAGGTAAGAGGTAGCTCTCCGAATCTTGGAGTGCTCTGAATAGCGTCCTCTCGCGAAAGCGATGTCAAACTGCTGTATAAAAGACAAAGCCTTCGAAGCATCTAAGTATCCTGAAAAATATCAAACTTGATCGAGTGGCCACCTTCCTTAAACTCTCGGACTTTCTTGCTTTTATCTTCGAGAAAGTCATACTAGTTGGCTTTGTAAAAATTCTTCTTGTTCACATAAAACTTTCCGTCATCGGAATCTGAGCTGTCTGTAGACGAGTCCTCAGTAGAACTGTCAGTCTCTGGGCGAGATGTAGCCTTCTTTGCCTTTTTCTTGCCCTTTCCGAAGCTTTGTTTCTTGCTTCGCTTTTTACCTTTTCTGTCTTCTTCGCTTGAATCCGAGGAGCTAGAAAAACTATCAGAAGAAGAACTGGGTACTTCTTCAAATCGAACACGCTTCTTCTGTTTCTTTGCCTTGTCAAAAGTCGACTGACGACCCAAATAACCTGGAAAGTCAGTGCTTTTCTTCTGCTTTTTGCAATGCTTTTTGGCTTTCTTTTGCGCGTCAAAAAGCTGAGCAATCTGTGCATCAACCACGTTCTCCAGTTCCTTCTCCGTATATTTTCTTGGAGGCAGAAGGTTTCTTGAGAGCGGGTTTCGGGAGTGGTGTTGTGGTTCTCTGCCACTCCATCTGTACCTCTTCCAAAGAGGTCTGGTTCATATATTTTGCCATCTTCGGGTCATTGGCAAAATTGAGCATCATCTTTGTTGCATCGCCAATCAACTGGCGACGCTCCATCTCTCGCCGCTCCGCCTGAGTAGGCCAAGGCGGGCCATACTCTCTGTCGGAATCTCCAGATACAGAGGGAGTCGACTGATCCTTGCGTGAAGCCATAGGTGCCACGGAAAAAAAATCGGGGATCGGATTTTCCGTAGAAGAGAAATCGGCCGTGCTCTGATACCACTGTAACAGACTTGGACACTCCAAGTCAAGAATCAACCGCGACAGCACCAAATAACCACTTCAAAACAAGTCACAGATCACAATAGATTTGCACTGGCCCGGCGGAGTTCCATGCCTAGAGATATTGGCCCCAAAGACTGGCGCCCCTTTCGGTATTTCTTTTTGTATTAATCAATCATCAAAGTACAAGAGAGCGGTTAGGGTTTCACTCTCAGACTCTGCGTCCAGATGCCCTGAGAAGTGAGACTCTCACCACTTATTTAAAGGTTACAAGGGATGCCCAAAAGAAGAGCCCCAAAAGCTTTTAAAATAAAAAGCATCAGTTCTCTCTCTCTTAGAGTCTTTTTTTATTAAAAAAAAGCAAGTTCTCTCTCTTTCTCATGGCGTGGAGAAAAAGCAAGATCGCGTCGCTCATCATTCCAAAAAAAAAAAAAAAAAGCCTCCGCGACTTCCGGAAATTAGGGTTTCTGGTAGAAATTAGGGTTTGCAGGAATTTTAGGGTTTTTTGGCAGAAATTAGGGTTTCTGCTGTCCGCCACGTCATCACTTTGTGACATGAGATCCGCCATCAATCGATGCTGGATCTCCTGTGATTTAGCTATTTAGCTATCCCAGCTAGCTGTGTACTTTGCTTAGTTCACATCGAGCAGCTTAGGATGCCATAGTATTCTTGTTTTGTTATGTTGTTAGTTAGTTTATTTTGTCACTCTGACTTTGTATCAGATCCACCACATTGTAACTTTCTGATCTCATAGGTCACTTTTACGCAGACTGCAGGACAGTGATAGGGCGAGTACGTACTACTGAGGGAACGTCTGACATGGTCCACTCTACTATTGGAGTGAAGCAGGGATGTCCCCCTATCTCCGACTCTTTTTGGGACGTTTGTAGATGAGTTTTCACACTATGTAGAATGTCAGGGAGACGAAGGGGCTCAGCTAGCATCCCCCTATCTCCGACTCTTTTTGGGACGTTTGTAGATGAGTTTTCAGACTATGTAGAATGTCAGGGAGACGAAGGGGCTCAGCTAGCATGGACATGGATCCCGTTGTTACTATATGCTGATGATATTGTGTTGATGTCTGACTCTCCAAAGGGGATGCAACCATAGTTACCAAAGAACGCGTTCCGTAGGCCCTGGAATGCCGGAACGCCTTCCCTACCCCTCTGCCAAGCCAGAACGTCCCGGAACGTTTTGCCGTTCCGGGTGACCACTTGATACCGGAACGGCCAACTCTCAAAAATAGGGAGAAATAGGCAGTTTTTTGCAAATTTGTAGTGAACATTAGGTGTTCTTTTAAGTGTGCAAGGACTCAAAAATTAAAATGCACCCCCTCACACCCATTCCCTTCTCAAGCATTATTTGGGTGTTTTTTATGCCTCCCGTTCCGCGAGGGTCCCCGTCGTCGTTCCCGTTCCGCGTTCCGGGTAACTCTGCATGCAACGTCATTTAGATGCTTTGCATACATTTGCTCATGACACTGGATTGTCTGTCAACCTTGGGAAAACCAAGGTTATGGTGTTCAACACCACACCACAGTGGGTCAGGAGGTCAGCACCCACATTTACGTATGGCCAGGAAACTATGGAGTACACAGATGCATATACCTATCTTGGGGTAGTTTTCGGTGGACCGGTGTTCTCACTGAGGAGAGCATCAGAAACTAGACTAACGAGAGCATATGCAACCTTGGGAGGACTGGAGAGGATGTGTTTGCAGGTTCAGTTTCAAGAACCGTGAACAAAGCTCTGGCTTTTTGACACTCTAGTGACTTCAGCTATGCTCTACGGAGTTCAGGTATGGGGACCCTCAGTAGACCATCATGGGAGATCTGGCAACATAGATGGATGGAGATATATGGAGAGGCCTTTGGTCTCTATGATCGCTCCGATGATTCGGGCTAAGGCCTCAGTGCTGCATGAGATTATCCGAGCCAAGCTAGCACCCCCCCCCCCCCCCCCGTGGTTGAGGCATTGACTGGATCAGTATCCTTTATACACAGTTTATGGGATCTCCCCAGGGACAGATATGCTCGGCTCGCCTTGGAGTCTTCTCGACAACTAGCGCTACAAGGCGATACAGCATGTTGGTATGGACAGATGACTGCATGGGTTTAGTCACATGGTTTCAGCATGAATAGACTACCTCCGTTCAATATTTCCTGGATGCACCCTCCCTGTCTCTCACACGGACAGAGATCACCAGACTCATACGCCAGGATCTGATTCAGCTAGGTACCAAGAGCACATGGATACAGCCGACACAAGAGTTGGGCACGAAGATGGCCTTCTACAGAGAGCATCTTCTCCAACTCACGAAGGACTATTTTGTGACTAGGCCTGCATATATGGATACGCACTTATCTCATGGGATACGATGCGCTATTGGGCAAATACGCACATCCTCACATCAGCTCCAGATTGAGACTGGCCGATTTCGAGGGGTGACCACAAGGGCCAGGATATGTCACCTATGTCAATTAGAACCAAAGACAAAGTTGCACTACACATGTCATTGCCCCGCATACTATGAGATATGTGGCTGCTTCCACTGTCTTCAGAGAGGGTTTCGGACCATCTTGTAGAGTCATGAGATACGAGGATCGGAGGTGTCTCGGATTGTTCCTGCTAGAGCTGCGCAGACTTAGGGAGAGCTTGCTGAGGACTTCAAGGGAGAGACAATCTCACAGACGAATTCACAGATTTCTTTACACTAGCCAGGGGAGAGCCAGAGGAGCAGTCATCATAGCAGATCTCAGAGCCACCCACACTAGAGGTACGTTGATTGACCGAGCTATTGAGCTAGGCACATCCAGACGCCCACGACCTCGCGGGGTCTCCCACCATCGACGAAGGCTATAGCAGAAGATACAGATCACTCTAGCTCGACATGCAAGACGCCCAACCAGAACACTGACCATGGAGGAGGTTGATGAGATTCGACAACGACCGATGAGAGATTTCATTTGAGCCCACCAAAACCCCCTCCCCCCGCCCCGCCCCCCCGACCCTCTATCTGAGAGGATGTGTTCACAGGTTCAGTTTCATGAGCCTCGGACGAAGCTCTAGCTCTTTCACACTTTGGTGGCTTCTGCATTGCTCTATGGAGCTGAGATATGGGGGCCTTCATTGGATCATCACGGGAGAACAGGTCGTACTGATGGATGGGGGGACATGGAGAAGCCTCTGGTCTCAATGATCTCACAGCTCATTAGAGCCAAGGCTTCAGTACCATGTGCCATTATCCGAGCAGAGTAGCTGCCCCCCCACTAGTAGTTGAGGCGCTCACTAGATCTGTTTCCTTCATACACCACTTGTGGGAACTTCATAGGGACAGATACGCCCACCTTGCACTTGAGTCCTCTCGACAGTTAGCCAGGCAGGGAGATACAGCATGTTGGTATGGGGAGATGACGTCATGGTTCCAGGCACATGGGTTCAGTATAGACGATACAAGCTCACCCCTGCACCCCTGCCAGGTAAAGCCTCTACTTAGATGAAGGCCAGCATCCATGGCTCACAACAGAGGTATCTAGATTCTATACCTCCCTTTTTTCTCCCCTTTTTTTAGCTTGTAGACATTAAGGCACCCTGAAAAAGGAGGAAAGGAACTCCCAGGGGAACCTATGGCAGCATCCCTTCATCCTAATCTAGCAGCTGCATGGAGAAGAGGAAAACCTTTGCCTCAGCTTTAACCTAGCACACTCCACCAGTCCCCCCACCATCAGCAAGTAATCAGGAAATGACCAAGAAAGACAAGCTGATTCTAGAGTTCCAAACACAGTGCAAATCATCAAGACCGAGTAGTTGACTGTCAGAGGAGACCCCATGCCAGAGTCATTACAACTTACAAGCATTGTCATCCACCTCTGAACACTTTGTGAATGAATTCAGACAGTAGGATTTTTTACTCACTCTTTGTTTAGGAGAGGAAAATTCACAAAGGCTTGATTTGCACGTTCCCTTCAGATGAGGCAGTGACAGGATTGGTCAGCTTCAATGGAAGTATGCACCTCCAAGGTGGCTCCTATTTACCATTCCTAACCTCTCCCACACTTGTGGCACTGATGCTTTGTTTGACATTTATCCAAATATGATCTCAAATGAAATCAAATGAAATGCAAAAAAAGGTGCTGACTGCATGAACTTTCAGTGTGCGTTGAGGGCAACTCACCATCCCCAGTTGCTCCAGGGCTCAACACGAAGAAAATGTAGCAAGCTGAACACATCTTCAAGTTTATTCTGTTTCAAAATTTCAAAGGAAATGATTTCAAAAAATTATGTCATCATATAGTCTCATCAAGCTTTATGGACCACATAACGTTAAGTCAAGAACCTGAATGGGTGTGCCTGTCAAGCACCATCGATGATCTGCAGTGAGATTGAAAGCAGCCTGTGCAGACTGTCCTTTACTGGCTTTAATAGTATGCGCTTCGTCGAGGACCACTCTATACCAGTGGATTCCATGAAGAGCACCATCACCCTAAATCAATACATGTTTTAGCAAAATTAGTTATCTTTGCATGAAACCTACAGACATAGTTTCCCTGTAGTTTCTTCTGAAAAGGGGATTACCTCATTATTCATGAACTCGGAACCCAAAACCCCATAAGTTGTCAAGACAACTTCAAAATCTACTAAAGCCCTACTGTCTCGCGTGCGAGCAGAACCATAGTGGGTATAAATGGTTAGAGTTCCTGGCTTTGAATGCACCTCTAGCTCGCTCTGCATGATAAGAATATTTATCTTCATGTTTAAGACTGTTTTCATAATCGTTATATACCTTTAAAAAGTCCAACTTAATGCCTTCTCAAAAGTAAGTGACATCGATAATTCTCTGAAATATGATCAGTGCATAAAGATCCAGCTCATACCTTCCACTGCCCAAGCAATGTCATTGGGCACACGATCAGTGTTCCTCCGCCCTTTCGTATTGACTTCCTTAATTTTGCTCTCATTTGAGCAGTTGCAAAAAAAGAATCAGGCTTCCTCACTTCAGAAGGAACACCTCGGTTCATCTCACTATCCACAATGCTACTGTTAGTTTGGTGGTGACCACCGCCTTTGCCACAGTTCGATAACAAGAGAGAGATGGTCATCACCGTCTTTCCCAGGCCCATTGCATCAGCTAATATCTTGAATAAATGCAGACAGAGAGAAGATGCCTTCTTTAGTAAATTCAAACCTATATTCCGGAATAGGGCATTCCATTCCTAATAAAATGCCGGTTATTAGATGCTTCGCAATACATTGAAAGCAAGGTTTCTTACCCCTCCTCTTGCCATCTGCAAGGCACTAGGAAAGAAGACCGTTGCATCTCCAGAGAAGGTGTTTATATAGACAGCATCTATCCTCCTGTCAAGTTGGAGATGATGAAAAAAACACAGTATACCCCACCCTTCAAATAAGAGTTTTCTGCTCAGGTTACCTGTCAGGAAGATGAAATGCATCCCAGCAAGGATGAAGAGTTCTCGATGCTTCTTCGACTGCTATTCCCGACTCAAGTTTGTACATCCAATGCAAGGCCTGCTTTTGGTAGGGCCTCAAGCTGCATGCAAGTGTTGCTGGTGGTTCCATTTCCTGTATCATTTGCAAGCTGATGATTACTCTTAAACAATAAAAAAACAGGACAGAGTACTTCAATGCCCCCAAACATAAAAACCCAATATAACTGCAGAATTATGAGCAACTACTTAGAAAGAACATCTCCATCATATGCCAATTTACCATCTTACAATCCAAGCTGTTCTCCTATTTGTGCAGAGCAGTGAAAAACTCAGTGCGGTGTCCCATGAGGAACCCAAAAGTCTTACATACGCAATTACTCAATAACCTGATTTGAGTGTCACAGCATGGCATCACAATCTTTGCAGAACAAGTCCTACAAGGCCAGAAACAAGCAGTTAAAGATAGCTTTCATCACTAACCGAAAGTTGACGAGCATCAGTTGTTCCAACCAAGCGATCTACTTCTCCATCACTGAGGAACTCTTCTCCTTGTTCCTCACTTTGTTGTGTAGGACCAGAAACCAGGAGTAGTCGCTGCTCAGCAGAAAAAGAAGAGATGCCTGCACCCTGCTTTCCATACAAGAGTTAACTCTACCATTCAATCTGAGTGTAACCAACATTTTGCAATCATGCCCCCAACCTCGAAGTCCAAGGCTCGTTTTTTGCTGAAAAGATCATCTGGAGTGAATTCTGCCTACCACGACACAGAAACTAAAACATGAGAATCAAAAGGACATGTAACAAAGATGTGCCCCTGAAAATAATACATGTGGAACATGCAAGCTTCATCCCACCTTTTTGAAAGGTTTCAAGCCCAGCAGGTGGAACAGAGTTGGAACTGGATGCACAGTTTTGTCAGCAGCAGATGTTGACAAAGGCGAGGTATGGCTGTGTGGTTTCTTAAACAACGAACAATGTGCATGAATCCTACAAAAGTGATTAAAGTTCAGTAAGGGAAAAAAAGCCGGATGGTGTGTTTAAACCCTTCGCAGCTGCAACGCTGTTAAGGACTTACTTCATTTTCAGTGTTATATTGTCAACTAGAGAGATAATGTTTGGTGTCTCTTTACAATATCCTTCCAGTTTCACCTTCTTTTCCAATACCAAAGGGACTAAGCACCTGGCCCAGTCTCCTGGAAGGCGACCAATCTACAGTGAGACAAACACTTTAAAGTGAATACAGAACTAAGCAAGAAGTTGGATTTCCCAAAGTGAAAATCCATACCTCCCCCGCTTCCCTTGTTGAGAATCTCACTATCTCTGGGTTTAAATTTGCCGCCCTCCCACGTCCCCATGAACGAATACTAGGCTTCATGCTGTTATTTGACGACCTTGGAAAGGTGAAAGAGACTGGTTCTCCCTCATTCAACTTGACACCCTTGCATGTAGAAAAACCAACAACATCCACTTCACCAAGAAACCACCAATCCACTTCTGCTGATGTTACAGGATCTTCAGTTGTATTATCTTGACTTACAAAAGTCATTGAAACTTCATGCATTGTTGGAAAATCCAAGTCATTGGAGCTTTCAGAAGCAGACAGTGCTCTAACTTGAAATGAATTGTCAAGATCAATGGCTTTATCAGAGGCTTTTACACATTCCACAAGTGAACTTGCACAAATTCTGTCATCATTATTTTCACAGAGTCTTTGCATTTCTGTATCCTCTGAGACGTATGTATTTTCTGACAAAGCCTGTAACTGGTTTTGAGTACTGGACTCAGCAGGTATCACCTGACCCTTCTTGGTCGACATGCTTCTAAAATGAGGAGTATCGAACAAGATACTGATAGCAAGTGAGACGTCGTTCCTTGCTAAATGCAAACAGCGAATCAAATCCATATCTGGAACGTCAGACCCCAAAATTGCTCGCATAGCCTGTATATTCTCCTCACTGACCTTGGCCTTGGATGCCATCTGTTCAAGAAAGCAAACTTTGTCAGCTGAAGCAGACTGTTATATTAACTACATAATATTCCTAATGTTTCCTTGAAGGAAAGATTCACTATGTAAATTCTATGCGCGTCAAATAACGTTGAACTCAAAATGTACAATAGCAGGAAGCATCCTCAAAAACAACATTTCTAGATTGTAAGGCTCAATCCGGATTTTTTTCTCTGCAAACAAAGATCTGAAATCTGCCCAGCAGGCTAGATCACCTCTATCATGAGGTAAAGTTGTACAACAGGGGGAGACTCTCCCAAATCAATATTTTTTGGCTACATCAAAGGAGAAAACAGCCAAACAGGAGGCCTATAGTACCAGTAAAGACCAGACATCACTGTAAAGAAAGGTCCTAGTTGCCACAAACTAATGAAAGCCTGACGCCGTCTCTCAGCCCCGTCTGAGCTGTGCCCCCCAAGCCTGATGCTATCATATTATCCTCTGAGAGTGTGCACGAGTTCAAGCAAGAAGACACAAACCATCGCCACATGTTGCTCGGGCCACCCCTTGATATACAGAAGCGCCTAGCCCCCTGGATGAATCAGGGAGTATTACGAGGGAAGATGGCTCGGTTGCCCTCCAGCCAAACAGCCCGAGGACACTGATCCAACAATGCCCCATACAAGGGACAGTATGCCCTTGCGTCGACTTGGAGTCATGTAACCTACGTGGAGCTAGGGACGTTGAAACACGAGTTGGATGGCCTCCACAACGACGAGGGGATCTGTGGCGCAAAGACGGAACGGTGGATTGGAACCGCGGACCGCCGGTGTAACAGGCTTGGACACCCAAGCGAGAAATCCATAGCAACACACAAACAAAACTGCAACAATTGAACTGAGAGAGAGAGAGAGAGAGAGAGAGAGAGAGAGAGAGAGAGAGAGAGAGAGAGAGAGAGAGAGAGAGATGAAATGAAATGAAATGTTATATTAACGTCTTCAAAAGGCCAAAGTGACCTATGAGACCAGAAAGTTACAATGTGGTGGATCTGATACAAAGTCAGAGTAACAAAATAACAACATAACAAGATAAAAATACAATGGAATCCTAAGCTGCTCGATGTGAGCTAGGCAAAGTAGAGTAGCAAATGGCTGGGATAGCTAAATCACAGGAGATCCAGCATCGGTCGCTGGCGGATCTCATCAATCTCCTCCATGGTCAGTAGTCTGACCGGGCGTCGTGCATGCCTGGCCAGAGATCCGAATCCTCCGATGCAGCCTCCGTCGATGCTCTGTAGTCCTCCGTAGTCGTGGGCGTCTGGATCTCCCCAGCTCAATCGCTCGGTCGATCAGTGTGCCTCTAGTGTGAGATGAATGTGAGCTCTGCTGTGGTAGAGCTCCTCCGGCTGTCCAGTGTCTGCTCTGAAGAAATCTGTGATCTGCCTCTGAGACTTGGCTAGCCTCTCCTCTCATGAGACTCTCTCTGTGTCAGCGCAGCTCGAGCAAAAACAAACCCAGGCATCTTTGATCCTCGTACCCCATGACTCTGGAGAGTGGTCCAAACCCCTCTCTGAACAAGCAGTGGAAGCAGCCTCGTATCTCGTAGTAGATGGGGCAGCGGCATGTGTAATGTAACTCTGTCCCGGGCTCTATGCCACACAAGGGGTATGTCCTGGCCTCTGCTGGTACTCCACTGTACCTCCCAGTCTCGATCCGCAGCTGGTGTGAAGATGTGCGTATCTGGCCAATAGCACATCGTATCCCATGAGACAGGTGGGTGTCCATGTATCTGGGCCTCGTCACAAAACCGTCCTCCGTAAGCTGGAGAAGATGTTCCTTGTAGAAAGCCATCTTCGTGCCCAGCTCCTGTGCTGGCTGTATCCAAGTCCTCCTGGTGTCTAGCTGAGTCAAGTCCTGGCAGATGAGCCTGGTAATCTCGGACTGTGTAACAGTGAGAGATGGCGCATCTAGTGAGTACTGAAATGGTGGAAATCTGTCCATGCTGAACCCATGCGCTTGAAACCATGATGTCATCTCCCCATACCAGCATGTTGTATCTCCCTGCATGGCTAACTGTCTAGAGGACTCAAGTGCAAGGCGGGCATATCTGCCTCTGGGAAGTTCCCACAAGCGGTGTATGAAGGAGACTGATTTGGTGAGCACCTCAACCACTAGAGGGGGCGCCGCTAACTCTGCTCGGATAATGGCCCGTGGTACTGAAGCCTTGGCTCTAATGAGTCACGAGATCATAGAGACCAGAGGTTTCTCCATGTCTCCCCATCCATCAGTGCGACCCGACCTCCCGTGATGATCCAGTGAAGGTCCCTACACCTCAGCTCCATAGAGCAATGCAGAAGCCACCAATGTGTCAAAGAGCCAGAGCTTCGTCCAAGGCTCCTAAAACTGAACCTGTGAACACATACTCTCCAATCTACCCAAAGCTGCATGGGCTCTGGTCAATCTGGTCTCTGCTGCTCTCCTCAATGAAAATGCTGGTCCGCTAAAAACCACTCCAAGGTAAGTGTAAGCATCGGTATACTCCACCATCTCCTGGCCGTATGTGAATGTAGGTGCTGATCTCCTAATCCACTGTGAGGTGGTATTAAACACCATAACCTTGGTTTTACCAAGGTTGACAGACAAACCACTTTCGTGGGCAAACCTATGCAAAGCATCCAAGTGACGTTGCATTCCCTCAGAATAGTCAGAGAGAGAGAGAGAGAGAGAGAGAGAGAGAGAGAGAGAGAGAGAGAGAGAGAGAGAGAGAGAATGAAATGAAATGAAATGTTATATTAACGTCTTCAAAAGGCCAAAATGACCTATGAGACCAAAAAGTTACAACTGGTGAATCTGATATCATGTCTGAGTACGAAACTAAAAGAACTAAACTAACTAAGAACTAAACACTAGAACACTGAGGAAGGAAATAAATCTGAAGCTGATTCCGGATTGAGACGAGATATAGGGGGGAGGGGTTGGTGGGTTCAAATAAAATCCCTCATCGGTCGATGTCGAATCTCATCAACCTCCTCCATGGTTAGTACTCTAGTTGGGCGTCTTGCATGTCGAGCTAGAGTGATCTGTGTCTTCTGTTGCAGCCTTCGTCGATGGTAAGAGACCCCCCGAGGTCGTGGGCGTCTGGATTTGCCTAGCTCAGTGGCTCGATCAAGCAGCGTACCTCTGGTATGGGTGGGCTCCGAGATCTACTGTATTGACTGCTCCTTTGGCTCTCCGCTGGCCGGTGTAAAGAAATCTGCGATCCGTCTCTGAGATTGTCTTTCCCCTTATGTCCTCAGCAAGCTCTCCCTAAGTCTGCGCAACTATAGTAGGAACAATCCGAGACACCTTTGATATCTCATGACTCTAGAAAAAGGTCCGAAGCCTTCTCTGAACAAGCAGTGGAAGCGGCCTCGTATCTCATAGTACGTCGGGCAATGACATGTGTAGTGTAGCTCTGTCTCTGGCTCTAAGTTACATAGGTGACATATCCTGGCCCCTGCCGGCTCCCCTCGAAATCGGCCAGTCTCGATTTGGAGCTGATGTGAGGATGTGCGTATCTGCCCAATAGCGCACCTTATCCCATGAGATAAGTGCGTATCCATGTATGCAGGCCTAGTCACAAAACCGTCCTCCATGAGTTGGAGAAGATGCTCTCTGTAGAAGGCCATCTTTGTGCCCCACTCCTGTGTCGGCTGTGAAACCGGCCTGTTCAATCCAAAAAGGGCGGTAGACTTTACTTCAAACCTTGATTTAGCTTTCACCCATTATTAGTCGTCTATTCTACCTGCGCTATAATGACACAAGAGAGGGGAATGGGATACAGATGCTAGAATGCACCTGTATGAGAAGACCGACACCGGATTGGCCCCTAACTTAGGCGCCCCTTTCCGTATTTCTTTATTGTTCAAAAGAGGGAATAAACGATGTGGTTCTATCCAAGCTGCCCCGCACAACCTTGGCTGAATTTTGACTGTTTTGGCCTAATTTCGGCAACATAACTGTACTAGAACCCTTCACGGTCAGTATTCCCACGCATTAAATGACTTTCCCGACGCATACGGACACTTTGCAAAACCTGGCAAGAATCTGCAGCACGCTGAATTCTCTGTTTTCAGCCCTGACAATGCGCCAGATCGCCTGTACAGCGGTCCCCTTGCGTCCCCGAACCTCCTGGGGGTATTAGGGTGTGTTTAGGGCCAAAACCCTAAACCTGCAAAAATACACAGCAGGCTGTAATTTACTGTTTCGGGCTCCGTTTCGCGTGCCCGTCGCATCCGTAGCAAGTCCTCGAGCTCCCGCACCTGTAGGGCTACTTGCCCTTTGAATCGGACGAGATTTCGAGCGTGAAACCTCTCCGAATCACTTGTACCTACGGGGGATTAGCCGCTAGCTAATCCAGTACCTGTGCAAGAGGCTCTTGCCTCGGCAATCGCGTATAAACCCACACAACTGTACATTGGTCAAATGAAGAGCCCACTAGTGGGGCATAACATACTGCCAAAGGGGAGAGAGAGGGCAGTGCGTAGCGTGCAGGGCATCACTCCTGGCACCGCACTCTGCATAAGAGGGAAAGCAAGCACTCCATAGCTCTTAACCTGTGACAAAATCAGCAAATGAGCCCTTCTTCCCTTCAAATTCAGTGCCACCTTCTCTTGCATGAGGAAAGTGCACCAGACTGTGCCACTTGGCACATTTACAAGCATTTTCCCGTTTCGGGGTTGCCGCCTAAAAATCTCCCAACCGGTTGCCCAGTTGACTTCACGGCAGAGTAAGAAAATGTTCCCCTTGTCATTCCGGAGGTAATGACGCAAACACATTTTCAGGTCCCAAAATAGCAGTTCCCTAAATTTTAGGAGATACTGCCATTGTATCTTACTAGGTCATCTGACCCTCTTTGTACACTGCGGCCACATCCAGAACTGAAATGTAGCCTCTGTAGCAGAGGATTCAACTTTGGCTAGTCAATGACCCCACTTTGGCTAACCATAGTCCTTGTCCAACCTTAGTGCTCTCTTGCCCTCAGGCCTGGACTCCCTCTGGACAGTTCCACACTAGCTATGCAATGCAGGGCAGTTAGATTTCCCGAGGGGTGTTTCCAAGAAGTGAAAGTAAATCAATAATAAGAAAGAAATCAACAAAAAGGATAGATAGTAGTCACACGCTGGTGACATACCCCCCTCTTGAAATCTCAAACGTCCTCGTTTGCATCTATGTCGTACATGCTCACAGTCAACACTGATGTATTCAACACCTGTCGACACATGTACGACACATACATGCTCATTGTCAACCCTCGTGTATTTAACACCTCGTCGACACATGTATTGCGTCATGTGAACCCTGTCCCAATGACATAGTGGTAGCTTCGCACTCTGCCATTGCTTTGAGTCACTAACTTTCCAATGACAAAACGGTAGCGACACATTTTGCCACTTTCTTATAGTACACGTTGGATCCCGTAACACTTTCGAGCATACCCAAACCGACAGTTTAAGAATGCAGTTACACATGTACTCTTTAATAGAAGCAATTACTGTATCCTTGACAAACTGACAAGAAATACTCACTTCTATAGCACTAACCAAACTTTTGGACATTCCATAAGAACAATTGCCAAACTGACAATCCGTACAGCTCTAACATTCATGTAACAGGTATTTCATTTGAGCTCACTTTAAAAATACCATGTACATCATTTGTTTCAGAAGCCATTGTCACACTGACAATCCATGTAGCTTTGAAACTCAAGGGGTCAAGGTAGGTTGCAAATCGAAGGCTTCAAGGTAAAGTGATAACACAGTTGGTGACTCTGCAAGTTCACCTTCTTCCATCCACTTAGCATCCATTGGTGGATAGTTTCTGAACTTTACCAAGTAACGCCTAGCAACCTTGCCTTTCACTTTTCTTTCTTTGTGTGCCAAAATCTGTTCCGGGACCAAGATCTCGTCAAGTTCCTCGACTTCCGGCTGATCTTCAGCTGGCATATCTTCTGGCACATCACCCACATAGGGTCTGAGAAGACTCACATGAAACGCATTGTGAATCTTCCAACTGTCAGGCAATTTCAGCCTATATGCAACATCACTGATTATGTCACACACTTGAAAAGGCCCATAGTAACGCATGCTGAGCTTTGGAAACAGTCTTTCCTTGCCCTTCATCTTCTTTAACCTTGCCTTTTCAAAGCGTAGAAGCACCCAATCACCAAGTGAAAATACCACTTCACGACGGTGACGACCAGCTGCTTTCTTTTGCTTTGCCTGAGTCCGTTCTAAGGCCACTTTGACCTTCTTGTACATTTCATCCATGTCCTGAACATACTTATCTGCTTCAAATATCTTGTCCTTTGTATGCAGTATGGGAGGGACTTTCTTGCCACCTTCAACTATCTCAAAAGGTGCCTTGCCAGTTGATGAATGCACTGTATTATTGTATGCATACTCCAATGGCAAATACTGCTCCCACTTTCCTTTATGCTCTGACACATAGCACTTCAGCAGATCTAGGACAGTAGAATTTGCCTCTTCTGACTGCCCATCTGTTTGAGGATGAAATGACGAAGAGAATTTGAGCGTTGTGCCCATATTCTCAAACAAGCCTCTCCAGAACAAACTTGTCATGCGTGGATCACGGTCGCTAACAATCGACTGTGGCATGCCATGATACTTGAAAATATTGCTCATAAACAAGCGTGCCATCTGATCTGGTTTTATCTTCTTTCTGACAGGAATAAAATGAGCCTGTTTGCTAAATCTGCAAATAATGGTCCAAATACCATCGTTTCCTGTCTGCGTTCTCGGAAGATCAAAGATAAAATCTATAGTAATACTTTCCCATGGTTTATCTGGAATAGGTAGTGGTTGCAATAACCCTGGTGCCTTTTGCCTGTCAAACTTGACCTTTTGGCATATTAGGCATTCCCGCACAAAGGCATCCACATCTCTTCTCAATGTAGGCCAGTAGAAGAATGTCTCAACCGCTTTAATTGTAGCATCGATACCACGATGCCCTGCATACGGTGGGACATGACTCTCTTCCATAACTTTGCGTCGCAATGGCTTTGTGACACACAATCTGCCATGCATCATCATGAACCCATCTTTGAAAAGATAGTGTTCATGACTTTGTCCATGCATTAGCTGCTCGAAGACCCTTGCAAAATCTTCATCATTTTCATATTGTTCCCTCATATCATCAAGTTCATGATGATAAGGAATTGACACAGCTGAAATTTGTGGCTTCCTTGACAAGGCATCAGCCACAACGTTCTTCTTGCCTTCCACATGCACAATCTGAAAATGGAACATGGACAAGATATTTGCCCATCGCATATGCTTCTCAGATAACTTTGTCTGTGTCAAGATGTATCGCAAGGTCTGATGGTCCGTTTGGACAACGAAATCTGCACCTAGCAGGTAGTGTTTCCAACTTAAGAGCGCATGAATCACAGCCAGTAACTCTTTCTCATAGACCTGCGTGGTCATCTCTGGCTCTTGCAAAATTCTGCTCTCATAGGCTACTACCCTGTCATCTTGCATTAGCACTGCACCAATGCTACTACCGCAGGCATCACACTGGACCACAAATGACTTCCTAAGATCTGGCAACACAATGACTGGATCTGAAGTCATCTTTTCCTTTAAGAGATTAAAAGCTGAAATCTCTTTCTGTGTCCATCTAAAGGTGACTGCCTTCTTTTGAAGAGCATGTAAAGGTGAAGCAATCTCAGCGAAATTTCGGATAAACCTTCTGTAATAGGAGCATAGTCCCAAGAAGCTTCGGACATCATGCACCGTTTTCAAATCTGGCCATCACTTGATCGCTTCAACTTTTGCAGGATCCATTCTGACACCATCCTTTGAGACAATGTGTCCCAGAAAGTGAATCTCTTCCATAAAAAACTCACTTTTCTTTGCATTGATGAGCAACCTATGACTGCGTAGCTCTTTGAACACAATGGCCAAGTGATGCCTATGCTCCTCTTCATTCTTTGAGTAGACTATCATGTCATCAAAGAATGTACCAACAAACTGCTGGTGTGGACGGAAAATTCATCATCCTATTGAACGTAGCAGGAGCATTTGTGAGACCAAAGGGCATCACTAAAAATTCGTAAAGGCCAAACATCGTTCTAAAAGCAGTCTTGTGCACATCCTCTGATCTAATGCGGATCTGATGGTACCCACTCTTTAGATCTATCCTGCTAAACATAGCTGCTCCTTCTAATTTGTCCATAATATCATCAATTCTAAGTATAGGAACCTATTCTTGATGGTATTCTTGTTCAGTGCACGGTAGTCGATGCAAATACGCCATGAGCCATCCTTTTTCTGCACCAACAACACTGGAGAACAGAATGGAGATGAACTGGGCTGAATCAGCCCTTTTTCTAACAGCTCCTATACTTGGCCCATTATCTCTTTCTGTTGAGCCGCACTAACCCTGTACGGAGGCTTATTTGGTGGGCTACTGCCTGGCACCAAATCTATCGCATGGTCCTCGGGTCTCTCTGGCGGTAATTGAGACGGTAATGAATCGAAAAAACGGTCACTATACTGTTGTAAAAACATTGACCTTTCTTTATCTAGCACAGATAAATTTGATTCATCACAATCTGACACTTCACGTGCAAAAACCAAGTACGCAGAAAGATGCTTTTTCATTACAGAAGTAATAGCAGAAGCTGATACAGTGGGAATAGACTCCCTTTAAGCTTTACATCCAGAATGTGAGTCTTTCCCCTGCTCTGTACAGTGATGTTTTTGTTGTAGGCATCCATGATTCCCTGTACACGAAACAACCAAGGAATACCTAGCAACACATCACATCCGTCCAGTGGCATGATGTAAAATTCTTCAGCATCTACATAGGACTAGATATGTAGGCGCAATTTTCCAATGATGGGCGTCATAGCCTCTCTATGGCCAGGACATGCCAAACCTGCCTCTGCTGTATACCCCATCTCTTCAGGTCTGATTCCCAACTTTGAAGCCAATTCTGGGGAAATAAAGTTGGCTTTGGCCCCTGGGTCAAAGAAGATAAGCACTGTTTGATCCCTGACCTTTCCCCATGCTCTGCAAAGCTCACTTGCATTTGAATTTGGCTTGTCGCCCACCATATCTGGCACTAGACCAACCATGGGCTTCTTTCCTTTCTTGTCTTCCTTGTCATCAGAATCAGCTGGCCTTTTCTTTGTAGGACAATTGTAAGCAATGTGGCCAGGCTGCTCACATATAAAGCATTTGTTCTCTGTCCTCAGGACCTTCTTTTGCTCTTCTGACTTGCGAGGAAAACGTCTTTTCCATTTCTTTGATGGTCCCTTTTCTGATTCAGCCGTAGCTTTATCTTTCCCTGCGTTGGCTGACTCCTGAGTCCCTTTAGGAGCCTCATTGGGAACGTGCTTCTTGGCTGAATTTTTCTTGCATGATCCTGCCTTGACGCCAGTGTAAAATTCACAATCTTCTCCCTTGAGCAAACCATTGCCAGTGTTTGCTACCTCGATGAGCTGCGTCAAAGTAGTGACTTTTGTCTTCGTACAGTACTTTCTCAATCCTTTAGGTAGGCCACAACAATATTTTTCAATCTGTTCTGTCAATGGCACAAACCTATAGGAAGTTACTGAAAGTAGAGCTTTCCAAAACTTCCGATTGTAATCATCCAAATTTTTGCAAGTGGCAGCATTAAGCTGGTGCCATTCTATCATGACATCTACTTCAAAGTCATCAGATAACCATGCTGCTGCAAAAATCTGCTTGAAGTAAATCCATGTGGACGGAGCTTTCCCTTGAAGCAATAAAGTTGTCCACCATTGTCCCACATTCCCTGTCAAGAAAGTGATTGCCTTGCGGACCTTTGAAGCCTCTGTAAAGTTTCCCCCTGCATAGGCCTTGTCAAACTGCTGGAGGAATGAGAGAGCCTTCTTCCTGTCATCAAACCCTGTAAAGGTCGTGAAAGACACACCTTTGCCACCTTTTTTGTACGGAGTTGGCCTCTCCAGCGGCGTTAAATTGTCATATGGAAGTGACTGAAACATGGGAACACTATTAGGGTTCATCTGTGTTCCTTGGCCACTATTAACTTGACCTGGAAACGCAATATTTGGCTGCTGATTTGTAATTCCAGCTATACCAAAATTTGCGTGTGGCATCCCAAATTGACCCTGAGTGCTCTGAAACCCTGGTTGCATACCCATGACACTGTATATGGGGTTAGGCATCATCGTTTGAGCACCCCCGAACACTGTTCCTGGCGTGTAAAACTGATTTCCAAGTGCATGACCAGCCATGCTCTGGAATACCAATCCACCTCCAAAATAGCCAGGGTGTACTGAAGGTGGTGGGAAGACTTGTTGCAAAGCCTGTAGGTTGCTTCCCTGCCCATTAGAACCAGCTATAGGCTGCTGAAAGGTGGCGGGCTGAACTGGTACAGCTTGAAAGACTGGCATTTGAGCCACCTGTTCTTGCACCTTAGGCACAGGTTGTGGAGACTGCATGTTCTCCGTCAAGTGTACAGGTGTTTCCATTGACTCTGCAGTATGAATCACCTGTGCTTGAGCCTTAACAGGCTTTTGAATATGATTCAGTGACCCAACTTGCTGAAACGGAACAGGAGGTTGCAGAAAGGCTAAAAACCTCGGGTTCTGCATTACTTGTGTGAACATAGCCACAGCAGTAGCCAACTGGGTCCTGAATATATCATCATCCGTCTGTGGTCTTGAGGACTCACCCACTTCATGTGTCTGTTGACCCTGTGAAGAGGAAACCTCTTCAGTCACATCATCTGGTCTGTCAACCATAATTGCAATTCCCTGTGTCTGGACTATGATCCCCTGTGTCTTCAAGCCCAATCTGACCAAGCCTCCAAGGCTCACTTCTATGGGAAAAAGTGATTTAATCCCGTCGATGGAACCATGGAACCGGCCTATTCATCCAAAAAGGGCGGTAGACTTTACTTCAAACCTTGATTTAGCTTTCACCCATTATTAGTCGGCTATTCTACCTGCGCTATAATGACACAAGAGAGGGGAATGGGACACAGATGCTAGAATGCACCTGTATGAGAAGACCGACACCAGATTGGCCCCTAACTTAGGCGGCCCTTACGGTATTTCTTTATTGTTCAAAAGAGGGAATAAACGTTGTGGTTCTTTCCAAGCTGCCCCGCACAACCTTGGCTGAATTTTGACTGTTCTTGCCTGATTTCGGCAGCATAACTGTACTAGAACCCCTCACGGTCAGTATTCCCACGCATTAAATGACTTTCCCGACGCATACGGGCACTTTGCAAAACCTGGCGAGAATCTGCAGCACGCTGAATTCTCTGTTTTCAGCCCTGAAAATGCGCCAGATCGCCTGTACAGCAGTCCCCTTGCGTCCCCGAACCTCCTGGGGGTATTAGGGTCTGTTTAGGGCCAAAACCCTAAACCTGCAAAAATACACAGCAGGCTGTAATTTACTGTTTCGGGCTCCGTTTCGCGTGCCAGTCGCATCCGTAGCAAGTCCTCGAGCTCCCGCACCTGTAGGGCTACTTGCCCTTTGAATCGGACGAGATTTCGAGCGTGAAACCTCTCCGAATCACCTGTACCTGCGGGGGATTAGCCGCTAGCTAATCCAGTACCTGTGCAAGAGGCTCTTGCCTCGGCAATCGCGCATGAACCCACACAACTGTACATTGGTCAAATGAAGAGCCCACTAGTGGGGCATAACATACTGCCAAAGGGGAGAGAGTGGGCAGTGCGTAGCGTGCAAGGCATCACTCCTGGCACCGCACTCTGCATAAGAGGGAAAGCAAGCACTCCATAGCTCTTAACCTGTGACAAAATCAGCAAATGAGCCCTTCTTCCCTTCAAATTCAGCGCCACCTTCTCTTGCATGAGGAAAGTGCACCAAACTGTGCCACTTAGCACATTTACAAGCATTTTCCCGTTTCGGGGTTGCCGCCTAAAAATCTCCCAACCGGTTGCCTAGTTGACTTCACGGCAGAGTAAGAAAATGTTCCCCTTGTCATTCCGGAGGTAATGACGCAAACACATTTTCAGGTCCCAAAATAGCAGTTCCCTAAATTTTAGGAGATACTGCCATTGTATCTTACTAGGTCATCTGACCCTCTTTGTACACTGCGGCCACATCCAGAACTGAAACGTAGCCTCTGTAGCAAAGGATTCCACTTTGGCTAGTCAATGACCCCACTTTGGCTATCCATAGTCCTTGTCCAACCTTAGTGCTCTCTTGCCCTCAGGCCTAGACTCCCTCTGGACAGTTCCACACTAGCTATGCAATGCAAGGCAGTTAGATTTCCCGAGGGGTGTTTCCAAGAAGTGAAAGTAAATCAATAATAAGAAAGAGATCAGCAAAAAGGATAGATAGTAGTCACACGCTGGTGACAGGCTGTATCCATGTGGTCCTGGTATCTAGCTGAATCAGATCCTGGCATATGAGTTTGGTGATCTTTGTCCGTGTGAGAGACAGGGAGGGTGCAGCCAGGGAGTATTGAAACGGAGGCAATCTATCCATGTTGAAACCATGCGACTGAAACCATGCTGTCATCTGTCCATATCAACATGCTGTATCGCCTTGTAGAGCTAGTTGTCGAGATGACTCCAGGGCGAGCCGAGCGTATCTGTCCCTGGGGAGATCCCATAGACCGTGCATTAAGGATACTGATCTAGTCAGTGCCTCCACCACAAGGGGGGGGGGGGGGGGGGCATCTAGCTCGGCTCGGATAATCTCATGCGGCAGTGAGGCCTTAGCCCGGATCATCCGAGCGATCATAGAGACCCGAGGCCTCTCCATACATCTCCATCCATTTGGGTTGCCAGATCTCCCATGGTGGTCTACTGAGGGTCCCCATACCTGAACTCCATAGAGCATAGCTGGAGTCACTAGAGTGTCAAAAAGCCAGAGCTTTGTTCGCGGTTCCTAAAACTGAACCTACGAACACATCCTCTCCAGTCCTCCCAAAGCTGCATATGCTCTCGTCAGTCTGGTCTCTGATGCTCTTCGTAGTGAAAACACCGGTCCAGCGAAGACTACCCCAGATAAGTATATGCATCTTTGTACTCCTGGCCATAACGTAAAAATGGGCGCTGACCTCCTGACCCACTGTGGTGTGGTGTTTGAACACCATAACCTTGGTTTTCCCCAGGTTGACAGACAATCCACTATCACGAGCAAATGCATACAAAGCATCCAAATGACGTTGCATCCCCTCTGGAGAGTCGGAAATCAGCACAATATCATCAGCATAAAGTAACAACGGAATCCATTTCCCTGCTAGCTGAGCCCCCCTGTCTCCGTGACGCTCTACATAGTCTGAAAACTCATCCACATACATCCAAAAAAGAGTCGGGGATAGGGGGCATCCCTGCTTTACTCCAATAGTGGAGAGGACCATGTCAGACATTCCCTCAATGGTGCGCACCCACCCCATCACTGTCCTGTAGAGAGCCAGAATCCCCCATATCAGCTCTGTAGGCACACCCATGTCTTGTAATCTGCGTATAAGTCTGGCTCTCGGCACTGTGTCAAAAGCTTTGCAGAAATCCACAAAGCTACAGTAGATCCTCTTGCCATGGTGTCTTCCCTCCTCAATAATAGCTCTGAGTGTCAGAATCTGGTCAAGAGTGGAGAAACCTCTCCTGAAACCTGCTTGCCCTGGTGCTCTTATGCCTTCTCATTCTGCCCATCTACTCAGTTCCTGCTCAAGAATGGATGCATATAGCCTAGCTAATGTGTGACCAACCATGATGGTGCGATAATTCCCGGGAATCATGGGATCCCTTGACTTGAAAATAGGCACAATCATGGACATACTCCAAGTCTCAGGGAAGCCTTCATACATGACTCGATTAAACATCATAGCCAGGAGCTCTGCAAGCATATCTCTGGCATGGATGAAGTGCTCTGCTACCAGCCCATCATGATCATGTGCTCTCCTTGTCTTCATCCTATCAATGGCTTTCCTTACCCTCTCGGCAGTAAAGAAAGAACACATCTCCGGGCATGTCTCTAGTGGGTCCGGCAGAGGTGGTTGTCCTAAAGCTATGTAGAGAGATGTGGCATATTTCCCCCATGTCTCAGTGGAGGTGACCGTTGGTGGTGGTGAATGTTCGTGGAATAGCCTCCATGCTTCGCCTGAGTCTTGACTTATAAATAGCTGATACAGATCCTGCTCTAGCTGGGATAAATAAGCCCTTTTCTTTCGTCGCACTAGGCGGCGAAAGATAATCCGTGATTGACTGTGTGGTAATACCCATGAGCACTTCCGTATGTAATTTGATCCTCATCTCTCTACACTCCTCATTGTACCAACTGTTATGGGGCATGCTCCCAGATCGTCTCCGTGTAGGCTGGCTGTGGGGGTATGCTTCTGATGTTGCATCATGGAGCGTCTCTGTCAGTATCTGAGTGGGTTCATCTAGTGGCCGTCCTGGCTCCTGGGTGCAAAGTTTCCTATATATCTCATCCATATACACAAAGTCCGTCTCCCTAATGAAGGTGTATCGGATGTGTGTGGGGGCCTCTCTTAATGGAGTTGTGCTGAACTGAAACGTCAAGGTGAAGGACAAGATAGCATGATCAACTGCTACTCCAACTAGCCTAGTGCCCACCATGAAATCCTGAAAGAATGGAATGAGACCTAGCTGGGCCATGACATAATCCACTGTGCTGGCACCATGTCGGTGTGGAAAGCAAGTAAAACCTCCAGCTGTCGAAAATCTCTGTAGGCCATTCAAAATGGCCAATCTATGTGCAGTTCCCATATCTATCAAGTATCTACCATACTCAATGTATTCCTCATCTTGTGATAATCTGGATAGACCCATCTCTGTAGCATCCAGCTCCCTAAGCATCTCCTCGGAAGTATCATAGAATATTGTTTGGTGGTGGGCAGTCCTAGCATTGAAATCCCCTAGTATGATAATGTCATCGTCCTTAGAAAACTCCCATATGTCATTATCCAAAATAGCAAAGGGGAATTGTCCT
Organism: Adiantum capillus-veneris; assembly: GCF_014529385.1. Classification (NCBI taxonomy): domain Eukaryota; kingdom Viridiplantae; phylum Streptophyta; class Polypodiopsida; order Polypodiales; family Pteridaceae; genus Adiantum; species Adiantum capillus-veneris. The sequence goes on along the minus strand of NC_140955.1, from coordinate 137,681,010 downwards.
CTAGGTGATGCATATACTGATGTACTAGGAGGAAAGTAACAGATAGCAATGTAGAGGTATCTGCATGTCTCTGCCATGAGCCTCACCCACATGTACCTAGCATGCTCATCCTTGCGCGCTATATATATCAGTGGCTGCAACTCCTCCCTGAATAGAACTGTCACTCCCCCTGAGCCTCGTCCTCGATGCTCCGATCTGGTCTCCTGTCTGCAGGCTGTCTCCCATCTATATCCGCTCACCTGTGGCATGGATTTTCCAGGGGCTTGATGCGTCTCAGAGTAGAAGATGATGTCTCTCCCTGTGAAGCTATCCTCAAAGGCCCCTATATCAAGACGAAGTGATCCGTTACAATTCCAGGTTGCCATCTTTAGTGTGGTCCCATAGGTCTCACACTGTCATGAGGGACGTCGCTCCAATATCACCACCTTTCCATCCCTGTAAAAAGCAATCTTCCCCTTTTCCCTTGCTGCTCTAATTTCCGGCATTATTTCTTGCATATGAGCACTTTGCGAGAGGGTGAGGTCATCTCCAAGAAAGATACCAGTCTTTTTTAGGGTCGGTCTCTTCTTCAGGAAGTCCTTCGCTTCCATGGAGGGGAAGCGGAGAATGAGTGCCCTTTCCTTCGAGGTTTCTCCGTTGCTCCCGCTTTTCTTAGTGCCCACTCTCCAAGCCCTTGTATGCGTATGCTCGTTGACCCCCACCAGAGTCATGAGTTCTTTCACCTCTTCATCCACGTTATCTTGGTCCCGCACACGTCTCCTTTGCTCCTCTTCTAGTGTCAAGTTGATGATGGTTGGTGTGGGGGTGGGGGGTATTTCCTTGCCTTTCCCTTTCTTGACAATCTCGATCAATTTTTCTGCCTTTTCTGCTTTTTGTTGGGTCTCTGTGATGACATTTACCTACAAGGTCGTCATTTCTTTTTGTTGCTCCCCACCTTCTTTGATGGCCCGCACTTGTTCCTTAATCGTGTTAAGCTCGTCAATTACTGAAGGTTGAAGCTCTCCCTCTTCAAGGACATTCTGCGATCACACCTCTGCGAACTTTCTTGAGTAGTGCAATTTCTTCATCTTGAGCCTTCACGCGATTCTTGAGTGTATGTATCATGCTTTCCTGTGCTGTCACGCGCGCGTTCAGAATGTTGGTAGTACCTAAGAGGTGGCGGTTGATCTGGCTAATGGACTCGCTCAGCTCTTCTTTGCATTTTTGGATGGAATCCTCCACTGGGTCATCCTTGCCATTCTGCTTCCTCATGGTCGAAGGGCCGCCACAAGGGGGGAGGGGGGGGGGAGAGAGAGAGAGGAGTGAAGAAGGGAGTTTTTTAGAGAGAGAGAGAGAGAGAGAGAGAGAGAGAGACAAATGAAGGGAGTTTTTTTTTTTCGGGGCTCTCTCTCTCTCTCTCTACGCGACTAGGCTTTCTCTCTCTACGCACGGATTTTTTTTTAATAATTTAATAAACCCTCTCTCTACGCTCGCAAACTTTCTCTCTCTACGCTTCTCACCTCTCTCTCTCTCTCTCTCTCTACACTTGGAAAGACCAACTTTCTCTCTCTGCCCTCTTTCTCTCTCTACGCAACATTTTCTCTCTTTCTCTCTCTACGCTCTTTTTGCTTCTCTCTCTATGCCTCTTCCTTCCACTCTCTCTCTCTACGCTCGGACAGCAAAAGGGGAAGCGCAACAGCAAGGGAAACGGGGCGGGGCAGCAGGGCGAGAGTGGCAGCAGGGGTTATCACAGCGCGAGGCGACGAGGAGGGAGGGGGGGGGGGGGGAGAGCGTGGGAGCAAGGGCAGCAGGGCAGGGAGCGCGTGGGAGCAGGGGGGTAGCGGAAGCAGGAGAGCAGGGGCGGCAGCGGGTGCAGAGCGGGTACGCAGCAGGGAGAGAGGGCGAGCGGGAGCAAGAGAGCAGGGGCGGCAGGGCCGTAGGGGTTATCACAACGCGAGGCGGGGGGGGGGGGGGGGGGGGGGGGGGGGGGGGGAGAGGGGGGAGAGAGAGAGAGAGAGAGAGAGAGAGAGAGAGAGAGAGAGAGAGAGAGAGAGAGAGAGAGAAAGAAAGAAAGAGAGAGAATGAAATAAAATGAAATGTTATATTAACGTCTTCAAAAGGCCAAAATGACCTATGAGACCAAAGCGTTACAATGTGGTGAATCTGATACAAAGTCCGAGTAACAAAATGAAATGACAAAATGATAAAATAAAAGTACTATGGGATCCTAAATTGGTAGGTGTAAACTAAGCAGCTAGCTGGGATAGCTAAATCATAAGTCACAAGAAATCCAGCATTGATCACTTGCGGATCTCATCAATCTCCTCCATGGACAGTAGTTTGACCGGGCGTCGTGCATGTCGGGCCAAAGTGATCCGAACCCTCTGATGTAGCCTCCGTCGATGCTGTGTAGTCCTCCGTAGTCGTGGGCGTCTGGATCTCCCCAGCTCAGTTGCTCGATCGATCAATGTGCCTCTGGTGTGAGGCGACAAGACCTGCTGTGGTAGTAGCTCCTCTGGGTGTCCAGTGTCTACTCTAAAGAAGTTTGTGATGTGTCTCTGAGACTGGCTAGCCTCTCCTCTCATCGGGCTCTCTCTGTGTCTTCGCAACTCGAGCATGAACAAACCCAGGCATCTCTGATCCTCATACCTCATGACTCTGGAGAGTGGTCCAAAGCCCTCTCTGAACAAGCAGTGGAAGCGGCCTCGTATCTCATAGTAGACGGGGCAGTGGCATGTGTAGAGTAACTCTCTCTCAGGCTCCATGTCACACAGGGTGCATGTCTTGGCCTCTGTTGGCACTCCGCTGTATCTCCCAGTTTCGATCCGCAGCTGGTGTGAGGATGTGCGTATCTGGCCAATGGCACACCATATGCCATGAGACAGGTGGGTGTCCATGTATCTGGGCCTCGTCACAAAACCATCCGCTGTAAGCTGGAGAAGATGCTCTTTGTAAAAAGCCATCTTCGTGCCCAGCTCCTGTGATGGCTGTACCCATGTCCTCAAGGTGTCTAGCTGAATCAAGTCCTGGCGGATGAGCCTGGTGGTCTCGGACTGTGTAAGAGTCAGAGAGGGTGCATCCAGTGAGTACTGGAAGGGGGGCAATCTGTCTATACTGAATCCATGTGCCTGGAACCATGACGTTATCTCCCCATACCAACATGCAGTGTCTCCCTGCCTAGCTAACTGTCGAGAGGACTCAAGTGCAAGGTGGGCGTATCTGTCTCTGGGAAGTTCCCACAAGCCGTATAGGAAGGAAACAGATCTGGTGAGCGCCTCAACTACTAGTGGAGGGGCAGCTAGCTCTGCTCGGATAATGGCACGTGATACTTAAGCCTTGGCTCTAATGAGCCGCGAGATCATAGAGACCAGAGGCTTCTCCATGTCCCCCCATCCATCAGTACGACCTGTTCTCCCGTGATGATCCAATGAAGGCCCCCATATCTCAGCTCCATAGAGCAATACAGAAGCCACCAAAGTGTCATAAAGAGCCAGAGCTTCGTCCGAGGCTCCTGAAACTGAACCTGTGAACACATCCTCTCCAGTTTACCCAATGCCGAATGGGCTCTGGTCAATCTAGTCTCTGTTGCTCTCCTCAAAGAAAATGTGGTCCACTAAAAACCACTCCAAAGTAAGTGTAAGCATCTGTATATTCCACTATCTCCTGGCCATATATGAATGCGGGCGCTGACCTCCTGATCCACTGTGGGGTGGTATTAAATACCATGACCTTGGTTTTACCAAGGTTGACAACAAGCCACTCTCATGGGCAAACCTATGCAAAGCATCCAAGTGACGTTGCATCCCCTCCGGAGAGTCGGAGATCAACACAATATCATCAGCATATAACAATAGCGGGATCCGTGTCCCTGCTAGTGGTGAACCTCTATCACCATCTCTCTCAATGTAGTCAGAAACCTCATCCACACACATACCAAATAGAGTAGGAGAGAGCGGGCATCCCTGCTTCACCCCAATAGTGGAGTGAACCGGTGTAGATAGACCCTCTGAGGTGCGTACATGCCCTACTACTGACCTGTACCTTTTGCCCTTGCCGCTCTAATCTCTGGCATTACCTCCTGCATATGAGCGATCTGTGAGAGGGTAAGATCATCCCAGAGAAAGATGCCCGTTTTCTTAAGAGTTGGGTCTCTTCTTCAAAATGTCCTTCGCTTCCATGGAGGAAAAACGAAGAATGAGTGCCCTTTCTTTCGAAATTTCCGCCTTGCTCCCATTTTTCTTGTTGCCCACTCTCCATGCTCTTGAGTGCATCGGCTCATGAACCCCCTTCAAAGTCATGAGTTCTTTTACCTCTTCGTCCACATTATCTTTGTCTTTAAGGCCGCAAATTCTCACATGTAGAGAGCGCACACGCCTTCTTTGCTCCTCTTCTAGCGACAGGTTAATTATGGTGGGTGTGGACGTTGTTGTTTCCTTGCTTTTCCGCTTCTTGGCAACCTCAATCCATTTCTCGACCTCATCTGCCTTCTGTTGAGTCTTTGTGATAACGTCCACCCAAGAGATCGTCATTTCTTTGTGTTGCTCTTTCCCCTCTTTGATGGCTCGCACTTGTTCTTTGATCGTGTTGAGCTCTTCTATACTGAAGGTTGCAATTCTCCTCCTTCAAGCGTGTTTCGTGAGCGTGCCTTGGCGAGCTCCTTCTTGAGTGATGCAATCTCTCCGTCTTGGGCCGTCATCCGATCTCCCATTGCCGCGATCTTGCTTTCTTGGGCCGAAACGCGATCCTCGAGCATTCTTATTGTTCCTTAAAGTTGGTGGTTGATATTGTTAATGGTTTCGACCATTTCTTCTTTGCATTTTGAAATTGCATCTTCTAAGGGGTCGGCCTTATCACTTTGCTTCCTCATGCTTGATAGGTGTCAGAAACAAGGAAAAATTAGCCTACACGCACACGTGCTTCCACATTATGCGTACATGTTCCACACTAAGCATACATGGCGCATTTTCTGCAATTTCTGGAAAATACGACCAAGCGGCAAAAAACCCCGTTTTTTGTGAAATTTCTGCAATTTCCTGTCAATTCTGCAATTTTGAATTTCCTGTAAATTTCCTGAATTCTGCAATTGTCTAAAGGCCTGCGATTTCTTTTTTTTTTTTTTTTTTTTGAGAGAGAGAGAGAGAGAGAGAGAGAGAGAGAGAGAGAGAGAGAGAGAGAGAGAGAGAGATGAAATGAAATGTTATATTAACGTCTTCAAAAGGCCAAAATGACCTATGAGACCAAACTGTTACAAAATTGTGAATCTGATACCATGTCTGGACTAGAACAAAAATACTACTACTAGAATCCATCCTTATCTGCTCTCTGGATGTCGAGAGAGTATGGCTTGAATCCTCTGCTGTAGTCTCCGTCGATGTTGTGTAGCCCCTCTCCTCAATCGTGGCCGTCTGGATTTCCGTAGCTCCAGTGCTCGGTCGATGAGAGTGCCGGTAGTGGTCGAATGAGTGTGGACCGAGCTCTACGGTGATGGCTGCTCCTCTGGCTGTCCCATGTCTAGTGAAAAAAATATGTAATCCGTCTCTGGGACTGTTTCTCTCTAGCTCTCCCCAGTAAAGTGTCTCTATATCTGTGTAATTCAAGTAGGTATAGCCCAAGACACCTCTGATCCTCATAACTCATGACCCTAGATGCCCCATCATGGTCTGTATAGAGCCATAATCCCCCAAATCAACACTATGGGCACCCCCATCCCCTGCAATCTGCGCATCAATCGAGCTCTCAGTACCATGTCAAATGCTTTGCGGAAATCCACAAAGCTACAATAAATCCGTCTCCCATGTGACCTGCCCTCCTCAATGATGGCTCTGAGTGTCCGAATATGATCAAGAGTGGAGAGAAACCCCTTCTAAAACCGGCCTTGCCCTTTGCTCGTACACCCTCACCCTCTGCCCAATTACTCAACTGCTGCTCAAGAATGGATGCATACGACCGTGCCAATGTGTGCCCAACCATAATAGTGCGGTAATTCCCAGGCTCTGTAGGATCACCTACCTTGAAGATAAGCACAATAATAGACAACCTCCAAGTCTCAGGTAATCCCTCGCACATGGCACGATTGAACAACACTGCAAGAACCTCTACTAGCATATCTCTAGCATGTATAAAGTGCTCTGCTACTAGACCATCATGATCATATGCCCTGCTGGTCCTCATCATGTCAATGGCTCTCTTTACCATCTTAGTGGTAAAGAAGGTGCTCGTAGGTGGGCATGGCTCTGTAGGATCTGGAAGGGGGTCCTGTCCAAGAACTGTATATAATGATGTCGCATAGTGGCCCCACACATCATGAGAAGTAATCACTGGGGGAGGGGAGTGCTTATGAAAGAATCGCCATGCCTCTCCTAAATCTCTACTCAAGAACAGTTGATACAAGTCTCACTCCATCTGGGCCAAATAAGCTCGTTTCTTCCGTCGCACAAGGCATCGGGAAGCAATGCGAGACTGTCTGTAAGTGATGACTACTAAAAGAAGATCTCTCAGGAGCTGGGCTCTCATCTCTCTGCACTCCTCATCATACCAACTATTCTGGGGCATGCTCCCAGAATGTCGCCTCCGACCCGGCTGAGTGTGTGGGTATGCCTCCGATGTTGCACCATGCAGTGTCTCAGTCATTAAAGTGGTGCACTCCTCCACTCAGAGACTAGGACTAGCTGTGCATAGACGGCTATAGATCTCCTTTGTATAAACCGAATCAGTCTCTCATGTAAATGTATAACGGGTATGTGACCTACCTCCGGATGTCTGGGTTGTACTATACTGAAATGAAACGGACAATGTCAAAAGAGCGTGATCCATTGCTACATCCACTGGTCTGGCTCCCACTATGAAATCCTGAATACAAGGAATAAAGCTCGCATGTGCCATAACATAGTCCACTGTACTGGCCACGTGTCTGTATGGAAAGCATGTGAAACCGGCTCCTCCAGGAAATCGTTGTAAGCCATTAAGTATGGCTAACCCCTGTGTGGTCGCCATCTCCGTGAGGTATCTCCCATACTTTGTCTGCTCTCTATCATGTGAGCATCTGTCAAGCCCCAAGTCACCTACATCCAGCCTCTCTAAAGTTTGACCAAAAACAGGCAATAAAACCGGCCTCGTATCTCAGAGTAAACTGGGCAATGGCATGTGTAGTGCAACTCTGTCTCAAGCTCCATGTGACATAGGGGACATGTCCTGGCCTCTACTGGTACTCCGCAGTATCTACCAGTCTCAATTGGAAGCTGGTGCGAAGATATGCGTATCTGGCCAATAGCACATCGTATCCCATGAGATAAGTGGGTGTTCATGTATCTGGGCCTCGTCACAAAACCATCCTCAATAAGCTGGAGAAGATGCTCTCTAAAGAAAGCCATCTTCGTGCCCAACTCCTGTGCCGGCTATATCCAAGTCCTCCTAGTATCTAGTTGAGTCAGGTCTGGCGGATGAGCCTAGTGATCTCGAACTGTGTTACTCAATGAGTACTAGAAAGGGGGCAATCTGTCCATGCTGAACCCATGTACCTGAAACCGTGATGTCGTCTCCCCATGCCAACATGTTGTATCTCCCTACATAGGTAATTGTCGAGAGGACTCAAGTGCTAGGCGGGCATATATGTATCTGGGGAGGTCCCACAAGCAGTGTATAAAGGAGACTGATCTGGTACGCACCTCAACCACTAGTGGGGGGGCAGCTAGCTCTGCTCGAATAATGTCGTGGTATTGAAGCCTTGGCTCTAATAAGCCGCAAGATCATACATGTCTCCCCATTCATCAGTGTGACCCGACCCCCCATGATGGTCCAATGAAGGCCCCCATATCTAGTAAGGTGCATCGGAATGAATGTTTGAACTTTGCTCAAGATGAGTGCTCCGATCTGTGCTCAAGGTTCCTTTTATTCTTATGGAAGGGAGAGCCTTCCGTTCTTAAGGAGAGAGTGCAATGGATACAAACAAAGTGAATGGACACTATGCGTGAAAGTGTATGAGACTGAGAGATAGAGAGAGAAGAGAATATGACACCAGAGACGTAAAACCCTCCTCCGAAGGCCCCACTCTCGTTGGCGAGAGTGGTCTACTATTGATTGCACAAACTCGTACAATGCTTGGACTTGCCGACGATGTCGACAACGATGAGACGGCTGAAATCTGAAAATGCTAATGGCTGAAATCTGCAAATCTTTATCTGTTGAATTCCGACTCTATGTCGGTGACGACGGCAATGACGACGGTACGACGACGATGCGCTGAAAACGCAGATGCTGAAATCTGAATTTTCCGGGCTGAAACTGTAAACTTCGCTGGATCTGACCGTGTGGCGAGGATCTGCTGCGGGAATGTGAGATCTACGAGGTTCGGGACTTGATCTGCAATGTCTAAGGGCTGAAAACTGAAAACGCTGGTGCTTCTACTGATTCCGTTGCGGAGGAACTGCAAAACGATAGGTGCTCTGCTTTCCCAAAAACGCTAGGGCTGAAATTGGTCCTGCTGTCGCCGGTGGTTCTGCAAATGCAAAGCACTAGGCTGATCTGTTGTGTCGTGATGACGCCGGGGCTGAGCTGCCGTGCACAAAACGCCAAGGCTGATCTGATGCAAAAACGCTAGGTCCTCAGATGGCTGAAAACGCTACGGCTACTGCGGGTGTTGGTCTTGCTGAGAAGTTGCCTGTTGAGCAAGGTGCTCTTGCTACCTCTTCTGCCAAAAAGTTCTAGCTCTGGTTTGCTTATATACAAACTTAGCAAAATTGCCCTACCTACTTTCCGGTAAAAGTCACTTAAAAATAATAGTGAAAAATGTCAAATAGGGAAAATAGGCCTATGCACTGTAAAAATGCTACTGATGGGATCTGACTGGAATCTGATGGTCATGCTGTGTGCAACCAGAGATATGCATCAAATCTAAGTGTCTGGACATGCAGGGGCTGCGAACAGACTCACAAAAGTGCCACATCACTTCCTATTCTAGACTGACTTGACTGAACTGAACCCTAATCATGCTGTAGCTTGTCCACGGACACATAGGGTTGGATGTATCACGTGACATCTCTCCTTTTCAAAGTGAGGTACTGGTACCGAACTGTATGGCGTCGAGGGAGATCGCCAATAGCATCCGGAATCCTGGAAGGGACTCTTCGCCGGCCCACTCTTATGTGTGGGTCGTCCGGTACTTGAACTTCATAAAGGTCTGCAAAGCTTGCTTCTTTGGGCCGCGCCGAAAGCGACACAAAGTCATCTTCAATGCTTTCACTTCGTCGAAAGTCATGCATCTACCTTCTTCAAGAATCTCCATGGTTGAAAATTCCTAAAACCATTTCCAACACAAAACCATGAACATACCTATTCCATGTAAAGTGACTGGAAAAAATCTTGTCTTCCTCAAAGACTGTGCATGCAATGTAGATGAACAAAGAGAAGGAGTGCCAAACCGTTCACCACACACACGCAAACAATGAGATCGAATCTTTCTCTTCTGATCTAAAGCAATCAACTGTGGCAATTCACAACGGAAATGCCCATGCTTGGTGCTCATACCTCCATGTGCTCTTTCTACGACTGTGTCATGCCAAGGAAGAGACCTGGAATGTGAATTCCTTGGGTGCAAACATTTCATCTTTTCATGAGAAATCGGCATACATTCATGCTCATCCATGAGTGAAACGTGCTCAACGTACAATATGTCATGCCTAGGGAAAGGGATCACATAAAGACGCTGACTAAAATACAGGAAACGATCACGAATGAAACACTCGAACAATGCGTACTGACTAATCATTCGAACACCTAATACTTCCTGTGAGGGTTCTTTGGACCTAGGCTCGAGAGCCAAGATCGATTCTTCGTGATTGATCAATCTGCAACGAGGTTAGTTACACTAGAAAGTATCAACTAGCATATCATCCTTGTGAACAATCATATCGTGATCATACAAATCATCATGCTTGTGAGAAATCACATCTTGATCATACAAATCATCATGCCTGTCACTATCATGCAAATCATCATGCTTGTCATTATCATCCAAATCATCATGCTTATCATTGTCATTCAAACCATCATCATGCAAATCATGTGTGTCATGCTTGGGAGAAGAAGAGACTGAGAGAGAGTCTCCTTTTCCTGATTCTGTGCAAACTGCGCCTGCACAATAGAAAAGAGTCGCAAGAGCTCTTTCATGTGTTGGTCCCTCTGTTCTTGTCTTGCTTTGTTTTCACGATCAAATTCTGTTTGTCTTGCTTTGTTCTCGCGATCCAATTTGGCTTGACTTTCTTTGGCTTCCAAGTCGTACTTACGCTCTATGGCTGCCATGCTTTCTTCATAGGCCTTTCTTTTTGCTTTTCTTTCTTCGCGTTCTAACTTTCTTTCCATAAACAACTGCTTCAACTCCTCCATAGGAGTTAGTGCAATCCTTGGTGTAGATGGGGAAGGAGGAGGGTTTGAAAAACCTCCTAGTGGGAAAAATTCTTCTTCGCCTCTCTCATGCTCATCACCTTCAAGCGAAGTATCCATTCCGCTTCGAGTGATGACCATCCACTAAAGTCGTGGGTTCTTGTGGGTTCTTGTGGTCTTGGGTTCTTAAGTTCACAAGGAACTTGGGTACTTGTGGGTCTTGGGTTCTTGGGGTTCTTGAGTTCAAGAGGAACTTGGGTTCTTGGGGGTCTTGGTTCTTGGGGTTCTTGAGTTCTTGAGGTTCTTGCGGGTCTTGAGGTTCTTCTTTAGCTTGCAATCTGTGTTCGAGAAGGATCTTCTCTTCACCCGAGTTCTGCTCTTTTCTACGGGCGCACCCCTTGGCGGCCTTGCGCTCACACCAAGGTTGCTTTTTCCTACCTCACGTCGATTGGCCCGGCTGCTAAGTGCACGGTCCGCTCTCAATGAGTGAAAAGAGGCACAAGGGGAGGTTGGACAAGCCCTTCTTTCCTGGGATTCCTGTCACTCTTCAAAAACACGATTAGGAATCAACACGCCCAAGTGAACTTGGGCTCGTGCGACCTCAACAAGCAAAAAAAAATTATGTGGTTCTTTCCTTGAGTGATACAGAACACTGCCAAAGCTCCGATACCAATGTAAGGTGCAGTGGAATGAATGTTTGAACTTTGCTCAAGATGAGTGCTCCGATCTGTGCTCAAGGTTCCTTTTATTCTTATGGAAGGGAGAGCCTTCCGTTCTTAAGGAGAGAGTGCAATGGATATAAACAAAGTGAATAGACACTGTGTGTGTAAGTGTATGAGACTGAGAGATAGAGAGAGAAGAGAATGACACCAGAGACGTCGTAAAACCCTCCTGCGAAGGCCCCACTCTCGTTGGCAAGAGTGGTCTACTATTGATTGCACAAACTTGTACAATGCTTGGACTTGCCGACGATGTCAACGACGATGAGGACGACGACTAGACGGCTGAAAAATGGCTGAAATCTGCAAATCTTTATCTGCTGACTTCTGACTCTATGTCGGTGACGATGGCGATGACGACGGTACGACGACGACGCGCTGAAAACGCAGATGCTGAAATCTGTGTTTTCCGGGCTGAAACTATAAACTTCGCTGGATCTGACCGTGCGGCGAGGATCTGCTGCGGGAAGGTGAGATCTGCGAGGTTCGGGACTTGATCTGCAGTGTCTAAGGGCTGAAAACTGAAAACGCTGGTGCTTCTGCTAATTCCGTCGTAGAGGAACTGCAAAACACTAGGTGCTCTGTTGTCCCAAAAACGCTAGGGTTGAAATTGGTCTTGCTGTCGCCGGTGGTTCTGCAAATGCAAAACGCTAGGCTGATCTGTTGTGTCGTGATGACGCCGGGGCTGATCTGCCATGCACAAAACGCCAAGGCTGATCTGATGCAAAAACGCTAGGTCCTCAGATGGCTGAAAACGCTAGGGCTACGGCGGGTGTTGGTTTTGCTGAGAAGTTGCCTGTTGAGCAAGGTGCTCCTACTGCCTCTTCTGCCAGAAAATGCTAGCCCTGGTTTGCTTATATACAAACTTAGCAAAATTGCCCTACCTACTTTCCAACAAAAGTCACTTAAAAATAATAAGTGAAAAATGTCAAAAATAGGGAAAATAGGCCTAGCACTGTAAAAATGCTACTGATGGGATCTGACTGGAATCTGATGGTCATGCTGTGTGCAATTAGAGGATATGCATCTAATCTAAGTGTCTGGACATGCACGGTCTGCGAACAGACTCACAAAAGTGCCATATCACTACCTATTCTAGACTGACTTAACTGAACTGAACCCTGATCATGCTGTAGCTTGTCCACGGACACATAGGGTTGGATGTGTCACGTGAGATATCTGAACTACATAGAGCAATGTGGAAGCCACCAGAGTGTCAAGCCAGAGAGAGAGAGAGAGAGAGAGAGAGAGAGAGAGAGAGATGAAATGAAATGAAATGTTATATTAACGTCTTCAAAAGGCCAAAGTGACCTATGAGACCAGAAATTTACAATGTGGTGGATCTGATACAAAGTCAGAGTAACAAAAATAACAACATAACATAACAAAAGAAATATACTATGGAATCCTAAGCCGCTCGATGTGAACTAAACAGCTGGATGGGATAGCTAAATAGCTAAATCACAGGAGATCCAGCATCGGTCGCTGGCGAATCTCATCAATATCCTCCATGGTCAGTAATCTGACCGGGCGGTGTGCATGCCTCGCCAAAAAGACTCGAATCTTCTGATGTAGCCTTCGTCGATGCTGTGTAGTCCTCCACGGTTGTGGGCGTCCGGATCTCCCCAACCCAATCGCTCAGTCGATCAGTATGCCTCTGGTGTGAGACAAATGTGAGCTCTGTTGTGGTAGTAACTCCTCCGGTTGTCCAATGTCTGTTCTAAAGAAATCTATGATCCGTCTCTGAGACTGGCTAGCCTCTCCTCTTATCAGACTCTCCCTGTGTCCACAGCTCGAGCAAAAACAAACCCAGGCATCTCTGATCTTCGTACCCCATGACTCTAGAGAGTGGTCCAAAAGCAGATTTCCAAAAATCGTGCAGACAAGCTGACGTGGCAGGCCGTACAGATCTTCGCCTTTTTCACTGACATGCTGACGTGGCAGTGTACGGACGCCCGTAAGTTGCGTTGGCTGCTTTTGGCTGGCAGATTTTGAGCAAAGCTTTTGGGAATAGTTGCTTTTGAGTTTAATAAGCTTTTGAGTCTAAACTTTTGGGGCAACCCTTGTAACAATAAATAGGTCTTTTGGGCCTCATTACTTAGAGCATCTGGATGCAGAGTCTGAGTGTGAGATCCCGCGGACTCCCTTGTACTTTGCACACAGATTAATATAAAAAGAAATACCGAAAGGGGCCAGTCTTTGGGGCCAATACCTCTTGGCACAGAACTACGCTGGGCCGTGTTATCTTTTGTGAATTGTTTTAAAGTGAGTCTCTGCTGTGAAACGCGGTAGAATCTTGACTTGGGGTGTCCAAGTTTGTTACAATTAGGATTAATAATCCTATGGGTTAGGATTGATAATCCTAGCCCCCAGCTAAGTTATGAGACCCCGTCTGATGGGGCCTAAAAATAAAGCATCACACACACAAAATGACTTGGGTAAAAACCTGATGACGCGGCAACTAGACGGACATCCGCGTTTTGTGTTGGCTAATGATGTGGCAGGCTGTACAAACTTCCACGAATTGCGCTTTTGGACCAAATGCTTTTGGGCTTGATGCTTTTCATGTATATTTCTTTTAGATGGCCTGGAGCCTTTAAATATGAATTGTGGGCTCTCTCTCTCTCTCTGGCATTCTCCCGTGTGCAAATGCAAAGCAGAGCCACAAGGGTTGTATTGAGTTAAGCAACATAAAGAAACATCGAAAGGGGCACCAAGGTTTGGGGCCAATGCTCCCATTAATTTTAGTCTACAAGTGGCATCACATATCATCCCAACAATGAAGAAGGTGGAAATCTAGGATTGAGACATCAGTGACAGTGGTAGGGGAGACTAAGCTGGCTCTGTATAGCATACTGTGCTCATGTGTCCGCAAAAGTAATGGGTGTAGGTGCTTGCTGCTGCTGGAAGAGTATCCATGCATCTCTGGAATCCTCACTCAAGAATAGCTAGTACAGCTCCTCTTCCAGCAAGGCTAGATAAGCTCTTTTCTCTCATCGTAGAAATAGGAGTTCCTGCCTCTAGCCAGCCTAGTAGGCAGGCACAAATACAGCTCAGCAAGCCTGGTGCAAGTATGTCTACCTCAGATATAGGTGGGCAAAGCCACAAACACCCATCACTCCCTAGTCTACTCTTGGGCGGTATAAAACCACCACCGGACACAAGATGAAACTCTAACAATATAGAGGGCGCACAAGGCTGCCCGATTCCCCATCTGCCACCCACCACCCAAAAATATGGAAGAGACACTGGTCTAAAATTGCAGCGCCCACATAGATTGGGCAAAAATTGGAGAGACCGGGCATAGTATGAGTATCACCCAGAACCTGGACGATAGCAACAAACCTCATAAGGCCTGGCACACCCCCAAAGAAGTCCTCTCTGCCTAGATCTAGAAAAGATACCAAGGAGATGACCCTCAAAACTCTAACACAACAAGCTTAACGGTCTAAGCTTAGTAGCCTGCAACGGTATGCTGGTTACTGTCAACTTCCACCAAAGGTGGAAAGTATGTACTTGATAGAAAATGATTGCAACTGAGGGGTACCTCACGATAAGAAATCGGCATATCCCCTTATACAACTGAAAAATACACATAGAAGAATCTAGGAAGTGACTAGATTCATGAAAGCTTGGGATCCTCCAAAAAATGCTTTGTGCTGGTGAATGCAAACTTCGACTAAAAGTTGAAACGTAGGTACGCAATATCACAAGTAAAACCTTCACAATGTGAAACCTTCATGTCCACCAGTACATATTGAACATATACCAAGAAATGATTAGATTATGATTTATCCATGAAGGAAAGTGCATATGGGCTCATGGTAGCATCCACAAGACAATATAGCAATCAATTTTATCCTTCATAGAGTCCTACCTCTGCAGTTTAAAAATACACCATGAAGCCAATTGAGTTGGGTCTTCACCTCAGCTAAATGCTACTTCGGGACCCATCTTTCTGGACCACGATGAACATCAATCCCGCTCTTTGAGCAATCCTACTTACTTGCAGGCAAGACGTTCCTTCTGTAAGGTCTGAAGGAACCATTAGAGTGGATACCTGTTTCTTGTCTGTTTCGCTAATCGCTGGAAACGCGAAGCGGCTGTGTCGACTCTTTCATTTTGAAGCAATTTACTTTGCAAGATGCTTCACCGTTTATTTTTTGGCCTGACACCTTACTTTTGGAATCTAAGTAAATTCTCTCTCTCTCTCATTCATAGTTTCTCTTCTTCTCATTGTTTGCATCCGACACTCTCATCTCTCTCAAGTTTGTCGTCATTCTCTCTCTCTCTCTCTCTCTCTCTCTCTCTCTCTCTCTCTCTCTCTACAAGGGTAGGAGGAGGTGAGGGCGAGCGGAGAGCAACAAGGTGGCAATGGCGAGGTGACAAGCGGCTAGAGGTCTTTGTCCAAACTGCCTTGTTGAAGTAGTAGGGTTTCATTTGGTGTGTTTTTGGCCCAAAATAGGATTTTTAGAAAAATTTGTTTTCTTGGGATCCCCCTCTGTCTCTCAGAGTGAAGCGAGTAGGGGACTTGGTACGTGCAGGCGAGAGAGTGGTTTGGACCACATTGACTAGACATGGGGAACAGGATCTACGACACCTCTACAAGAAAGAGACTAAATTGAACTTAGAGAGTCTCTTCCCCCAAAGAGATGTTGTATTACGGTGAACACTTCTTGACCATGCATTGACTAAGTCACTGGGAAAAACCATAGAGCTTGTGAATATTTTTTTACAAATAGGCATTCTGTCTTGATTGATTCATGTGAGTCGATTTATTTAACTTCAAAAGAGTTACAAAAATAGAGAGAGAGAGAGAGAGAGAGAGAGAAAGACTTTATAAACAATGAGGTTGTGTTGCCTAAATAGTTGAATATGCACTAGTGCTGCCTAAACTTGTGAATATGTACTAAGGTCCTGCTCCATAAATCGGTGACTCATCACTAGTTCTACCTAAATGAGTGCCTAAACTAGTAACTTTTCAGTATGTATCAAGATATGCTCCCTAAATCGGTGAATCTGCATTAGTTCTACATAAACTAGTGAATTTTCACAATAGAGTTGTTGATGCATAAACCAACGAATTTGCTACATACGACCAATGAACTATGCATAACAAAAGGTACAATATATTTGTGTTAGTCTGACTTTGGGAGTAAAGAAACGCTTACTATAATGTTATACAATGTCGTGAGTTTCCCTCGCTCATTTTCTTTTGCTTTACCTTATGTCCGTTGCTACAGAAATATCCCTTGTTACCATCATCCTTTTTTTGAGGTGTAGCTATATATCTTTAGAGAAATTTTGCTTCATATATAGCCGGATTGAGATTCCGGGAACATCGGACATACTATGAATTGACGAATATTCCAAACCATCAACATTAAGGCTACAAAGTTGTTTCGATTTGCAAGGTAAAAAGATTTAATTATCAAGATGGTAACATCAAGATTGTAAAGTCCAACACAACATGGGTTTAAGACAGCCATAACACAATTGAGCTTTCTGTGAGCTCAAAGAGAGAGAGAGAGAGAGAGAGAGAGAGAAGCAAGTCGCTCAGTTCATGACAGATTGATAATAGGTCGGTCAGTTCATGACAGATTGATAATAGGTCGCTATTTTGCTGATAACTTGAGCTAGAAAACTCGAATACAAAAATAAAATCTAAACAAAGCTCTCTTTGAGCTCTACGACTTTGTAGAAGAGTTTGTCAGCTATTTGGAGTGCAGATATGGTTAAAATCTAAAACACAAAGTCTATTTTCTCAAGAAAGATTGTGTATTTGAGTTGAGTAAGAGGGGAGAGAGAATGTAGAGAGAGAGAGAGGGGGGGGGGGGAGAAAGAGATAGCTTCATCTCAACTTCAACATTGAAGGCCTTCAGGACACACACACTGGAGTAGTGAGAGAGAGAGAGAGAGGATCGGGCTCTCTTTAGATTGGACTTTCGAGCACTTTCGGCATTGGTGACTTCAACATAGTGAGAGTGTAGCTCTCCGGTTGCGACTACACAAAGAGAGAGTGAGTATAGCTCTTCGACCTCATTGTTGGTCAGAGATGGAGACAAGGACATATATATACAAGCATACAGGTTGTGCTTCAGTGGAACATTGTTGTCTCTTTGCTTGACAGAATTTTATCGCAGCCATACTTGCTTTGTTTTATGATTGCTTGTTTGTGGTTACAAGAGTTGATTATCCCAAATTCATGCTCATAGTTGTGTCAGCTTACAAACACAAGTAGTGGCTTCAAGATTGGATACAAGTCTTCTACGCGCAGTATTTTCAATTTGACAGTTATATGCACAGTTTTATCACTCCAATGGGAGGCTATGTGAGTTTGGGCATAGTTTTGACACTTTGATAGTGTTGTGTTCTTTTGATAGTATGATGGTAAGTTGTATCACATAGTGAGAGTATTATAAGATATTTTTTTCATTTCATATTTGCATCCTTCTCGCATGTGAACAACATATCTTCTTTATGCAGCATGGAGCATTTTTTACAAATATGAAGTCCCATTATTGAGCTATGGTGTACTTTAAAACTACTCGACATGGTGGTGGTGGTGCGATATAATCTAATTATTTGGCAGAGATGGTCAACTGATTCTTTCACACGACATTTGCTCTTAAGCTCACCAAGGAGCGTGTATGACAATCCGAGATTGCAAGGGAAGTGTGCAAATTGAGTCTTCAAGAGTACATCAACAAAGTGGTGAATGTCACAAGGACCCACCAAGCATGCAGCATGGTGCCAACGTAGGGTCTGACAAGGGTCGAGGTGGATTCAACACCAATGACTACTCCATGTCTGCAGATTGACTTTGATTATAGTTTGGGTGTAGGAAGCATCCTTTAAAAAAATAAAAGCTTTTAAAAAATTATAGTGTGAAAAGGCCCTTTTAAAATAGGCCCTTATAAATATAAGGTCCACTCAATTGTCATTTGTTTTTCCTCTCATTCTCACGGGTGAGCTCCCCCCATACCTCATGGCGCACACCAAACAAACCACCAAAGAGCATCTGTCTGCCAACAAGAATAGTCTCCAAGGTTGCGAGAGGCTGACATGGATTAGAAACAGAAGCAAATGTTCGTGAACACCTGACCATTATGGGTGATCCTCTCGCTCAAGGCAAGATAGTCGGAGAGAGGCCTCATCGGGACCTCACAAGCAATAGGCATAGGAGCAGCGGCATGGGAGAAGATGGAAGAACCTCGCCCAATGATGGAGACAAGAAGAAGAGGAATCATCATTAGTGAGTGATAGGAAAGAGCCACCAAGCGCAAGCAAGAGGTTTGCAAGCACGAGTGGTGAATACAAACAGTGAGTCAGAGGCATAACCACCATGGAAGTGTGCTTAGATACCACACTAAGCCTGTTTGCAAAATTTGGCACTACCAGAAGACAATAGAGTTGTTCACTCGCCGAGCCCCCTTTGCTCGTATGGTGAAGGAGGAGCTTCAAAGCTATAGAGATCAATGAAGAATGCAAGCCATGTTGTTAGAGACAATTCAAGAAGCTATCGAGGCCCACATCATTTTCATGTTAGAGGATACCAACCTTTGTGCCATACATGCAAAGAGAGTGACTACACAATCAAAGGACATGCAACTTGTGCGTCAATTGAGGCAAGACTTCGAGCATTAGCCAAAGTGGAATATATGTTTTTGTATTAGCCACCCTACTTTTGTATTGCAACATTTTGTTGATGATGAAAGGAACGGAGTCAAAGTTTTATCTATTCAGTGTTCAAAATCATTTAAGTTCCTAGTGTTTTAAAGTAAAATGATGTCTTTCTGTTGCACAACGTTTGGGTTCGTCGGTGTCGGGGGGGGGGGGGGGGGGGTGTGAATGGATGGATGAACACTTGAAATTAAGTAAAATTTATGCTTTTTTGGTGCCCTGGCGACCACATAGCTCCATAAAATATAAAAAGGAGGTGGCCACAAGGGCACGTGGAACAACCAAACAGGAATCTGCAGGTCATTAGATTTCATAACATTCAAAAGAAAATGTTTCTCAGAGTGACCAATTCTGGAACGTACAGAGGGCTTGATGAATGAGAAGTACAGTAATTGTGCAGAAGATGATGACGAAAGAATTAAATCATTATGCACATAAGAATGAAGAGCCCCAAGGGGTTCACCTTTCAAAAATACCTATAGCATGCGTTCAAAAGGTATTTTTAAAACTCCTCTACACACACACACACACACACTTCATCATGAATTAAAAGGCCCCTCTTCCTTCATAAACCTGTAACTTTTTTTCAAATTTCAATTTTTAAACCCCCCTTGTACATGAAATTATGTAACTCTTTGGTATATAAAAAAACCCTCCGTGTGAACTCACATGCTACACTTATATATTTTGAGGTGGACCCCCCAGGTGAAGAGCTTTAATCAAATTTTGAATGTTTTTTGCAAGCTTGTTACTCTTTGAGAATACTCAAAAACCAACTTTTGCAATTCAATCAATTGTTTTTCAAGCAAATACAGTTTCACAATTTGATAATTACTTTGAAGCACTTCTGGTTTAGGTTTTGGCTGATCAGGCACTGTTAATAAAATATTTGCCTTCAATCATAAAAAAAACTGAATAGAATATACAAAGGATGATGCACAAGTGTTGCATGTGAGTCTTAGACAATGTCTAGACAAAATTTTCTTATTAGACTCAAAGGTTTCTAAGTACTGATAGTCTTTTATACTTGATGCGCCAGGTTAAGCTAAATTTTTTTGCACATAATAAGATGCAACTGGTTCCTTTTAAGAAATTATATATTTACAAGGGTCTAAGTTATCTATACTAAGAACTCTATTTACTAATTCTTATTTTAGAGTAGGTTGTATATCAATTGCCCAATTTTTTGGCAATTTAACCTCTGACCAAGCAATCTAATCACACTTTAACATCTATGAATGATCATATGAATGCATAACTATATTTTTCCCTTTATGATCTTTCTTAACTGGATGTTAGTTTACCATAATAGGTTGTTGGCAAACCAAAATGTATTGCTCTTCCTATTACGAAACTGGGCACCCTCCTGTTGCACGTGGTTAATTGCAATTGGGATAGCTGGCTTAATGGTTAATTATGTAGTGTCTATTTGATTTTACTAACAGTGAGTGCATGATGATTTGTAGATTGGAAATATGGGAGTTGAGAAGGAGGCACCGGCAAATAATAATCCTCTCAATTACTTTATTCTTGCACAGTATTTTAGATCTTTTATCAATAAGCCACTATGGCTGCTTTGTAAATAAGACAATGAGAACTCACCCTAAGAGGGTCATGCAATAAGTAATGTGTTCCACTCATAACTAAAGTGTAAAAGAGGGGCCTCCAATTTTTTGCACCAACAAATAATATCAAATATAAAATACCAAACTCCACAAGAGGTGCAGTGGAGTTTGGTTGCAATCTTTAGGCCTTTGTTATGTAGATGCCCTAAATTTTCCCTTCCCACTCTCTTATACTATGTTGTGTTATTATGTGTAATCCATGATTATGTCTACATCTCTTACAATCCCTCTTACACCCTCTTACACTCTTTCCTTGTCAATCTATTCACTTGTGTGTGTGTGTGTGTGTGTGTGTGTGTGTGTGTGTGTGTGTGTGTGTGTGTGTGTGTGTGTGTGTGTGTGTGTGTGCGCGCGTTGTCATAGTCTAGGTGTGTGTGTGTGTACTTGGAAAATTGGAAGAGATGGTGAAAGGTTGATAAGCAGGCATGCAAGCAAGATTGCAAATTGAAAGCAAACATTCTCCCTAACTCCCAACAGTGGTATCAGAGCTTTGGTTTGAATTACTCGGCACGAGATTTTAAATTTCTGAAGGAATTCTTGAATTGGAAAATTAATCGGCAATTTATTCCACAATTTTTGCTTATCGGCAATATAGTCCAATATGTGCAATATTTAATTCGAGATAATTGCTAAATCTGACAGATTTGTGAAGACATGTGGGCGAGCAATCGAGAAGAAAGTGATGTTGAAGTGCTTTGGGTTCGAGAGAATTGGCAATCGAAGTCGATATTAAAGAGAAATTTAAGAATTGACGACATCAATTTTGCAAACTAAGATGAATTGTGAGGGGTTGCAAAGAAGGATTTGAGAAGAAATTGAATTTTGAAGAGTATGAATCAAGTCGGTGATTTGGGCTTTGAATTTTGAAGAGCTTGAATCAAATCGGTGATTCGGACTTGACATAGGGGGAAGGATTAAAAGGAGTTTGAGAGGAAGTCGACACTAAGAAATTCGGCATCGGGAGGAACTAAAGGAAGAGAATTGAGGGGTTCCCCAAGGATCCAGTCCCTCGACGAGTTCAAGCAGTCCTCTTCACGAGACTGAGCACCGCGGGAACAAACCCTTGCATGCAAAAGCTAACACTATCGAGCTCCATCAAACCCTACAGAGCTGGTATCGATGGCAGTGCCTTGTATTCTTGAGTGCTTTTGCCTTCTACCTCGCGGCCAGAATCGACCAGAAATATTGCCATCTTTGCTTTCTCTTTTGCGCGCAGGCTCTACCAACTTTGCTCGACGTCAACCTCTCCCTTTCACACCTTTTCAACCATAAAAGGTGAGGTTTAAAAAAAAAGCACGGTTGGGTGCCAATGGAATCACTAAAATCCACCCCTTTTTAAGAGGGTATTCACCCCATTCAAACTCTTTGGATGGTCGACGACACAAGCACGGAAGAAAGCAAACCATGGACTCCTTTGGCCGCACAACATCAAAACCCTTTTGCTGCTCAAAGGGAAATTCGGCCGCCTATCACTCGTCTCTCCGACCTCCATATAGATTCAAGGTGGCTATCTGCATGATAAGTAAGGGCCTCCTTAGTCCTCAAAGCGGATATTTGAACCACGGTGGGTGCGAAGGTCTATAATAAATAAATAAATAAATAAATAAATAAATAAATAAATAAATAAATAAATATATATATATATATTCACTATGATCGGAGTTTTCTTAACCTTGCCTTATCCAAGAATCCTCAAGCCACCCAAAGTTTTTGACATTGTTCAACCAATTGTTCAACTGGAGATGAGGGAATTTGCATTTGAATTTTCGATCGATCGCCGCTTTCGGCCTTGCTCTAGTACTGCACAATTTGGAATGGACGGCATCATTAATAGCTAAGTACCCATTATTTTGTTATTTACTTTATTTTTTCTCATTAATTCCACATACCGAGCATACATCTATTACTACATAGTCATTTTCCTTTATTTTTAAAAAATATATACATATATACATAAAAAGAGAAAAAAACAAAAAAAAAGAAATAAAGAAAGAAAGAAAGAAAGAGCACGCAGTCATGGAACACCTTCCACAGGCACCCATAGTTGCTAAGAAACTGGCTAATCTGCAACAATATCTCACTTATGAACGCATGCGAAGGCAAGAGCTTGAAGATAAATTATTGCATTTTGCACGCATAGAATCTGCACCGACACAAAAGCAAAAAATCTTTCACTTTCAAGGATTTTGATGGCACTAAAGATGTTAGCACGGTTCTAGCATGGGTTAGTCAATTAAATGACTATTTTCATGATGAACACTTTCCTAACCGTGAGATGGTAAAGTGTGCATCAAATCATCTCACCAGTAGCGCTACATTGTGGTGGCACACCACCAAACAACATGGTAAAAGACCATGTATCTGACATGCATTCAAAAAGTTATTTTTACCTCAATTTTTTCCCACACAATATAAAGCTAAAGCATGACGCGAGTGTGATTTAACTCAACAGGGTCAAAATGAAGATATACAGGGCTACACTAATCATTTTTGGAAGTGTTTAATTCAATTGCAAGCTATTGAACATGTCAGTCGCAGGAAATTAAAGCATATGTATATATATGGCTTAGGACTACAAATTGGTGCTAAAGTAAATATCTTTGAACCAGATTCACTATCAAAGGCTATTAATTTGGCCCTTAATGCAAAGAAGAAGAAGGGTGGACAACCCTCTCACAACACTGATGAAGCTGCTAACACTAACCGTAACAAGAGATCTTCTTTTTGTCCGAACTTTGACAGGAACAAAACATCAAAGCCGTACCTTTTTCAAGAGACGCAGATTTGACAATTCTGCTACAACTTCAAAATCTTATGGCAACAACAACATCAACACACAGCAGCGAGCCAACCAAAATCCTTCCAACCAACGTCCTACTCAAAACTCTAATGGTAACAAAAATGTGAAGTATTTTAAATATTTCCAATATGGTCACTATGCAGATAAGTGCCCAAAAGGTCCTTCTAAAAGCAATATCCAACTCAATGGCCAATCTGGTAGAGTCACCTGAAATCCAAATCAAAGATCCTTCAACAACAACCGCCCCAATGTGCTACTGTTAACCTCATTGAAGATGCTAATCCTAACGACAATGAAGTGGAAGCCAATTACGGTGAGGGATATGATCCTGAGTATGATCACGATGACAACCCATCTTCAGGTACTATATCTCCTCACACTTTGTTTAAAGTTCAAGGAACATTCAAGGGT
Source organism: Adiantum capillus-veneris (assembly GCF_014529385.1). Taxonomy (NCBI): domain Eukaryota; kingdom Viridiplantae; phylum Streptophyta; class Polypodiopsida; order Polypodiales; family Pteridaceae; genus Adiantum; species Adiantum capillus-veneris. The sequence goes on along the minus strand of NC_140955.1, from coordinate 137,657,416 downwards.
GAAAGTGTCACCATTCTTTTAGATGATGGCAATAGCCATGATTTTATTTCTTCACGGTTGGCACAAACTCTCTCTCTCTCTCTCTCTCTCTCTCTCTCTCTCTCTCTCTCTTAATTTTTCTCACCTCACAAAGTCAAAGCTGTTTTTAATAATCAACATTTGAACTGCAAAACCCAATTCACTGTTGAAATTTGCATTGGTCAATTTACACAAGTACGTACATTTTTGGTAGCACCATTGCATGGTCTTGATATGATTTTGGGAATGCCATTCCATCATGAATTTGATTCATTGATTAATTATAAAACACGTACCATGTCTCTCACTCATAGTAATCAAAATTTCTCCGTCCAAGTAACACTAGCATGCCAAAAACTTCCACTTCTCTCGCACTTTTAAGCCAAAAGAGAAATTTGAAAAGAAGGGAAAACGTATATGGTGCTGGTAAATCAAGCCTCCTCTGAAACTAAAGCCTCATGTGATGATTTTCTCTCACAATATGAAAATTGTTTCGTGCATGATCTACCACCTGAAATTCCACCTTCACGTCGAGAGAACCACAAAATAGATATTATACCACGTAGTGAACCTCCTTGTAGATAAAATTAACCATGTAAATCCAACTGCACGTAGGAAGATACAAACTCAAATCACTGATTTGCTTGATCGAGGACTTATAAGGTCTAGTAGTTCACCCTACGGAGCTCCAATACTTCTTGTTAAGAAGAAAAATGAAACTTTTCGTATGTGTATTGACTACAGGGCTTTAAACAAGATCACTATCCCTATTCCTAGAGTGGATAATCTGTTAGATAAACTAAAAGGGGCAAACATCTTTAGCAAAATTGACCTCAAATAAGGGTATCACTAAGTCAAAATGTTTGATCGATAAGCCACTATGGCTGCTTTATAAATAGGAAAGTGAGAACTCACCCTAAGAGGGTCATGCAATAAGTAATGTGTTCCACTCATAACTAAAATGTAAAAGAGAGGCCTCCAATTTTTGGCACCAAAAAATAATATCAAATATCAAATACCAAACTCCACAAGAGGTGCCATGGAGTTTAAGGCTACAATCTTTATGCCTTTCTTGTGTGGTGCCCTAAATTTTCCCTTCCCTCTCTTTTATACTATGCTGTGTTATTTTGTGTACTCCATGATTATGTCTACATCTCTTAGAATCCCTCTTACACTCTCTTACACTCTTTCCTTGCCAATCTATTTTCTTGTGTGTGTGTGTGTGTGTGTGTGTGTGTGTGTGTGTGTGTGTTGTCATAGTCTAGGTGTGTGTGTGTACCAACTCCCAACACTTCCTAAAACATAAAAAGTAATTTCTATATTAAGAGAAATTGCTTCTAGAGGTACTACTACATATACATAACCAAGATGTATAAAATGATACCTTTTTTAATGGCTTCCATTTTATCATGTTGGAGGATCTCAGTAAGCTTTATGAAATGCATTTGATTATCGAAGGGAATAGATGAAATTGATCAATCATTAAGACAAATGGTAGATGCTCTAAGCTTAAATAAATTTTATGCCTATATACTTGATCGGGTTTTAAATGGGGAATTTCCCATTGTGAAGATGGTTCGGTTTTTTTTTCAAAACTACTGAGAAGTGTGCAAGGGACTTCATCACCTACTTACAAATTTGCTTAAGAATGCCATTGAAATCTTACCTAAATTTGGGTTGAGAGGTAGGAGTTTACCATAGGACTTTGATGGGAATTTCTGCAGTAGGAAGGTAGTGAAACAATTAAGTAGATTGTATTAAAGAACTAGGCTTTGCAACTCACAAATATTTGTTGAGTTTCATATATGAGTGAATTCAAAACTTCACTATAAGACTAATAAAAAACTAGGCTCTAATACCAAAAGATACACACAAGGGCAAGAGGCAAGTGGAAGGTATGTATTATGGAAAACAATACAAAGAGTGTGCAATGGATGGCTATATAGATGTACACAAGAGGGATGGCTTAACTTGAGATTGAAGCTTTGTACAAGGGATAGACTAAGCTCATGATTACTAGAGAGATTATGCCGCTAAGAGATACTATGTTAAGGCTTCTAGAGATATGCAGGCTTATGAGATACTATGTTGAGGCTTCCAAAGATATGCATTCTTGTGAGATACTATGTTGAGGCTTCCAAAGATATGCATTCTTGTGAGATACTATGTTAAAGATTCCAGAGATATGGAGGCTTATGAGATGATTTACAATAAGGTGTGGCCTCCTTTATATAGAGAGGCTCAGTGGCTTGAGGAGCAAGCTAATGCCTTGGTGGGCAAGGTAGTGGATATCACTTTATAAGAGTGGGTACCACTTTACACTAGTGGGTATCACTTTACGCTAGTGGGTGTCATTGTCCAAGGTGGTTTATTGCTTTCCAAAGTGGACAAGTCAAAAGGTAGTGGTAGGTGGAAAATCTTATCGTGCATGCTTTTTTCTAGTCATTGAGAGCTAGCACAACCATGTGGTATATGGCATAAGTGATTATGTCATTGTTGCTAAGATTCTTCTTGCTTAGATAAGCAATGATTTTACCCCACCCTGCCTCTAGAATGAGTCGACTCTATCCATCAGGACATTGGTAGTTGGGATCTACATTGGCGAGGGTAGGGTGTGATGGTTTCTTCTTTCTATTTATATATATATATATATTTTTTAATGTGCTTTTGTTAGCCAGCTATCCAATTTCTTCCATGTGAATTTGAAATATCCATTGTTGAATGTGATAAGCTGCAATCTGTTCAAAATATTATTGCCTATGATCATATCCTAATGTGGTTGGAAACAAAGATAGGTATTCTAGTTGTTCTAAGGAGTAGCCATAATTTAGCTCGATATTTTATCGGCTCTTTTATTTTGTTAGCACATTTGATGAGAACGGGTTCTTCTAGCTTTTCCCAAAAAAAATTAGGAATGAACCTTTCATTAAGTAGTGTCAATCTGGCTTCTGTATCCAATATGGCATTGAGGGAATTCTAAAATTCTTCATTCAGGATTATAGAAATGGAGACTCCTTTTAATCATGAAAGATTATTGCTTCATTTATTGGTTCCCAAATTTCTTCTTGCTATGATACAATGAATTCCTCTAGTTGTTTTGCAATCCTTGTGAGGCTTTGTTGATTTTCTACAATTACCTTCCTTGCACAAATTGGGGAGCTAGAGGTGCTTTGGCTTAGCTGGTTGATGCTTCTTCCATTGGCTCATCTTTCTCGATGTGTAAAGGAGCTTGAGGTTCTTCACCTATTTCAGACTCATGTGGATCACCGTCAACTTTGTATGGTCCCAGTTTTGCAGTTCTACGTGCCCTTGTGGCCACCCTCCTTTTTGCATTTTATGGAGTTGTGTGGCTCCCAAGACACCAGAAAACACAAATTTTACTTAATTCCAAGTGATCATCCATCCATTCACCCCCTCCCCCCTGACACTCACATTAGTCAAAATGAGTTGGATTTGCAAAGCAAAAAGGACACAACTTAATAAATGATACGCCTAGAAAACTTAGAAACATAATTGAACAGAATGTACAAGATAGAGAGGCAAAGGGATATTGCATCATTCATGTGGGGTGCCTATAATTTTCTTAGCCATTTCTTGGTGTCCCTCTTGCACATAAGGCAACTCCCCAACCAAGAGATAGTGGGCTATCACCTCAAGGTCAGTTGAGACAATAGAGGCATGTATCCCTATTTGGGCATGCACCTTGCCATGAAAGCCAGTCCCAAATGCACACATGCCATGGATCTACACATTAGGAATAGAAGATGAGCAGTTTGGAAAATGGTGCTTAAGCACAAAACTTTGCTCAAGGCTTTCAAAGGCCATGTTATGAACATGAATTTGGGGAGTGAATTCATTGTGTACGGGGAGTTTCCACTATAATATGCAAGGGAGGATTGTGTTTCGAAGGCCGTCTACTTGCTGCTCGTCCGTGTTGTAAACTCGTCAAGCTTTAGGATCACCTATCACATATCGATCAAGGGTAAGAAAAGAAACATTAACGTATGAAAACAAAGCCAAAAAAAATTTACCTCTTGCTCATGGCCTCCTCCTCTCTATTACCCTTAGCATCCAAATCAATGCATGGCTTTACCGCATCCACAAAATTAGGTGCACCAGAGGAGGGATTTTTGCACTGGAGCAGGCATCCTTGCAGCCACAACCTTGGATTGCATGGCTTGAAAATATTCCTTTCCCACATAAAATTTCTCTATTGCAAGAACCTCTTCAAATACATGCAATATTGTTAGTGATAGAGTCACTCAGTTGTAGGAGCTTGGTCTCAAGGGAATTTGGAGTGGAGTCTAGGAGAAATTGTGTGCTAGTGTATATCACACATAGGCACTAATCCATGCATAGGCTGAAGTATTTCTCCAAGTCAGCAAAAGAAATAAACTCCTCCCCATCCACTACCACTAATGATAAGTGGCTAATCTCTACTTCTAGGATGGCCTCATCCATCAATGGATCATCCTCTTTGGAGTGGCACTAGTGATAGCCACAAGTGCCTAGCCTTCAGCTGAAGGATTCATGGGGACATCCTGTGGCTCGTTGGCATCCTTGATGATGGCACCAATCTGTAGAGGCATGGCAATATTACCTCCTCTAAATTGGGTTCCTTGTCGTTGACAAGGAAGATGAAGGTAGCCATGCAAGAAAGGTTCTTCACCCCCAATTTGCACTTCTTTAGCGCTAGCATCCTTGGGGCCTCCTTGTCCAAGAAATGGCTTGCATCGGTGGTAATTTTTTGGAACCATGTCAACCAGCTTGAGAACGGGTGATCTCCTTTGTGTATGTAGCAGAGGAGGTTGCAAGGCACCGAGATCCCTGCATGCGGGGGGATAGATATGGCATATTTGATGAGGTGTTCCTCCACGAATGTTGAAATCTTTGCAAATGCGTTGATATGGAGGGCAACTATGGTGTCAAGGTCAGGGAAATGAGTGAAAAGTGAGTGGTTCTAACTTCCCTTGTGGTTGGTGTCCTCAAGAAAGAGGTTGAAGCGCAACAAAGGGGTGGGTGTGGGTATAGAGGCAGAGGCTATGGATGCATCCATGTTTGTTTTGGAATGCCGATGAGACAATGGAAGAGCTCAAGGATTGCAAAAGTGAAAAGTGAGAATGAGTTATTAAGGCCCCCCTTTTATAGTAGTGGCCTTTTTTTAAAAAGGAAAAATTTTCAACAATAGCTCAATAAAATGCCTCTTTTAATATGGTAGCTAGATCACACTATTACAAAAATCCACCTCATTATGATGTCAAGATATACAAAAATGGTAAACAAATTGTACACAAAACAACTATTGTTGAATAAAAAATTATATTTAAATTCCAAATTGCATCAAAGGGAATCATATTGGTTACAAAAATGTAAGAGTAAGCATAGTTCCATCCATAACAAAGGTTTAACAGCGATAGCATAGTTTCATCCTGGACCTTCATTTTGTCTTCCTTTCTCTTTCCAATTTGCAAACATTCAGCATAAATTGAAGCAATGAATGTCAAACATTGATGGACCAAACCTTTGGTGAAAACATCCTCACTTTGTGACCTTGGAGACAAAATTGAGCTTTCTAAAGGTCCTCAAAGCCCATATTTGCTAAATATTCTCGCACGTTGCTAAGAGTCCAATGCATGTTCACTTGGAAAAATTCCAAAGCGTCATTGGTCATCCTCACTACTATAATGTCAAAGCTTGCAATAGCTCCGTCTACACATTGTAAGGGAGTCCAAGCTCCAAGATTGCATATCCAATGATTATAGTGAAATTGTACGTACAAAGAGGTGTGGGATTTTAAATGGTGCATCCCAATACTTGATGCTCCAACCTTACAATGGTACCTAACTTCATTGTGCATGCTCTTTGTAAAACCCTAGTTCTCTTCTAAAAGCCTCCCCAAATCCTCATAGTGCACTTCTTTGCATACAAACATTGTGATTGTTGCCACAAATGCAAACTCTTCAAAGATATGCATAAAATAGTAACCATGCAAACACCAACTCAAGCCCATAGACCTAGAAGCTTTACAATATTTTGAGGAGTTTTGAACATCTGATACCATCTTCTTCTTGAAAGATGCTACCGATCATGAATCTGGTTGTGGCCACTCTATACTTAGTAAACAAGATACCTTGATGGGTTCAAGATTACCATAACCTTGCATAGTAGTAGGTACACTATAGGAGTGTAAATAGAAGAAAATTCTTCCTTGAACCAATTTGGCTGGACAAAGGTGTGCAAAAATTGTTCCTCCATGTATATCTTTGCATGTGTTAGAGAGGTCATGAAGTGGCTTCTCCTCCACCAATGTAGAGGAAAATATGAGTGCAAAAGCAAGCCAAAACATAATTATGTAGCCAAAAATAAAATTCAATGTGCACAATGGCTACGATCCACTTTCCTTACAATTCTTGAAGCCAAGGATATTTCCTTTCCAGTGATGATCCAAGTTTCCATGGTTTTGAACATGATGAGAGTTATTAGCAGATGTCTGCATGTATATCCAAGCATCTTTGGTAAGCTCTTGTGGCACCCACGCACTGTCTACAACACTTGTGTTGTGGCATGCAAGTCTAGTCACCTCATCCTTTTGCCGCCTTTGCAGAGTAGAGCTTGCCATGTGTGAATAAAGGAAATTAGGAGGAGGAGGAGGACCTTGCTTATTGCTACAATGCATGTAGGAGAAAGGGAATGAGCTTGCTTGATGTGGCAATGGGAGGTGGGAGTGGCAGACAAGGGGGAGGATCTTGGTTGGTGCTGCAACGGAGATAGGAGAAGGTGGATGACCCTGCTTGGTGTGGCAACGGGAGGTGGGATGGGAAGGGATAGGAGCTTCCTTTGTGCTGGAGGTGGTAGTAGAGAGAGAGTGTTGGAGTAGAGGGTGAGTGTGATGGTTGCAAAAAAGAAGGGCTTCGAAAATGGGTTCTAGAGAGAAAAATTCACTTTTTAGGTATGATATAGGTTTGGAGGTCTTTTGTTGTTTCATTTTTTTTGAAATTTTTTCAATTTTTGGATTTTTTGGTGCACATTTTTTTACTTTTGGAGGTAAAATATATATTTTTTGACCATAAAATAGGTTTGGGGGGGGGGGGGGGGGGGGGGGTGTAGGAGATAAAATTTGAATTTTGAAATATTTTGAAAATTTTAAAGTTTTGAGGTTTCTCCAAAACCGAGCCAAAAAGGAGGAAAACTTGGAGGTTCCAAGCGGTCTCCCCCCCTCCCCTCCACCTTCTCACTAGGTAAGAGGCCATTAAGAAATGTAAGACTACTTTGTCCCCCTACTATTTTGAGGGCATAGAGTGTGTCCACCACCCTCTTCCTATTGGATGGCCTCTAATTAACCTTAATCCCAAAGGGCCCCTAGAGGGTTCAAGTTTTTCCTTATAAGCAAAGAGGATACCATTGACAAGAGTAAAGGATGTCCAAAGCAATGCTAGAGGTTATCTACAAGAAAATCTACCAACTTCACAAAAAAACACCAAATCTAGGAAGTAACCATCGAAAAGTGGCAGGTTAAATCCAACACCCAAATATTGGAAATAGACTATCAAGGAGTAGTCATTAGCACTTTAGTAATACAAGGAAGAGTTTTTGTTCCAAATGTTCTAGGAACATGGTTCGCGACCCATGTATCTTCAAGAGATAAAGATTGACCCATGTACCTTCAAGAGATAAATACAAAAAACTTCGCAATGACCTCATAGGGTTAAAGTACGCCCAAGGGCTTACCAAAGCACAAAAGTGATCTCAATAAAGCAAACTTATGCTAACAATTCCTAGGAAATGGACCAATTTTTCAATGCTTTGTATGGAAAAACCAAGACCCCAATTGCTATAGTAGAAAATTGTACCACCTACACAGCAAGGCCACCTACATAGAAGTGCTAGGAAGCCAAGGAAAAACGAGGTCAAAAGTGACACTAATAGAAATAGTTTAAAAAAAGGGGATAGTGTCAAAAACATAGAGTTATGGCCAAGAACACTAAATAGTAACTGTCATATTCTTTTTGAGTCTAAATTTGCAATGAACTTCACCAATAGGCTTAGAATAGTGTTTAGATGCTAGGGCCAAAATCCCATCTTTAGTCTCCAAAAATGATGGATCATGATCCATGTTCTCTCACTAAAATTGACTTTGACTAGTTTTGACCTAGAGAGAAAATGCATGAAAATCCCCCCCCCCCCCCTATTTGGAACTTAAAAACTTTATCAAAAGCCAAATCTGTTTCAAAGCTCTAAAACTCTTTGGTGGCCATCTAACAAGGTATCAAAATCACAATTCATCATGGTTCACGTTAGGAAAACTGCAATAGAATAGTCTAGATAGGTCACCCTGAGGTCTAATATCACTCCCCTATGATCAAAATGTCAAAAAATAGTGATTTTAGTACTCAAATGTGTAGATAAGACTCACAAACACGTAGTTGCAAACCAAAACAAAACTTAAAGTGATTGATGTTACCATATAAATGTGCTAGTGATGTGTGTGAACACACTTAGGACCGCCGGGGTATTTTTTCTGTCACTAGGAAGTTTTCCCCCTCGTGCATTGTATATACACCCATCATTCTAGGGCTATATATCTTTCCATTGCACACTAAGTAATACACTCTCTATTGTGTTCCTTGAGCTTCCTTCGTCTTCTCCAAGCCGTGTGTGTTTTCTTGCAACCCTAATTTCAACAATTAGTATTAGAGCATGTTGCGTTCTTGGGCTTAGTCGCCATGATCTCCATCACACGCTTGCTCACTTTGTTTGATTTTCTAGCTTTGGCGAGCGTTCACAGGTCGACAAATATTTTGATTCGGGCTCATTTCGGCCTCCATTTCCACTACATGGCAGTACAACGTAGTCTATTTCATCATTAATGCAGAATTTTTGTTAGTGACGTTTTTTGCAAAACAGGTCACTTACAGTCTTCTACAGTTTGTGCTATATAGCAGGTGCTGTTCTGGCTTTGTTTCTCCTCTTTTTGGACAGTTTTCACATCAGGTGTAGGCATTCACCATGGCCGACAACAACACAGATGTGTTCAAGGTGTTTGATATTGCCGAGGACAGATTGGATGGGGACAATTACCCTATGTGGGTTTACATGTTGCAACATGTTCTTGTGGCATAGGGTGTCTGGAATATTGTGCAGGACATTAATGTACGTCCTGGTTCTGGGGATGTAGTCAATGTTGAGGATGTTGCAGGTCTTGCTGCAAGGATTGTTGATGTTAGAGTTGTTTTTCCTACGAGAACAAGATCGTTGGGATGTAAAAGATGTGCAGGCTCATGCATTGATTTCATTGTCTATGAAGCACACCATTATTCCTCACATTCATTCAATGAAACCTGCAAAACAGGCTTGGGATATTCTGGCTGGTTTTTATGCAAGTCACAATGAGGCAAAAAAATTGCATTGCTGCATAAAAAGCTAGAGTCGGAGATTATGCATGAGTAAGATGATATGGACACTTTTCTTTTTGGTGTTAAGGATATCAATGTGCAAATTATTTTTACTGGTGAAGTCATTTCATATAGTTTCCTTGTGCAGACTGTTCTTGATGCCTTGCCAGATTCTTACCAGACTTTTTCTAGTACTTGGAGACTTCTGACCCAAGGAAATCCTAAAGTTGTCAAGTTTGATGCATTATGCACATTGCTGTTGCAAGAGTCGCTTTCCAAAAAAAAAAAAAGACTAGACAACATGCAATTGAACATGCCTTTATTGCTGCTATTTAGTGCAGAGTGTACCTATAATCCTGCTATCCATGATGCATTCATGTCAATTGTTGTAGATTCACATGTGTGGTATTTTGACAGTGGTGCTACAAAGCACATTACCTCACATCGTGATTTGTTCACCTCTCTTGAGTCTATCCCTCATGGGAATTCAGTTACTTGTGCCAACAATGCCTCTTATCCGGTTCGGGGAGTGGATTGTGCTCACCGCTGCAAATTTCAGTTCTTTCACACTTGTTGATGCACTTTATGTACCTGGGATCAAGAAGAATCTTTTGTCTATATCTGCACTTGCTAGACTTGGACTTGTAGTCAAATTTGTGGATGACAAATGTACAATACATGCTCAGTTTTGGTGATAAAATTGTTGCATCTGGCATTTTATGATGTGAACTGTATAAGCTCACTTTGTATGAAAAGTGTGGGTAGAATTTTGCAAATGCACTTCAAAGCTATTTCAGATGAAAAACTTTGGCATGCACGTTTTGGACATCTGAATTTTGCTAGTTTGCTACGTTTGCAGAAATGTGATATGGTTTCTTCTTTGCTGCCTCTTGAAGCACCTATCAAACATGTTTGTGAAGGCTATATTTTGGGTAAGATGTAGCATTCGAAGTTTCCAAAGGATGGTGCAATTAGGGCCACATGTAGGTTGTAGCTTGTGCATAGTGATGCTTGTGTTCCCATGCAAACTCCGTCCTTGAGAAATTACCTTTACTTCATGAGCTTCATTGATGATTAATCCAAGCATACATGGATGTATCCACTTAAAGCGAAGTCCAAAGTTTTTATTTGCTTTAAACAATTATTGGCTATGGATGAAAATGTATCAGAATGTACTATGGGCACCATCCGTTCCGATCGAGGGAAGGAGTATAGGTCTCATAAAAATTAATGCATTTTTGGCTAGTCGTGGGATAAAACACCAATGTAGAGTGCCTTATACACCTCAACAAAATGGTGTGCTGAGAGGTCAGTTACAAAAATGGCACGATGTATGGTCAAAAGTCAAGCTTTGTCGCATTCCTTTTGGCTTGAGGCCATCATGTGTGCCACTTATGTACTAAATAGGTGTCCTACAAAATCTATTACTCCATATGAAGCATGACATGATAGAAAGCCTTCTATTGAGCACATGCCTGTTTTTGGCTTTTTGGCATATGCTTTGGTGCCACAAACTCAACGCAAAAAATTGGATGATAAGGCTGTCAAATGTGTTTTTGTTGGTTATAGTGCTGAAAGAAAAGGTTAAAAGTTGTATCATCCACAAACAAAGTGTATCTTGGTCTCACAGATGTTGTGTTTGTGGAAGATTCTATTCAGCCCTTGCTGTCATGTACTAGAGACAATAATGTCAGCTCACAGGACATTTATGAAACTTTATTGCCTCTTTTCAGTGGTAGAAGTACAAATGGAAATTCCAATAAGGCAAATGTAGAGCCTATGGGGGTTTCTGAAAATGTTGCAGATCAACCCATTATTGATGCAAATGTACATGATATACTTGATGTGGAAAGGGCTGAGAATGATCAGGATAGAGGTATGCCAAAATGGCTGGTGTATACATTGCATGACAGTAAATTGGATTCATCTTTGTCTAATCATACTTTTTTAGGCTCTCCCCATGTATCTTATGCATCAGATTGCTATGCTTTGCATGTGCCTAGCTTACATGATGTTGAGGAATCTATGTCTTTTGATGAAGCACATAATTTAGAAAATTGGATGGCTGCCATGCAATCAAAATATGATGCACTTATAGAGATGACACTTGGACTTTATGTGATTTGCCTCCTGTGGCAAAAAGGCCATTGGTAGTACGAAGTGGGTTTACAAGTTGAAATGCAAGCCGAATGGTGAGATTGATTGCTATAAGGTTTGACTTGTTGCAAAGGGTTATGCACAGCAAAAAGGCATAGATTATGAAGGGACTTTTGCTCCCACTTGTCATATGACTACGATGCATTTTCTATGTGCATTGGCAGCTCATTTTGGATGGGATGTACATCAATGAGACATTGTTACTGCTTTCTTGAATGGTGACATATTTGAGGAAGTTTATGTAACGCAGCCTCGCGGTTTTGTCAAGAAAGGACAAGAGGATAAAGTTTGTAAATGTAACAAAGCTTTGTATGGGTTGAAGCAATCTCCTCGTGCTTGGTATGAGAAGGCTGACACTCATTTGGTCAAATGAGGCTTTCGTAACAGTCCAACAGAAAGCACACTGAATGTAAAGCATGAGGGTGATGTACTTCTCATTGTGGTTCTCTACATGGATGATTTGCTAATCACTAGATCAAATGAGAGACATATTGCTGAATTGAAGGCTGATTTGAATGCTACTTTCAAGATGAAAGATTTGGGGATGTTGAATCATTACTTGGGTATACAATTTAAGCAGTGGGATGGTGGTATTGCCTTGTGTCAGAAAAGTTACATAGAGACATTGCTATGTAAGTTTGGACTTGAGGATTGAAAACCTATTTCCACTCCCATAAAAACAGGTTTAAAATTGAGTCTTCATGATGTTGGTGATCCTACAGATGTCAGTCTTTACCAAACTGATGTCAAATGTCTAATTTATGTATGCAACACGAGGCCGGATATTCATTTTACAGTCTCACAGGTCAATAGATTTATGCATAGCACAAGGTCTAAGTATTGGCAGGCTGTCAAGAGGATTTTCCGCTACTTGAGTGGAACTTTACATCTTGGATTGTTTTATCCCAACGGGGGATCATTGCCGCCAGACTTACATGCTTTTCCAGACTGAGATTGGGCTGGTTGTTTTGACACGCAAGTGTCCACAAGTGATTTTTTTTCATGCTTGGCAGTTCATGTATATCATGGTTGAGCAAGAAGCAACCTATTGTGGCCACTTCTAGTTGTGAGGTTGAGTACAAGGTAGTCTTCATAGCTACGGTTCAGTGTGTAATGTTGAGATGTCGAGCTCTACACCTTGAGCTGGCATCCACTACGGGTCTTGGCCGCTTACGGCATTTACTCACTGGCGCGTTAGGTGACCGACACGAAGGATCTCTGCCAGCGATTCTACAGCTGGACTACACTTATAGTGCCAGCCTAGTACGCTTCTAGCGAGTTCACACTTAGTGACTGCATGTACATATGTGCTACTTTTCAGCTTTAGCACTTAGTCATTTTGTACTCTCTTTTCTGTGAAGAAGAAGAAGAAGCTTTCCATCTCTGTGTGCTTTGTGCTCGTCTTGTGTAGCTCTCTTGCATCCTCATTCTTTACATGGTATCAGAGCCTGGTGCAGGCAAGAGAGACTAAGAGAGCAAGAGCATCACAATCCCTTCGTTCGCAATCCACGACCAGGCTTTGAAGATCAAGAGTATCATTGAGGCTCTTGGATCTATTAAAGTCTCAGTGGAAGACGATGACATTGTCCGTGCATGCTTGGATGGTCTAGGAGATGAGTATGTACATTTTAGGTCTTCCATGAATACAAGAGACGACATCCCCGTGTTCCAAGATTTGATTTCTATGCTTATTCTTGAGGAGAAGAACCTTGACACATCTTCTTCTCATGGCAGAAATAATTCTGAACAGGCCTTCTATTCTAACTCCAACAGAGGTAGAGGTAGAGGTCGTGGTCGAGGCCCAAGGGGTTGCAAGGGCCAATTTCAAGAAGTTCAATCAAATCAAAACAATACAGGTGGCAGGGGAAACCAGTCTCAAGGCAGGGGGAGTCAAAGAGGTCGTGGTGCAGGATCAAGCAGGCAACAACATACTGCAGATAGCAGAGAATGTTGGACTTGTGGTGAAAGAGGTCACATGTTACGTGACTGTCCAAAAGGAAAAGCAAGTGGAAAGAGAGAACATGGAAACTATGCATCTACTAGCAGAGATGCAGATGACAGCAAAAATGAGCGCATGTTTGTTATGCAGCATGTAATGAATACAATGACTGCAGAGGATTCCACCCAAGATGATGTTTGGTATGTGGATTCAGGTGCCTCTAATCACATGACGTCTCGTGGAGAGTGGTTTAGAGATATGCGCAAACCAGATGTGTCAGGCTATGTGCAGACAGGAGATGACACAGCTCACCCCATTGCTCATGTAGGGGACATACCTCTAAATACGAAGAGTGGGAAATCAAAGTACTTAGCAGATGTACTTCATGTCCCAAACATTACAAAGAATCTTGTTTCTGTTGGACAAATGGTTGAGCAGGGTTTGCAGGTTCGCTTCAATCTGAATGGCTGTTATGTAGAAGATTTCCAGAATGGCTGTAAGCTGATCACATAGGGCAAATGTGTGGGCAGAATGTTTACGCTGAATGTAGACATGCCTGAGGTAAAAGCTGCATTATTTGCACAGGGCACAGGTGTTGTGGCTGATGTTGACATTTGGCACAAACGCATTGGCCATGTCAATGAGCAGAGATTGCGCAGCATGCAATCAAAACAGATTGTAAAAGGTTTGCCCAAATTCAAGGTGGATGGTATGCATAAAGTGTGTGCAGCATGCCAGTTTGGAAAACAGTCAAAGGGCTCATTTCACATGAGCACAATGTATGTAAAAAGCCACTTGAGGTGGTGCACACAATGTTTGGGGTCCAATCGATACTGCAAGTATACATGGTTGCAGGTATTATGTCTCTTTCATTGATGACCATACAAGGAAAGTATGGGTCTACTTCATGCGTAACAAAAGTGAAGTGTTTGGTCACTTTCAAGACTTCAAAGTCATGATTGAGAAGGAGACAGATATGCAAATCAAGACATTGAGGTCAGATGGAGGGGGAGAGTACTTCTCCAATGATTTTTCAGATTTTCTGCGAATGCATGGTATACGCAGGCAGTTTACATGCAGATATACTCCACAACAGAATGGGGTCGCAGAAAGGAAAAACAGGCACATTGCAGAGGTTGCATGTGCATTGATGAATGAGAAGAACATGCCTCATCATTTCTGGGCTGAAGCCGTAAATACAGCTGTGTACATTATGAACAGGACACCTACAGCTGTGGTGCATGATGTAACACCTGAGGAAAAGTTTACAGGTACAAAGCCTGATTTGGCACACTTGAAAGTGTTTGGCTGCATAGCTTACGTGCATGTACCAGATGAGTTGCGTAGGAAATTGGATCCTAAAGCAGAGAAATGTATTCTTGTGGGATATTCCCTTGAACAAAAGGGGTACAGGTGCTACAATCCTACTACACGAGAATTACGAGTGAGCAAAGATGTAGTCTTTGATGAGATGAGCAGCTGGTACAGTAATGCACATGGCACTATTGGGGCTGATGTAAAAGGATGATGTGGTTGTACAAAATCTGAGGCCACAGTCACAGGTTTTGAGTGGACCACAAGAGTCCTCTTCTCGTGGCTTTGTTGAGAAACCATGGAACGGTAGACTACATACGCAGGTTACTCCCCCAACAGGTACAGGGAATGTATCACAAAAAGGAAAGGAAAAGGTTGATGAACCTCCCTTTATGGCTGATGCATCATCAGGTTTTTCACATGTAGACATGGATTCAGATGGTTCTGAACAAAGTCTTGATGAGGAATTTGGAATTCCGGCTGTCAGGACACCTGGTGTAAGGAAAGTACAAGAAGATGCTAGAGGGCAAAGGAGTGACCCAGGACCGCGCAGATCTAATAGAGTCAGAAATCCAGTTCAGAAATTGACTTATGATGGGTATCTAGCTCATCACCAAGCCTACATGGCTAAGGTGATACAGGATGTGGAGCCCACATGTTTTGAGGATGCATTTGGAAATGTGCATTGGGATGATGCAATGAATGAAGAGATGGTTGCATTGGAAGCAAACGACACATGGGTGTTGGTGCCATTGCCAATGAATGAAGAGATGGCTGCATTGGAAGCAAACGACACATGGGTGTTGGTGCCATTGCCAAGTGGCAAGAAAGCTATTGGCTGTAAATGGGTGTATAAAACCAAGCATAAGGCTGATGGTAACATTGAGCGTCACAAGGCAAGGCTGGTCGCAAAGGGTTATGCACAGACGTATGGCATAGACTATGAGGAGACCTTTGCTCCAGTGGCAAAGATGACGACTGTGAGAGCTGTCATAGCAGTGACTGCATCTAGAGGATGGATTATGCATCAAATGGATGTAACGAATGCCTTCTTGAATGGTGAGTTGCAAGAGGAAGTGTATATGGATCAGCCACCTGGTTATGTCGATCCAGGTTACCCAGATTATGTATGCAGACTTCTCAAAGCTTTGTATGGTTTGAAGCAGGGCTCTAGAGCATGGTATGACAGGATTGCCAAGTATCTTGTCAGTATTGGTTTTAGGAGAGCTCATGCTGATCATTCACTCTATGTACGTGAGAGTGATGTGGGGATTGTGGTCATTACCATATATGTAGATGACCTTATTATTGTTGGTGACAATGCTATGGAGATTGACCATGTGAAGGGTCTTCTCAAACAGGAGTTTGAAATGAAAGATTTAGGCGAGTTGCGCTACTTTCTTGGCATTGAGGTGATCAGGACTCCAGAGGGTGTATGGCTATCACAGAGACAGTATGCTTTGCACATGTTGTCAAAGTATGGTATGGCTGATTGTAAGCCAATTTCTATTCCCTTGGATGTGAATGCAAAGCTGAGTGCAGAGAAGGGTGATGTTGTTGAGGATGTCAATATGTACAGGAAGATGGTGGGTAGTCTAATCTACTTGACTATCACGAGGCCAGACTTGAGCTACACAGTAGGCTTGGAGAGTCAGTTCATGCAGCTTCCGAGGAAGCCACATTTGGATGGAGTACGACGCACACTTAGGTATGTGCAAGGGACTCTTGACTATGCATTGTTCTATGCAGCAGATGCACCATTAGCATTGTATGGGTATACAGATGCAGATTGGGCAGGTAGCATTGTTGATAGGAGATCTACGAGTGGCTTCATGTTCTCTTTTGGGAGTGCTGCTGTTACTTGGAGCAGCAAAAAGCAGCCTACGGTTGCTTTATCGAGCACAGAGGCTGAGTACAGAAGTGCAACAGTTGCGGTGTGCGAGGTAGCTTGGCTACGCACATTACTTGAGGACTTGGGAGTGCAGGTGGACCATCAGATTTTCATCCATTGTGACAACCTCAGCAGCATGCAGTTGGCTAGGAACCCAGTGTTCCATGCCAGGACCAAACACATAGAGGTCCATTACCACTACGTTCGAGAGCGAGTGTTGGCGGGCGACATCGACTTGGTTTACGTCAGCACAGAGGAGCAGATAGCGGATATCTTTACCAAGGCCCTCGGAGCTGAGAAGCTTCGACGTTTCCGGACTATGCTTGGACTCTGCCACATGCAGAGCTCGAGGGGGAGTGTTGAGATGTCGAGCTCTACACCTTGAGCTGGCATCCACTACGGGTCTTGGCCGCTTACGGCATTTACTCACTGGCGCGTTAGGTGACCGACACGGAGGATCTCTGCCAGTGATTCTACAGCTGGACTACACTTATAGTGCCAGCCTAGTACGCTTCTAGCGAGTTCACACTTAGTGACCGCATGTACATATGTGCTACTTTTCAGCTTTAGCACTTAGTCATTTTGTACTCTCTTTTCTGTGAAGAAGAAGAAGAAGCTTTCCATCTCTGTGTGCTTTGTGCTTGTCTTGTGTAGCTCTCTTGCATCCTCATTCTTTACATGTAAAACTCGGACGCCTTATGGCTAATTTGGGTGTTGGATAGGACACTACCAACACTGATAGTTAGAGTGCATGGCAATTGCGAGGAACCCAATTTTTCATGCTCGCACAAAGCACATGGTGCATTACCACCATGTTAGGGAGAGACTGTCATCAAGAGAGATCAGCTTGGCTTACGTGCCAACACAGGACAACCTTGCAGATCTTTTCACAAAGGCATTGTCTCGTGAGAATTTTGAATCTTTTTGCAAAGCTTTGGGCTTACTCCCCTTTGTGGACTGATCATATCCTCAGGGCATGTCACTTCCCTTTACTCTATGTGCCAGCTCTTATTCACCGCATCACTCCACGGGGGATTTGTTACCATATACATGTGGTAATGATGTGCGTGAACACATTTAGGACTATCATGGCATTTTTTCCCTCACTAGGAGGTTTTCTATTCCGTGCATTGTATATACACCCATCATTCTAGGGCTATCTATCTTTCCATTGCACACTAAGTAATACACTCTCCATTGTGTGCCTTCAGCGTCCTTTGTCTTCTCCAAGCTGTGTGTGTTTTCCTGCAACCCTAATTCCAACAATTGAAAGAACAAGAGACAAGGAATACGATGCATTTCTTGGAATTGAATTTGGATCACCATATTGAGAGAAACATGAGTTACAAGTTGTAGCTAAATAATCGCTTGAGCATACATACATAGAGATCTTCAAAATCTCAAGATAATGTTACAATGGTCTGTTCGAACTAAGGTTTTTGACCTTTCTGCCTTGGGCTTTTCAAATGGCCAATGGCCAACTCACATGGCTTTGGGCCCATGCGAGAATATTACAATTCAGATTGTACAGCTTTCATATCAAAATTACATGGACTCAATTACAAGGCTTCTCACAAAAAAAAAGGATAAATTACATCAAAATTGGGGCTTGGACAAGGTGTGGTTGACTACGAGGGTGCCTGTCAGCTGCATCAACCAAAAACTCTCCCCTTCCTAGCTATTGCACGTCCTCATGCTAGTCTTGGATGCTCTTCAATAGTTGAACTGCCGTTTTTTCAATGTCTTTGTGATTTTGTTAAACTTTGCTGCTCAAGCTATGATGTCGGCTTTAATGGGGATAAATCTCTGAATGGGTTGTTGAGCAATGTGCTCTAGTATGCTACATGCCTTGCCTGTAGATCTTTGGTGAGAGGGTTGAAGATGGTGGAGTCCATCTCAAAAACACCCGTCATGAAGGCTTCTTGAAAAGTTTGCATGTAATGGGAGGGTAAGAACATCAGCCTTGCGTACATCCCCGTAATGATTTTCCTTGAGCGGGGCTTTTTTTCCATGTTCCAGCTGATGCCATCGGTTCCTTCTAGGAATGCCTCCCAAGGGTGATTAGCCTTGTTGATGTCCTCGAAGGCTTCAATGCATGTAAGGATTATCTAAGCTATTTTTCACGTCATCTAGCAGGTTAGGTTTGGCACATCTTTGCGATTGAAATCTGTAAAATTTAGTGTTTTTGGGTTTACAAAAGTCCATTTTTGCTAATATTTGAGGGGTAGGTTCCCCATAGTATGATCTAACTAAATGTGAGTTTTGGCATTGTTTTGGCATGGTGGGGGACATAGATCATGATCCATGTCTAGAAAAATTTCAAATCCATGATTGCAATAGTGGAAAGGCACTGTTGAAGGAATTCTGCAGGTGCAATCTTGCTTGATTATGAGATGGGGAAACATAGATCACGATCCATGTTCCACACCCAATCCTGACTGTGAATGGATGGTTGGATAGATCTTGGCTTGGGGAGTTCACTCAAAAAATATTTTTGGATTTAGACTCAGTTTTCCCCTTTGCTAGATTCTGACAATTTGCTAAATTCCTGACATTGATTAAATTGATCTATATGGTGTTTTTACGTAACATACATTTGTCAAGGGATGTTTGATGAGCATACCTATCGAATCTCATGCTTTGTGATGGCCGAGAATGTCCCATAGCAAGAAGAAGTGCGATAGCTGGCTTTAGGTTGCAAACATACTCATATATATACACTCTTATCCTCGGCATCATGATTATCAAAAATTTGTCTCTATGGCTCATTATTATGCTTGATAAGAGGTAAAAACTGATAAAAGAAACTAAAAAGAAATAATTGAAGCAAAAAAACACACTTTATATGCTATACACATGAATTTGCATCATCTTGCATCTCAAGATCTTGCAATAGGCTACTATGCCTATTGCTACTCCCCCCTTCCTATTATGAGTAATCCTGCACAAAGGTTTGTGGATTGTGCATGGACGTGAACACTGTTCCTATGCAAGGCAGCCATGAAATGTGGCCCTATTATGTCCATAAAAGAGATGCATGGGGTAACAATATGTTGTGCAAGATGTGGATACTAAACAGATTGTTCAATGGTTTTTACTGGTGATGCTCCACCTATACTACATGGTCCAAACTAAAGAATTTGAAGATGACATGCTCTTTCTTTGATTGTTGGCTTGTTGAGTACCATTGGCTTTAATTCCATAGTTGGTGTCTTCTTGGGTACCTTACTTGTAATTTGGCTGTGGAGACTGTTGATCTGGTTGTCAAATTGGTTGCTTTGATCTCCATTGCCCGGTTGTCTTGGCTGGTTGGGGTGGGTTGGATTGTTTGCATTTATGTATCCAATGAGAATGAGGTTTTGCTTGAGGTTTGGGCGGTTAAATGTGTTGAGGTTGGCAAAATTTTCTGTGGTTGCAACTGCTTTGTTTGAGGTGCTACTATTGGTGTGATTGGCTTTGGTAACTAGGTATGATTTGACTTGTTTGCCAAGATGGATTTCTTTACCCATACCTATCTTGTGTCTTATCCATTGAATTGTCGGACAGACTTTAGGCTTGATTACTAGTTGTGATTTTGTAGCAATGGGGTATACTTCCCAAATATGATCACTTTGTGCTAAAGGAGTGACATAAAGGTATCGTTAAGTTTAAAAAGTGTCCTCCTATTGATCCATAACTTCTTTATAAGTTTGCATCCAGGGTACACCTAGGATGATTTGTTCATTAAACTTTATGTCAACCATGAGATGAAATTGATGTGGGTAAGGATGGCTACTGATGTTGATTACCAAATTTACTTAACCAAAATTGACCATATCACCTTGGTTTGCAGCTTTGAGCTTGATGTGATTTGGCGTTAATGGTAGATTTGACATTGTTATGTATGTGGAGTAATTCATGGAATTGACTCTAGCTCTACTATCTACAAGTGCTTGCTTGGTGGATTCATATGGAACCTGTATGCCAATGCATATATCCATGCCACCAAGCCAATTTTGTTCTGTTTGAATTGCTTCAATAGGAGGAGTTACTTCTTGTAGGTTGTTGTAATTGGATATTGTTTTTCGTTCCTTGCATTTTAAAATCTGTAACTTTGCTTCTTCTTGGGCTCGTGCTTGATTAGCCTGAGTGTGTTTCCTCCTTTGTGCTACATTGTGGAGGTAAGTGACATATGATATTTCTTGAACTTGCAACAGCCACTAATGGACATCTCTTCTTTCTCTAATGTCGCAAGCTTTATGGCTCCACTTGATGATAAGTTGTTAATCACAAATGGGTCATTTTACTGCTTTTTTAATTTTTTTAGAGTGTTGTTTTAAGGTGTAAATTAATACATAGTCACCCTTTTTAAACTCCTCGTTGATAACATGTTGATCATGGAACTCCTTCATGTGTCGTTTTTGTGCGTAGATGCTTGCGACAACTCGTATACATACTTTATCTATTTATTCTAGCTCATTTACCCTTTCTGATATCTCGTCACAAATTCCATGGGAAGTATGGCATTAAGTCCAAACATTATATTAAAAGGCGTCGTTCCAATCGTTGTTTTGTAGACATCTCAATATGCCCTAAGAGATGAATGTAACTTTGGGTCCCAGTACTAGTCCTTGACTTGCTCACTATCTTTGTGAGCATCGTGTATAAAATTTTGTTTGTGCTTTCTACTTGTCCATTAGCTTGAGGGTGATAGGGTGTTGATTTGCAATAAATCACCATGAATTCATCCAGCAAGAATCCAATCACATTGTTGAGAAAGTGAGTCCCTCTGTAGCTCACTATCTTGATCGATAGTCCATATCTTGTAAAGACATTCTCATACAAGAATTACAATGTCACTTTTGCATTGTTTTTCTATGTTGCATTGGCTTCAACCCATTTGGTTAGATAGTTCGTGGCCACTATAATGTATTGAGCATGCGTACAATATGCAAGATGGTCTACCAATTCTACAAAGTCTACATCCCACTTGGAAAAAGCTCTTGTCCCCATCATTGGTCGTAAAGGAATTTCACCTCTCCAGATAGGTGCTTTCGTTTGTTGACATTCATCACATCTCTTCACATTGTTACCATACATATGTGGTAGTGATATGTGTGAGCACACTTAGGACTTAGCAATACACATCATCTAGGGATAACTTATCTTTCACTTGTGCACTAAGCAATACACTCTCTGTTGTGTGCCTTGAGCTTCTTCATCTTCTCCAAGCTATGTGTGTTTCCCTGCAACACTATTTGCAACAATTGGTATAAGAGTAGGTTGCATCCTCTCAGCCATAGTTGTCAGTGTTGCCAACACTTGCTTGCTCACTTTCTCAGATTCAGGTGAGCCTTATCAATAGGTTGACAAACACTTGGGTACGCTTGCAGAGCTTGTTCTTCTCAAAATTTCCATTTGGGCTCATTTGGGCCTCTGTTTCCACTATAGGTAGTACTGCACGGGTAGTTTTTTCCTTTTGTGCATAATTTTTATCACTGCATTTTTTAGCTTAACAGATCCCTTATATTATTCTTTGGGTTGTGCTATATAGCACATGTCAATACCGCTTTGTTTCTCCTCTTTTGGGGAAATTTTCACATCAGATGCAGTCACTTTATGGCTTACAACAACACAGATGTGTTCAAGATGTTCTGTGCTAAGGATAATTTGGATGGGGACAATTACCCAATGTGGGCTTACATGATGCAGCATGTTCTTGTGTCAAAGGGTGTTTCTAATGTATGTACGTCCAAGATCTATGGATACATGCACCGTTGAGGATGTGCAAGTTTTGGTGACAGGATTACTGCTGCTAGAGCTGTTTGCCTACATTTGAGCAGGCTCGTTGGGATGTTAGAGATGCACAAGCTCATGCATTGATTGCATTATCTATGAAGCACACTATTACTCCTCACGTTCACTCAGCTAAATATGCTTGGAATATTTTGGCTGGTCTTTATGCAAGTCGCAATGAGGCTAAAAATTACATTGCTGTGTAAAGAGTTGGAGTCAAAGATTATGCATGAGGAAGATGACATGGACACTTTCCTTGCTGGTATGGAGGATATTAATGAGCAACTCATTTCTGTAGGTGAAGTCATTTCTAACAATTCCCTTGTGCAAAATGTTCTTGATGCTTTGTCAGATTCTTACCAAAAATTTGCTAGTACTTGGAGGCCTATGACCCAAGGAAACTATGATGTTGTCAAATTTGATGCATTATCCACATTTTTATTGCAATAGTCACTTCCAAGAAACAAGAGGTCTAAACAACATGCGATTGAATAGTCTTTTATTGTTGCTCAAAGAAAAAGTGGTAACAGCAATGGAGCCACTTCTCATGGTTCTTCAACGAGTGAAAAATCACATGTTCCTAATGATTTTGCTAACAACACTTCGTCTGGGAATTTTGCTAAAAAGGGCAAGAAGAAGATGTGTTGCCACTATTGCAAAGCCCATGATCACTTGATCAAGAAGTGTCCTAAATTGAAGGCAAAAGCGGCTAAGAAGAAAGAGGTCGGTTCCACTACAAGTGTAGCTATTGTAGAATCTTTTGTGAAAGGAGATTGTGATGCTGATGTAGATGCAGAGTGGACATTTAGTGTAGAGTGCACTTATGATCCTTCTGTGCATGATGCATGTATGTCAGTTGTTGTAGCCTATGGTCAAAATGTTTAAAAACACTAATTTCAACACTCAAATTTCCTGATAAGACTCACAAATACGTAGTCATGAATCACAATAAAACTTGAAATGTTTATTATTAACTGAAAGAGAAATAGACAAGGAGCACAATGCACTTCTCAAAATCGAATTTGGATTACCAGATCAAGATAAAAATGATTTACAAGTTGGAGCTGAACAACCGCTTGAACGCATGTACACATAGCTTTTCAAAATATCAAGGTAATGTCACAATGGTCTATTCAAACTAAGGTTTTTTGACCTTTAAACCTAGGCCTTTTTAAATGGCCAATGGTCAACTCACATGGCTTTGGGCTCATGATAGAATATTACAACTCAGATTGTACATCTTTCAGATCAAGATTACATGGACTAGCTTCTAAACAAAAAAAGGATAAATTACAGGCTTGGACAAAAAGTGGTCGACCAAGAGGGTGAATGTCAGCTGCATTGACCAAACAATTTTCTTAAAAAGGGAAAGTAAGATTATGCATCCTAGAAGAAAAGAATAATAGAAAGAAAGACATCACTATCTCAAAAGCAATAGTTACAAGTAGTGTATTGTGTAAATCCTTCCTCATTTAGTGCAATGTGCACATGGATCTTATCTTCAAGCTGACCATGTATTCACTATTCATTCACAAATCAATGTCCTATAAGATATAATGATCATAAGGATACCCCCTCTCTATAGAGAACCGTGAATTCTCCCTTTGTAAAGATACTCCCCAATGGAGCTGTGGTAGACATCCAAAATGTCAATGGCACACTGCATCGGTTGCCATTCCTCTATGCTTTAGGGATAGAGATTTGTAAGAAGCATAGTAGCATAAAAATAATAAAAATTATGAGAGAAAATTACCACAGAAAACCAAAACAAAGTGAAAATAATAATCAACATATATATCACTTATAGTTAGCTCTGTGTAGAGGGAGATTGGAGCTCCTAGGATGGATGTGAAGCTCCTTGTGCACATAAACCTATAGCACAAAAACTTCCTTTACCATCTTCTTGGATCGAGAAAGCCTAAAATATTTCAGCCTTCCTTTCTAACATGAAAATAATTAATTTTTTGAGAATCCATTACTTCCCCTGCTCTATACATTATACTCAAGCTACAATTGGATATGGATATTGAGATCCACCAGTTGTGCTTGTTTTATGTGGCATATATTAGATGGTAATGGTTTCAATGGATGTGCTAGGGAATTTAGAGTGGATGGATTCCATTTCTTGAGAAAGATGACACATAGAAGATGAAGGTGAAGCAAGAACAACAACAATAGGAGGGAGAAGAGGATGTTGCAGGTTTTGGTGGCAAGGTTGTTGCTGCTAGAGCTGTTTTGCCTATGGCTGAGGAAGCTTGTTGGGATGTTAGAGATGTGGAGGCTCATGCATTCATTGTGCTATCTGTGAAGCACACTATTACTCATCACATTTGCTCAGCTAAATCTTCAAAACAGGTTTGGGATATTCTGGCTAGTCTTTATGCAGTCGGAATGAGGCTAACTTTACATTGCTGCGTGAAGTGCTGGAGTCGAAGCCTATGCATGGAAGATGAAATGGACACTTTTCTTGCTCATATTAAGGATATTGATGAGAAACTTATTTATGCCGGCAAAGTCATTTCTGACAGTTCCCTTGTGTGCAAAAGGTTCTTGATGCTTCGCTTGTGCAGACTATTCTTGTTGATGCTTTGCCAAATTCTTACCAAACTTTTGCTAGTACTTGGAGACTTACGACCCAAGGAAATCCAAGAGTTGTCAAGTTTGATGCATTATGCACATTGCTATTGCAAGAGTCACTTTCTAAAAAAAATAAGGCTAAACAATGTGCAGTTGAACAAGCCTTTATTGCTGCTCAAAGAAAAGGTGGTAACAACGTTGCAGCCACTTCTCATGGTTCTTTTGTGAGTGGTAAATCACCTGTTCCTAATGCTCTACTAGCAGCAATTCGTCTAGGAATTCTGGTGAAAAGGAAAAAAAGAAGATGCGTTGCCATTATTGTAAGCTAATGATCACTTGATCAAGTAGTGTCTGAAATTGAAGGCAAAAGAGGCTGGTTCCACTACAAGTGCGGCTATTGTTGAGTCTTCTATGAAAGGATATTGTGATGATGATGTTGATGAAAAATGGGCCTTTAGTACAGAGTGCACTTATGATCCTTTTGCCCATGATGTATGTATGTCACTTGTTGCAGATTCTCATGTGTGGTACTTTGATAGTGGTGCTACAAAGCACATTACCTCTCATCGTGACTTGTTTACCTCTCTCTAGGATGTCCCTCATGGAAATTCAGTCAGTTGTGCCAAG
Source organism: Adiantum capillus-veneris (assembly GCF_014529385.1). Lineage (NCBI taxonomy): Eukaryota > Viridiplantae > Streptophyta > Polypodiopsida > Polypodiales > Pteridaceae > Adiantum > Adiantum capillus-veneris. The sequence continues at coordinate 137,631,726 of NC_140955.1, read as the reverse complement.
AATGCATCTCATCTGGCTAAGGGAGTTGGAAAGATTGTAATTACTACTGCAAATGGTAGTTCTTTCACACTTGTTGATGCATTGTATGTACTTGGGATCAAGAAGAATCTTTTGTTTGTATCTCCACTTGCTAGACTTGGTCTACTAGTCAAATTTGTGGATGACAGATGTACAATACACGATCTCAATTTTGGTGATAAAATTGTTGCATTTGGAATTTTATTCCATGGGCTATATAAGCTCACTTTGTATGACAAGTGTGGGCAAATTTTTGAAAATGCTATCGTGGATTTTAAGGTATTTCAGATGCAAAACTTTGGCATGCACGTTTTGGGCATCTGAATTTTTCCAGTTTGCTATGTTTGCAAGAATCTGATATGGTTGCTTCTTTGCCGCCTCTCAAAGCACTTGTCAAATATGTTTGTGAAGTCTGTATTTTGGGTAAGATCCGCTGTTTGAAGTTTCCAACGGATGGTTCAGTTAGGGCCACATGTAGGTTGTAGCTTGTTCATAGTGATGTTTGTGGGCCTACGCAAACTCCGTCCTTGGGGAAGTACCTTTACTCCGTGAGTTTCATTGATGAGTACTCCAGAAGTGCATGGGTGTATCCACTTTAAGCGAAGTTTGAACTGTTTATGTCCTTCAAATAATCTCTGGCTATGACCAAAAATGTCTCAAAATGTACTATGGGCACCCTCTATTCTGATTGAGGGGGGGAGAATATGTGTCTAATGCATTTCTGGCTAGTCATGGGATAAAACACCAATGTACAATGTCATATACACCTCAACAAAAGGGTGTTTTTGAGAGGAAAAATAGGTCACTTATGGAAATGGCATGATGTATGGTCAAAAGTCAAGTTTTGTCGCATTCGTTTTGGCTTGAGGCCATCATGTGTGCCACTTATGTACTTAATAGGTGTCCTACAAAAGATTTTCAATCTATGATTCATTATGAATCCTGGCATGATAGAAATCATTCTATTGAGCACATGCACGTTTTTGGTTGCTTGGCTTATGCTTTGGTTGTCATGCCAAGGGTAGGACTATAGGAGGGCACGGCCCTGGCCAAGGCTCGATGGATACACATGCGATACAGGGGCTATATATAGAAGGGCCAAGGGCTTATATATAGGTATGGTTGGGTGGTTATTGGCATGCCTATCTCCCTATGTCCTTTCACTAGTATCAGAGCTATAGATACTCTTGATCATAGACAAATGTCCTGTAAAAGAAAGCCGACCTTGTCGAGCAGTCACAAATAATCGACCTTGTCAAATTGTACAATGTATTGAAAAGCAAAACATTAAAATAAAAATTCCTTGCAAAGTATGTACCTCATACCGGCTTGGCTTGATTACGGAGACGAAGCCATGCTCCAGTGATGTCTAGAAAACAAGCCCTAACAATTTGCTTGATAGCTTCTTGAAATGGTCGTTAATGGTTGGTCCTGTCGAGCACCTGCTGCCTCCTTCATCAAGATTAGCAATAGACCGTGCCGATCTCCATGAGATTCTCCAACACCACCATGTCCTAACCTTTGGCAGGCATGGACAGAAGCCTTGCTGTGAAATGAGAGCATTTCTTACTCAAGCCTTGCTTGATTTTGGTCGTCAAACTAGTCATTGGTCTTTGGACAACCAAAGTTTGCTAAACACAACCCTCGGCATGATCCAACCGAGCGGGTTTTTTATGCCTTGGATAAGCCATGCGTGCAAGCAAATTTGATAACAACACGGTTTGCACAAGCCTTTCTTGTGTCTTGATGCAACATGTTCTTGAGGAAAACAAAGCGGTATTGAAAGCTTTTATTTACTTCCTACTGTTTACCTGCTAAATGACTTTGATAATTTGTTGTGTGGGCCACAGCGCTTGCATTTTCGAGCATCCTTGAACCCCTAACCATGTCCAATCTTGAGTCAAAGCCTTGCTCGAATACTGAAGATCATATCATTGCCTTGACAATACCTTCATACCAAACACCAATATGAATGATACTGTCGATCTTCTGTGAATAGCAATTGAAGCCTTGAAAGATTCTCTTATAGAGGACCATAACCTCATCAAGACTGCTTTGAAGCGGTGATTGAAACGTCCCTTGTGCAGATGAAGCCGTATTATCAATGTTTTAGCCTTCTTTGGGACTTTGAAAGCAATCTCCTCATGTAATCTTCTTAGTGGCAACAACATGCATGCTTTGTCTTTGCAAATCGCTCAGTTTGCAAAGACTTGAAAATCTTTGACTGCCCATGCACTATTCCCGACCACCACCATGTTGTCGAAATTGTGTAGTTTCAAAAAGTGCAAACAATTTTGCATGCCGTGCATGAAAAAAATCTAATGTTTTCATGCCTTGGATAATCACCTCATGAGCCGGAGCCGAGGTTCTTAGTATGGAGCTCGGCATATTCAAAAAAATTTGATTTTTTCGATGTTGCAAAAATTCTGCAAGAGTGTGCCTTGACGGTCTTGTCGAAGCACGGAAGAAGAGGATGGGGGGACCAACCGTGGGCACCCCTCCTTAATCGTATTAATCAAGGGCTTTGCCATACCGTGGGCGGCCAAGGTGAGAACATCAATAAAATAAAAACTCAAAAATACCTACTTGCCTGCAAAGCGATGGCGGCTTTGCGCGCGTCAGCAAAACGAGGCTTGCGAGGACGAGTTGGGTTGCTCAACATGGTTGCTCAACATGGAGCCCCACAGTGATGGAAATTGTGTTGGGGTATAAAGCCCAATGTGGTTGCCCAGGTAAGTGGGCGGGCCGCTAGGTATGTACACATATTCTTTTGTAAAAACCTAATAAGAACTCACTATGCTCTACACATTACAGTAGAGCGAGTTCACCATATCGTCGTGCTCTTCTTCTCGCACTCTCTCTCGCGTCGCACTTCCGCTCGTACTCCTTCAACTGGTATCAGAGCTCAGATTGAGGCTCGGGGCAGCACTGCAGGAGGCTAGAGTCACCAGCTCAGATTGGAGTGAAATTCGACAGGCGAAGACACGGCCCCAAATCTCGTGGGAGGGCCCGAAGGACTTGGTATTCTCAGAATTTCATTCTGAGGTCATCTCGGCCACCGTTCGGCTTCGACAAAGGTTTGTGCATGCCATTTTCGACTACGTGGTCTCGACGGGTGCAGATCCGACTCTGTAAATTTGGGGTTTTCGGCCTACGACTGCAGGTGCTGAGGATATCGACACTCCCAGAGTGTTGATTTGTGGCTGTCTACACATCGAAGGACGGCTCACAGTTCTTGGAGGCGTGTCACATACCACACGGGCGCATCTACACACAGACTGTAGGCGACATCCACTAGTTCATCAGGTAGCTTGTGTTTGCTTCTTGATATTCCAGATTTCATCCTGACATTGCATGTACTTCCACATGGGATGTATTGTCAGAGATGATGTATGTTTGTTGAGGGTTTGCTGGCTGTGAGTCACGCAGCAAACAACCGCCGCAGCGAATATAACATACAGTGGGAAATTTGTGGATGTATGACTTTGTGGGAAGTCTATGTACTGTCAGATTTACTGCAGCCTTTGTTGAGGGTCGAGTGAGGTTTTATTGAGCTGGGGGATTCTCGAATGTTGAGATCCTTTCGGTGATACAGGTCTTGGAGCGATCCCTCGAGCACCCTTAGATAGGCAGCTAGGATGTATTGACTGTGAGTTAGACAGTTGGGATTGCATCTTTGCTTTACTGCCGTTGAGGCATTGTCGCAGTCTGTGCTTATAGGATAGTGACAGGACAGTAAGAGACAGTACAGGTGCAGGACAGGTTTACCCGCAGCTTACAGTGTCAGAGAGACAGTGTTTTTTGAGCTGTTTTTGAGTACACTAGAGCCATTTTACAAAGGAGACTCTGCCGAAATTTATGTAGAATCTGAAGCTTTCTTGGTTCATTTGACAGGTTGATATTGGTTCAGAGGTCAGTTTACAGGGGAAACTCTGCCGAATTTTTCCCAGGAAAGTAAACTATTGTGAAGCATAGCTATGGCTGGATCACAGGACACTGCTCTTTACAATATCAAGAAGCTGGATGGAACCAATTTCCCATTGTGGAAGAAGCAGATTTGGCACGTGTTGGTACAAAAGAAGCAGATAAAACCTATAAAGCTCAAGGGGATAAAACCAGAAGATATGGACGAAGATGAATGGAGCGAAATGGATGAATTGGCACTTTCTACCATTATGCTGACTTTGGCAGAAAGCGTTTACTTCAATGTAGCAGATGAGATGTCGGCTTATCAAGCATGGTTAAAGCTGAGTGATCTTTATGAGAAGTAGAGTGCAGCTTCACAGGTATAATGGCTTAAGAAGCTTGTTGACTTGAAGATGAAAGAAGGGACACCTATGTCCAATCATCTGAATGAATTCAACACAATCTACTGTCAGTTGTCAGCTCAAGGTGTCAAGTTTGATGAACCTGTTAGAGCTATGTTCCTGTTGATCACATTGCTGGAAAGTTGGGACACTTTTCGCACAGCTTTGAGTAATTCTGCACCTCCAGATGGTTTGAACATAGCAGGTGTAGAAGGAAGTCTTCTTACTAAAGAAACCAATAGAAAGACAATGAACAAAGGCAAAGGAACAGCCTTAGTTGTCAGGGGAAGGACCAAAGAAAAGTACAAAGGTGGAAACAGGAATCAGTCTCGTAGAAAGTCCCGCAGTGCTAAAGGCAAGAGTGACATAGAATGCTACCATTGTGGCAAGAAGGGTCACATGAAAAGAGACTGCAGAGAATGGAAAGCAGAAAAAGGCAAAGAGAAAGCTGAAGACCATGGTGAGAAGAACAAGTCCTCAGTGAAGATTCAATAAATAAATGTGACAAACACTGTTGCAGAGGATGACAGTCTAGTGTCAGGAGACATCTACTTCTTGAAGAATCCAATGGACTCAGCTCTTCTTACAGCATCTGATGGAAATGCACTGAGTGACTGGATTATAGACTTAGGGGCATCACTTCATGTGTCTCCAAACAAGGAGTGGTTTACCTCTTATGTGACACTAAAGATCATGTTCGGCTAGGCAATGGGCAGACATGTGAGATCTTAGGTGTTGGAGATGTTCAATTGAAGTTTCAGAATGGCTCTTCTTTCACGTTGAAGAATGTGAGACATGTTCCCGCAATTACAAAGAGCTTGATCAGCACAGGTTTACTTGATGATGCTGGCTACGTCACCACTTTTGGACAGAACATGTGGAAGATATCCAAGGGTTCTATGACAGTAGCACATGGAGTAAATTCTGGAGGACTTTACATGATTTATGTATCAAATGTCTCTAAAAATGTAATCAATGTAACCGAGCAGCCGAACGTTTCTTTGTGGCATAGCCGGTTAGGACATATGTCCAAGAAGGGAATGGAAATCTTGTCTCGTTCTGGTTATTTGCCTGGCTTTTCATTTAATGATTTTGAATTCTGTGAACATTGTCTGTATGGTAAGCAAACACAACAGCCACATAAGCATAGAAGCAGTAGAAGAGATACACAGTTGGCACTTGTTCATAGTGATTTGTGTGGACCTATGCCTAACCTATCTCTAGGGGGAGCTTCTTACTTTATGACATTTATAGATGATTACTCGAGGAAAGTATGGGTTTACTTTCTCAAGCACAAGGATGAAGCGTTTAGTGTTTTCAAAACGTTTGTGGATTCAGAACCTGAAGAAACATCGAGTGAACCAAATATAGAAACTGAACACTCAAGGCCTAGTACGACCATCTATGGTAATTTATATGAGAGTGAAGAAGATACAAGCGAAGACCTATCAGGCGAGTCGATTTCAAACATTTACCAAAATCAAAACCTTAACAAGAAACAAAGGTCATATAAGAGACGACGATATCGAGCAAATGTGAGAGCTAGGATAAACAAGGAAAGATCTACTGCAGAATGGCTTAGCTATCTAGGGGCATGTGATGCTCATCGAAAGCTAGTAGACAATTGGGGTGAACATCTCCAGAGTGTCATGTGGTGCAGCCCGCGACCCATTGACCTCGCTCAATTGGAGGTTACAGAGCCGAAATTGAGTCGAACTATAAGAGGACGTCAAAACTGAGAGTTAGCACAACAACAAAAGGAGGCAGAACTAAAAGAAAGGTCTCCGTCAGGACAAGAGCCTGCTGACTTACATACGGCTCCTGAACATTTTAAATCTTATACCACGGGGGAGCGAAAGGTTGTGTATGCCAAAGCCCAACGAATACCTACCAATGGAAGCAGTGGAGTCTATGATGGTCCAGCGGTAGTTAAAGAGATAGAATTAGCAAAACTAGGTGAGGAGTCTAAACCAATCTTTATTGCTCAAGACCTTACCAAAACTGAAGAGGCTGTACTTAAGGAGCTCCTCAAGGAATACAAGGATATCTTTGCTTGGACATATCATGACATGAAGGGCGTTCCACCTTCTGTGGTGCAACATACAATTCCCATGATCAACATTGCTAAACCCGTCCAGCAACGACCCTATCCAATGAATCCTAAGTACGCCAAAATTGTACAAGAGGAGATTGAAAAACTTATCCAATGTGGATTCATATACCCTATTGAGCACTCAGAATGGGTTTCTCCAATAGTCATTGTGCCAAAAAAGAATGGTATACTAAGAGTGTGCATGGACCTCAAGAAAGTTAATGCAGCTACTAGGAGAGATCATTATCCCTTGCCATATTCAGAACATATGCTTGAAAGAGTTGCGGGCAAGGAAGCTTATAGCTTTTTAGATGGGTACTCTGGTTACAATCAAATCACAATTGCATTAGAGGACCAAGCTAAAACTGCTTTTATCACAGAGTTTGGAGTGTTTGCATTTCGTGTTATGGCTTTTGGCTTAACAAATGCCCCTGCTACATTCCAACGATTAATAAACACTGCGTTTAAAGAATTTCTAAGGGAGTTTTGTGAAGCTTTCCTAGACGACCTTTGTGTTTATTCTTCTTGGGAGAAGCATTTGTTATATCTACGAAAAAATATTTGAAAGGTGCAGATTTTATCGCATCTCATTGAACCCTTTCAAATGCCAATTTTGGGTTAAGCATGGAGTCATTCTAGGGCATATAGTGTCCAAGAATGGGATATCCATAGATGAGAGTAAGATTAAAGCCATTGCCGATTTGCCACCACCTACTAACTATAAAGGAGTTCAAAGATTTATGGGCCATGTTGGTTATTATCGAAGGTTTATTTTAAACTTTGCCGAGATACCGCGTCCATTGTACAAGCTTCTTATCGAGTTTCATTGGACGGAAGAATGTCATCAATCTTATGAGTTATTAAAGAAGGCCCTAACAAGTGCTCCAATCCTGCGAACACCTGATTGGAATGTACCTTTTCATGTGCATATTGATGTATCAAATTTTGCTATTGGGTGTGTTCTAACTCAACCAGGAGAACATAAATTGGACTACCCTATTAGCTTTGCAAGTCGCCAATTAAATGATGCCGAGATGAACTACACTACTACAGAGCGCGAAGGTCTAGCTATGATTTACGCAGTAAAGAAATTTTGCTATTATCTTCTTGCTACCAAGTTTGTGTTTTATGTTGATCATCAAGCATTGCTATATTTGGTAAACAAGCCGTGTTCCACGGGTCGAATTACACGATGGTTGTTAATTCTTCTTGAGTTTCACTTCATTGTTGTTGTGAGGCCCGGGAGGAAACATGTCATGGCGGATCATTTATCTCGTATCCCTAATGGCGAAGCTCTTACGGGGCTTGATGATGAATTTCCTGATACTCCTTTGTTCATTGTTGAGACAATGCCTGAATGGAGTGAAAAGATTGTTAACTTCTTAGTTAATGGTTTTCCACCCAAAGAGCTGCGAAAAGATATAGCTCGAAAATTAATCAAGGAATGCGAACCCTATTGTTTACTGGCGGAAACTCTCTTTAAGAGAGGAAAAGATGATGTTCTTAGATGCTGTGCCCGCGAGGATGAGTATTTATATATTCTACAAGAGGCACACATGGGCGTAGCTGGTGGTCACTTTTCAGGAAAGTTGACTGCCTGAAAGATCTTACAGTCAGGCTATTGGTGGCCCACTCTGTTTAAAGATGCATCACTTTTTGCAAAGGGATGTGATGAATGCCAACGCTTCAACAAGCCACAAAGAAGGGATAGGATGCCTCTACATCCCATCAAGGTAACCCAACCATTTGAAAAGTGGGGCTTAGACTTTGTAGGACCGATTAGTCCGGCTGCACGTAACACGCAATCACGATATATCATTGTGGCTACTGACTATGTAACCAAATGGGCTAAAGCAAAAGCAACACGAAAGGCGGATGCAAAAACAACAGCTAAGTTCCTCTTTGAGAACATTATCACACGTTTTGGATGCCCCTTTGAACTTGTGAGTGACAATGGAACTCATTTTATAAATGAAGTAATAAAAGAACTCACATCAAACTTCATGATATCTCACCACAAGTCTACACCCTATTATCCCCAAGCAAATGGCCAAGCTGAGAGTACCAACAAAAATCTCATCTCCATTTTGACAAAGACA